>NC_051179.1:128123313-128423313 GCF_013339695.2 Rhipicephalus sanguineus | reverse complement strand
CTTGAATTTTTCTATACTCACACTTGTTTCTGGCGACTGCAAGCTTTATGTAGTATTGCTACAGCGATTTCAATACTCTAAATGCCCATGTTCAGACTCGCGTGTCGAATGCTGTGTCTGGGTCACATTCACAAAAGTTGTCGACGTGTATATCGGTGCTCAATTACAGCCGTGGTCGACAACTTCTAAGAGCACGTGCCAGACCACTGACTATGAAGGACACGCTCATTTATTAAGAGGCATTCTGCAGAATAGACACACCCAGGTTTGCAACCCTTCGGCAAAAGCATCACCAGCGACAGAAGAGCAAGGGAGCTTTACGTAACGGAAGGAGAAAAACAGGGCGAATATATATCAAGCATTACAACGTCTATTACACAGTCGTAGCTCCGCGATCAGAAAACCCCCTAACAGGTATGTGCCACCTTGTGCAATCCCTGCTACCCATCATAGGTCCACTAAAGTGTTGCAAGATGCAGAATGCGATCAAAAGACGCATGCCGCTTAAAAGGCTCATCAAGACTATGCATTAAACGCTAAATGCATGCGGCAAGCCCGATAAGACGATGCATGTTGTGGCAAAAAGACCATGCATGCTGCTCCAACGCAAAGCTTTCAAAGAGCATGCGCTAAATTCAAAAGCAACTTTCTGTACCTCTCATCGAAATTCTGTGTCACCTTTGTGCCGCGTGTCACGCAGCTTCGCTGGTCATCCACTTTCACATAGTGAAATGGCCTCATGAACTTGTAGCGTTAGCTACGCGGGCCTAGCCTAGCCAGTTTCGCGTGGATCCTCAAGAGCCGTGCTGCGCATGCGTGAGGATCAGCGATGTCACGAACCTGAGCCGGCAGCTCCAGCGCACTCTGCCGCTGCCGCGCACGACTCGCTGCCGCCGGTCTGCGCTTTCCAGAGGAGTGACGTCGCAGCCTTGGCAGACGTATTGGCGCTGGCGCATGCACAGCTATTCGCCTTCATCATGCAGTCGCCGTCTGACACTGCGCTGGAGCCGCTTGATAGTGCCTCTGACTAGCGTTTGCCAGTGTGGTATAGCCATGGAGAAGGAGAGCGCAAATGTTGCTCAACGGCGCAGAATAGCAGAGAAGCTTAACTCATCGGATCCCGAAGTAGTTGCCTGGCAAAATAAATATACATGTGCCATATAATACGTATACCGTGTGTGTCATTGGAGCAGCAGTAAGCATGATAATCAAGCAAATCCTAGACAATCAGGAAAGCTAAGAATAATTAGCTGAACCTTTGCTAACGCTACGTTATCCTGGCATAGCCAAGCTAAGCCACCGCAACATTTTATTGCGATAGTAATTATATGGACCCTATCGACGTGTTTTTGCCATTGCCGTCATGTTCCATATGAAGGGTGCCCGAGGTCTAGGACCAGATCCTGGATTGGGCCAAGAAGGTGCGGAGACCTACGCCGGGTAGGCTCCTCTGCTCGCTCCACCGCCGCACGGAGGGCGCATGCGATAAGATCAACCCGCCTGCGAGGCCTGCCGTCTATTGCTTCTTAACCAGAGACGAAACGCCCCGCCCATCTTGAAGGAGCATGAAGGGACCCCGGGGGAGAGGAGCGTCGCTCGACCAGCAACTGTGAACTTTGATCAGAAGAACGCAGTCGCGAAGATACTGCCCGACAACCACTTCTCTCCCTGGAGCGGCTGTATCCTCTTGCACCAGCGCCTTGTAGAGCTACGCGAGATCGGATACAGAAGAATTAGCTGCTATCCTTGCTTCGTTTAACATTACAATTTGATGTTATCGCATTCACTGTTTCACCCTTGCGGTGAAACTTTTTTTTTTTTTCTACATGTAGCATGATAAGCTCCAAAATTCGACAGCTTACCTCGTAATTTTGTCTCCTCGAGAATGCAGCTTGCGCTGCCTGCGACTCATTTCGTTCCTGAACGAACATCGATGGCGCCACGCTTGGCCTTAGTTGAGATTTTACCAGAATTCCCATTATGCGCGCATTAGAGATTAACTCCGACGGCAGCCACTGTCACGAAAATGTTTCGAGCAGAGAACTGGGGTTCTCGAAGGCTTGAAGTTACTTCCTTTCACAGCAGCGATTCACTGAGCAGCATGTTTTTCCTCACGTGTAAAGTTGTGAAACACTACTTACATCGTCTCGGCCGGCGGTGTTCGCACAGCCGTACGCAAAGCAAAAGGCAGGCATGGTGCGAGACGAAGTTCTCCGTGTAGCAGCACCAGTTCTTTGAAGCGCAAACGATAAACGTGGAGTGGGGACGTTGATTATTCGGAACAAGAAGGGCGACTGGCGCGGAAAACCTGCACACAGTCACGGTGCGAGCACCCGGGACGTGCCTTCTCTACGGTGGCTCGGCGTAGACATAGGGACATAGCGTAAACAAACCACCGTGGTCGGAACCCCACGATCTCCGGTACAAACGCTGGTCGGAATGGGTCGGAAAACTCGGAACCACGGTTAGGAAAGAGAGGTGACACTCCCATAGAGTTTCCTACGGACACTCCGGCTCGGCGGCGCTGCAAAGCAGCCGCATCGAAAAGTTGTTCACACTCGCCTTCTTCTCACCAGAGGACGCTATGCGCATGGGGGCCAGTAAAACGTATATATGTATGTGTGTGTATGTGTGTATAGATGCTGAGTGCCACTTCGCTCTGTACGCGACGCAGGGGCGTAGCCAAGGGGAAGGGGGGGGGGAGCGGGGTTCAACCCAGCCCCCGAAAATTTTCAATTTTGCTCGCGTATATACACACACACACATGCAAACGCACGCACATAGGCGTGCGCACGAGGAGGGCAGGGGGTGCGTCCCCCCCCCTAGTCACCTATGGGGGGGGGGGAATCTGGTCCATACATCGAGCTCCCTAGTCACCTAAGAAGGGGGGGGGGGCGCAAGATCTGTCTCGTACATTGACTTAGTAGGGGGGCGGCGCTGCGATGAACCTTCGTCACCCCCCCCCCTGATGGGGAACCCTGCGGACGCACGCACGAACATACATAAAGTATGGTTGAACCCCTCCCGAAAAAAAATTCTGACTACGCCTCTGCCGCGACGCTGCGTTTCTTGTCGAAACGCCTTTATTCGTGTTTTGTTAGACTATTCGTACACCGTGACAGTTTCATTTCATCCAGTGAACTTATGTGAGGTGCGTGGGCGCAGGGAGCGATGGGCAAGAAGTGTTTCACCCCATGCTGCACGAAGTGGCGTAGGCCGAAATTTTTTTCGGGTGAGGTGGGGGGCCACCTCCTTGATCCGACATTGGGTCCGGGCAGATAAGTGGGGTCGAGTGTCAATTTGTGCTCTGTATCCCATGGTGAAAAATCTTTCGGGGGGGGGGGGGGGAAGGCACGGGTCCGGTGTGCCCCCCCCCCCCTCCTTCTGGCTACGCCACTGGCTGCACGACAGGGTACAACTCGTGTACTGAGAAACTCTCACTGTTTTCTACGTCGCGAATGAAGATGGCGCGTGTAGAGCACTGCGCGGGCCTGATTTTTCGGCCCGGGCCCGCTCTATGAAGCCCGGGCCCAGCCCGGGCCCGGGCGTACATGATCGAACCCAGCCCGAGGCCGTGGTTCCAAGCCCGGGCCCGACCCGGGCCTTCATTACTAAACTTATCCTGGGCGCGCGTGTTCATGACCAGGCCCGGCCCGGGCCCATTGCAGATATTAGTTGTTGATGATGATTGTTAATGAACCTTGCGCTTTGTAGCGGGCGATCGGACGGAAAATTCGGGGTGTACATGCACCGAAATGTTGCTTTGCCCGCGGTGGTAGCTCAGCGGTTAAGCTGTTTCACTGTTAAGTCCTAGGACGCGGGTGCGATTCCCGCGGCCACGGTGGCCGCATTTTGATGGGGGCGAAATGCAAGAACACCCGTAATTATCTTTAGGTGCACGTTAAAGAACTCCAGGTGGTCGAAATTAATCCGGTCCCCACTACGGCGTGCCTCGTAATCATATCGTGGTTTAGGCACGTAATACCAAGGAATATAAGTGAAATGTTGCCTTATGGCATGGCAAGTCATTACAATAACAGTATAGTGAAAATAAAACATAGCAACAAAATTTATTTAAAAGAAGTGTACAACTAACATACAAAAGCGAATAGAAGCAAACCCAGGACATTTTCTTTTCGCTCTTTTCTACACTCGCGTTGGAAACATTACACATTTTTTTAAAGAGGCTTCTGATTTATTATTTGTTGCAGAGAGATAAAAAACATTAACGTTATATATGGTGAACAGCCACAAAAAGCAGATGAGATATAAATCGTTCATATTCTAACATCCTCACGGAAACGTAATCGCCATATAAGTACAATATAATTATATATAGTCAAGCTGCTACGCGCCATACTTGATGCTATACCAGATAAAAGGTTTCACCCTTCTTCGTGAAATAAAGATAGAAAATACGCGGGCCCGCCCTTTCAAGCCCGAGCCCAGCCCGGGCCCGCGAGTAAACGCTTCGGACAGCCCTGCCCGCGGGCCGGGCCCGTGCAGTGCTTTAGGCGCGAGTCCCTAACGAAAAAAACAGCGTGTCCCAGTGCGATTTTGACACTGGGTGACACTCGAAAGGCTGTTTCTCGCTGGAAAAGGCGCCGGCCCGGGGCACGCTGTGAGACACTGGGCAGCACTGCATTTTCGCTGGCACGCACTGGGCAACGCTGTCATGTCACTGGGCTGCACTGGATAGCGCAGGAACGGCACTGCACACACTGGGTTTGGCGCTGCACGCTGGGACAGCGTGCAATACACCACACTGGACTGACTGGACGCTGTCACGCTGCACTGGCAGCGCTGCACTGCCCTTTGCCTGGGGGCGTCGATGTATTGCCACGTGCGTTTCTTATTATCACTTTTGCTGTATTCGGTTTTCGCCCACAAAGGCAGCAACGCTCAGCGCAAACCGCGCCTCATTGTTCGAGAAGCTTCACGATTATTGTAGATCATTTTGTTAAGATTGCGCGCAAGGCGCGAACACTCGAGCTTATTATAGAGATTGCGCAACAACCAGCGATATCCGCTGCCAGTACCGACTGATGGGGCTACGCAGATTCGCCGTCAACGCGCCCCGCCCGCAGCCAGGCGAACGGCCTCGCGACATCGACGACTACCTCAGTGGAACACATGTGGCAGGAACGACGACCTTCCCGCTCGCTGTCGCCCGCACCGCCGACAGTACACTGGCCCATACTGGGGCCGGTCGCCTAGCCCGTATCCGGAAAACTAAGGGCAGCGACCGATGGAAGTGCGGTTGCTGTACGACGAACTACCAAAGATCCTCCGCCGCCGACGAGAACGCCGCGACGAAGCCTTCAGAGCACGACGCGAACCAGACAGCCCCCTGACGACGAAATCTCGCAGACCGAAGAAGACCCGACGACGCAACATGGAAGCAGCGGAACAAACCGCCGCAGCCGTGACCCGACGCCGTGACACAACCGCAACGCAAGACGACGAACTAGCGACCTCGAAGTTCTCATCGACGGCCACAACATCACCGCTCTCGTCGATACTGGAGCCGACTATTCGCAATGCCCACAGTGTTGCCAAATGTATGAGAGCAAAAATAGCTAGATGGCCGCGTAAAAGTAGCTAAAAATAACTAAAGAAATCCAGCAAGGAGCTAAAAAGTAGCTAAATTATGTCTTCAGGCATTTTTAAACATATTTTAGGCGTGAAACGGATTTACTGGCAGCTGTGTTATCTTAAAGTTTAAGCAGAACTGTCAAGTTACTTCTTCTTGCAGGCAGCTACGCGGAACATGAGTGAACAAAAAACAATGTACTCCCGTTTTGACCCCTATAATATAGGGCAGGCGTGTTTTTTTTTTTTTTCGCAAAGCGTCAAGGCCAACGTGCTCACAAAATGCGAGCTGCGAATGCGCGTTAATATGTTAAAAAATCGAAACTAATTGTTACCGAGCTGTGTAACTACAAAAAACTGAGGAAACAAGAAATTGCCTTCTTCGTTGGGATGGGCAGGAAGCAAGAAGCTTAACATACCAAGTTTCAAGAAATTTCGTTGAGCCAGTTGGTCAAACATGATATGAACATGAGGCACGTGCCTCATGTTCATATCGTGGTCACGGTACGTGACACCCCAAAAATTATTAATACATTGTACATGACTGGAGATTATTATGCCCTCCTCCCCCATTTTTCTTTTATTTTCAATATGTATACGCTGAAAAACAAAACATTTACGAAACGTTTGCCAGTTCTTTGACTTCTAGTACATATCTGTGCTGTTCCCTCAGCCCTTAGTGTTAAAAGCCGTGAATTTCAGCTAATTAAGCAAAGAAGATGAAGTAAAATAGCTTTTTCGAACTTGTAGTTTCGGTTTCCTAGGCATTATACCGCCGCCGACGACTCGGTTGAAACTAAAATCCCTATTTTTTTAAATAGATTTTTGCCTTTTACTTAAGTACCAACAACTGCCTCCCCTCCCGGCCCTCTCTCACGTGCAGCCGGCATCTGTCGCCATTTTCTTCCTAACTTGGAAGATTTACAAAGCCCTGTACGTCTAAGTACATTAGCCACGCATCTTTGAGCGGACATTAGAGAGTTTTAGCAAGTTACGGAAATACGGTACGCAAATACGGTAAGGCAGTACGGTAGCGTTCCTCCTTTCCCGCTGGTTGTGCTTTTGCCGCTCCCCGTTCCAGTGACAATGCGTACCCCAAACGACAGGTGTCTCGTTAACAATGCGTGGGCTGGCGGGCAACAATACGCCGTGACAACCCCACAGTAAATTTTGAAAAAGCTTTTGTGGTGTTGGTGTGCCTTCCCAGCAAAAGGTCGACGACCTGGAAAGGAGGAGCGGTACCGTCCTACGGTAGCGTATTTGCGTACCGTATTTCCGTAGCTTGCTAAAACTCTCTATTATGCCAACGCGACGCGCCTTTCTCCTCCTGTCAGTCCCGCGTCGTTAGCGAGGGGGGACGCATTTCACCAGGTACTGGAAAAGAAGGAAAAATCTAGGAACTTTAGTCGAAACCGCCACGGCGCACAGCTAGTACACTGTAGCAAAGCTCTAAGCGGACGTCACTACAGAGCAACTAGAAAATTTCACTACATTGCAGCTAGACTTAGCTAATATAGCCAGATTTGGAGCTAGATTTTGACTAAATAGCTAAAATAGCAACTCGTAGCTAAACCAAATTTTTGGTAGCTAGTCGAGTCTAAAATTGGCTAGATCTAGCTACAAAATAGCTAAATTGGCAACACTGATGCCCATAGACTGTCGCGCCGCCAAGCGGAATTCAGGAGCGTCCTCTCGAGGAGGGTTAGTAGACGACAAAATGGCAGCACTACGCAGTCGCTCCCTTGTTCGGCTGTGCTAACCTCAGTGTTAACGCGTCGGCAAGGAAGGAACACTACGACTTGGCAAGTTCCCTGCATCACTGAACAAACCGGGCCCTCCGTGACACGAGAAATCTGATTCGTTCTTGCGAGGCGCGAAGTTTTCGTGAAAATACGTGGCGACTCGCGCTTTCAATGCTAGCCCACAGCGTACGCATACTATCAGCTTCGCGAGGCTTTCTGTAGCCACGCAGGTTAGTTAAATGTTATCGTCTGACGTGTTCAGTTGAAGCTTACCCTGTTTTACTTGTATATAGCATTGGTAAGTGTTTCTTGTACTGCATGAATCCCATAACACTGTACGCGGGAGGTCGCGCCAGCTCGCGATGTGTTCTTGTAAAACTGAGCGATCTCAAGTTGTCGATACATTAAAATGTGCCTCTATCCTTTGTCAGCAAAGCGCTGTTACTAATCGTGCGAGTGACGTTTCATTCATTCGAGGACGCGTCTGCTCCACGCATTTCGTGGAGCGAACGCTTTCCACGCCGTCCTTCGCCAGTGTGTTGGTTTTACAGTGTAGTTGGTTTCATAGCCAGCGCTGCGCCGCTTGTTTTTGTGCGTTTGTTGATAGGTGGCAGCACACTGCAAGCGATTTGCTCGTTGACCGATCTGAGAGCGAAATGTTCTCCGCACCCAGACGTCTCTCTAATTGTAAACGTGGTGACGCGGAGTGGTCGAAGTTGTTCGGCGGAGGTGGTCAAAAAGGAAGCACAATATGGTCACGAGTCGTGATATATGGGCGTGCAATTTGCAAGCTCTTAGATTGCTTTCTGCAGTGATGTTGAAGGAAACCATCTTGACGACGAGGATTTTTTACTGGACGTAGAAGACTGTGAAGACACCGAGAGTGACAGCGACAGTGAACGATCAGCTGCTAACACACGACGAGCGAGTTGCACTTCGATCACGTCCCCTCGTGCGTTAATGTTCTTTCACGCTCGTAAGTCACTTTGATTGTATTTAATGTATAATATCCTTGAGCGAGATCAAAATAAAAGCATAGTTCCTCTTGTGCATTGCATGTATCAATTATTGTGGATATTATGGAGCGCCGCATGCCGCCAACACGCTCGAGCTCGACCAGAGAAGCGAAATGGTTAGAGCGTTGGAACGTGCAGTCACAGCCACAATCCACGCCTCTCGGCTAACTTCTTAGACGTTGCGAAAAGGATACGTGTGCATTCTTTTCGATATTCGTGTTTCGATTGTGCTGATCGAGCCTGCAGCATGCGAGTGAAGTGAATTGGACACGGCTAGTCTCAGCATGGCTGTGACACAAGCGCTACTGAATGGGAAGTTAAATGCTTGTGTTCCGTTGAAGACGTAACTCCGCGTTCCCGACTGCACGAGTAATGACGACGGCGTATTATGTTTGCAAACCATCACCACGTTAAACGTGCGGTCCCGTGCAGCAGCGATGGCGCTACTCGCTGGCGGCCTACTACTGCGGCAAATCCGCAAGGCAGGCTCGGTACAACGTATCTATAAACGTTGGCTCGGTACGTACTACCTCAGAGTGCCGTTCTGCTCATACGTCAATGTTAGTTCATGCAGTTTTATGTAGCACGCACAGGCTTTCGCAAAGCATCGTTATGCACGGTAACGGAGCTGAAATATAACCTTTCACACCACAGCAAATAATTAGGTGGCGATCGTACTTAGCACTTTCCATGGTTTGGGAAAATAGTTTAGTCTCATATCCAATTCCGCACAGCTCATGACTTCATCCGGTGAAAGTGGCATGGGCCGTACGTCCGCACGTACTATCTGTTCCTATGCTAGCAAACGGGTTGACCCTCCTCCTGGCGCCATCTTGAAAAGCACGGCGCGCCACCTATAGTTCGTGGGCATTGCGAATTGCGTCATCAGTGGTCCCTTCGCCACGAAGTTGAAGAAAGTTAAGACTGCTTGGGAAGGCCCCGAAATCCGTACCGCTGGAAGCCATCTAATAACTCCGTCTGGAGTCTGCACAGCAAGCGTCACAATCAAAAACTGCAGTGGCTTAGCTCGGCTATGCCAGGATATACGTAGCGTTAGCAAAGGTTCAGCTGATTATTCTGAACTTTCCAGATTGTCTAGGATTAGCTTGATTGTCATGCTTACTGCTGCTCCAATGACACACATTTGGCCACATCGTTCAGAACCGGTAGACCTGGCGGCATGGCCGGGTAACGTTACCCATTGGTAACGCTAAAGAGCGGAATGTTCTGCTTAACGAGAAAGTTCTTGCACGTACGTTGTACAAACCCGCGCCACGGTTTCACCCCACTCGGGCACCGCCACTAAACTCAACGTTTCACGCATGGCACTACTTAGCGGCGTCAAGTCTTTCGTGTGCCATAGTCTTTCACACACGTCGCACACGTATCCAAACGGATTGTTTACGAAGTCCGTCTCGAAGGTCCGAGTCGCACTGGCGCTTTCGCTAAGTTTCACAGTATAGGCAGTCGATCGGCGAGCCTTAATTAACGTCATCGACGGCGTCTTGTTGTTGCTGCTGCAGAGGTGGTCGGGCACGTCGCTCAGCATCCTGGCGACACCGCTTTGCTTGACGTTCCTCCCTTTTCTCCAGTGTCTCCGCAGCACGTTTAGCCTTCCTCTGTTCATTCTTCGTACGCTGAACCGCTAATTGCCAGGCAACTACTTCGGGATCCGATGACATAAGCTTCTCGGCTCTTCTGCGCCGTTGAGAAGCATTTGCGCTCTCCTTCTCCATGGTGTTACCCACCTGCAAACGCCAGTCTGAGGCGCTATCAAGCGGCACCAGCGCATTGTCAGACGGCGACTGTACAGCGAAGGCGAATAGCTGCGCGCGCCATGGCTACGACGTCACCCCTCTCGAATGCGCAGAGCAGCAGCGGCGAGCCGCGCGCGGCGGTGGCGGAGAGCGCGTGAGATGCCGGCTCAGCACTCATCCTCGCGCATGCGCAGCACGGCTCATGATGACCCACGCGAAACCAGCGCCGGCTAGGCAAGTGTAGCTAACGCTACAAAATCGCACGTATCCAAGGGCGTCGGCAGAATTTTGCCTTGGGGGGTGCAAACCCGTGTTTCAGCGCGGCTGGGAGAGGGGGGGGGGAGAGCTGGCATAGCTTGGGTGGGGGGCAAGTGCCGGTGTGGCTTGAGGGGGGCAAATGCCCCTTTTGCAACCCCCTGCCTACGCCCATGCACGTATCCAGCGAGTTTCGTAATCTTGCAACACTGCTCCAGGGACGTCATACTTGGCATGGACTTCTTAAACCATCACGGCGCCGTCATCGACTTAAAAACCAAGTCGATAACCCTACATCGGACAAATTTACGACACCGCCGGATACGAATCCATGTCAACATGCCTTGAGCGTGCTCGAGGATCAAGTTACCATCCCGCCTGGCTCCAGCGTCATAATTCCCGTCAGCACCAAAAAAGCTGAAGACATCGAAGGTATAATCGAGAGCGATCAGTGTTTGCTGCTAGATCGTGACATTTGCGTCGCAAGGGGCATTGCTCAGCTGCATGAAGTAAAAGGAAGCGTGATGCTAACGAACTTCAACCAAGAATACAGACACCTGAGCAGGGGCACGACGATTGCATACATCGAAGAAATCTTGGCCGTCAGCGATGCGTTTGCCTTTTCAGATTCTGACGAAGCTACGACGACTACCCCAATTCCTGAGCCACCCTTCGAAGTAAACCCAAGTCTTCCTGCTCGCCAACAGCAACAGCTTCGATGCCTCCTGCAGGAATACAAGGACTGTTTCTCGTCGTCATATCGCGGGTCCGACAAACGCCCCTTGCAGTAGTACGGAAAGCCGAGCTAGTTGGTACGAATTCATAGTGCAATAGCGCAACAAACACAGGGACACAGGCAAGAGAGACGATACAGGCGCTAACTTTCAACTGACGTTTATTTTTTCGGAAACACACATATATATATACATACAAACAAACAATTGGTCATGCGCAGTGGCTCCGTCCGACAGCAAAAACAAAAATTCTCACTTTCCCAGTCACGGCCCCGAGACCAGCAAATCTATTTCTTTATCCGACAGGGATAAAGAAGGGTGGCTTATGCACTTATCTTTGAACCGTGCGATGAAAAACGCTTCGGCTACCTCTCTAGCTGTTTGATCGCCGTTCTGAAATAATATGGTTGTGTCATCAAAACACGGGGTACATTTGCACTCTGCGCAGTGAAGGGACAGGTGGCTACTTGGCCTGCATTTCAAGGAAGAATGGTGTTCACGAAGTCGAACGTTTACGCAACGTCCAGATTGTCCGACATACGTGCGACCACATGAGATTGGTAATTGGTAAACAACCCTTCTTATTGCATTCTACAAACTTCATGGTATGGCGCATGTCACATTTCCTAGCCAAGTTAGCACTTCCTTTGTTGTAGTACATACGCTCAACCGCGGGGCACAAACGACTAAGTTTGCTTTTAGCGGAACATATTACTTTCACATTGTATTTTCTGCCAATCTTTTTTAAGCGATGTGAGATGGTATGGACATGTGGAATGACAGCCATTTTTATCTTTTCTGGTTCACATGCTTTTTTCCATTCATTTGGCGATTTAAAATGCTCCACTGCTTTCTCGCACGTTGCGAGCAATGACGAGGACGGGAAACCTGCTTGTTTCAATCGAGCAACCTGGCCTTCAAGACTCTGCCTCATCAAGTGGTGGCACGTCTTCGACAGTGAAATGCAGGCCAAGTAGCCACCTGTCCCTTCACTGCGCAGAGTGCAAATGTAGCCCCCCCCCCCCCCCCAGACAACACACTACATCCCAGGGACTTCCCAAAAAAGTCCGAAGGTCCCACATCCCAACAAGGTGGTTTTTAGGACGTCCTTTAGACATGTGCATAGGGATCATTCCTAAAACATCCCTTGTAGGATCTGATTGGGACTTCAAGTTAGCGGTGAAACAAGCTACCGTGTTAAAAATTGGCGATCCTAAACAATCGGAAACAGCAACTCCGCCGGAGTGCATGGTTGACGCGCGTGCACAATTGCATATCTACATGCACATGAAAAACAATATATCCGGGTTTTTTGTGAAAGTGTTCGTTTCTGTTTGTTTTTTTTCTAACTCGCGCCGTTATGAGGACGAGGGATCGATTGCTGACTTGGCGGTACGACGCACGCAGGGACGTAGCCGGAAATTTATTTCGGGGGGGGGGGGGGGGGGCTCAACCATACTTTATGTATGTTCGTGCGTGCGTTTGTATGTGTGCATGCCTATATACGCAAGCAAAATCGAAAACTTTCGGGGGGGGGGGGGTTGAACCCCCCCAGTCCCCCCCTTGGCTACGCCCCTGGACGCACGTACTCGCCACTGTGCTCACGCACGCCGTGTTTGATCCGTAAAGTTTCGTCGAAAAATCACAAGCGCGCATGCCGTAAGTGTTTGCCTGTTTACAAGATCTTGCCGATTTCAACGTTTTTCCACCTCTTCGGTAAGTACTTAAAGGGACCGACAACTGCCCAGAACATGAAATGAGATGACTGCAGCAAGATTGTCCGTCGCATTGACTCAAACCAACCCTGTTTATCTCGTGAGACGCGAATTCATATTTTTATTTCTTCATTGAAAGTCGCGAAAAATGACCTTTGGCGCCTCTGGCGGCAAAATCATACACGGTCCGATGAAGCCGGTCACGTGACCATTGATTGGTGTATGCGTTCGATGACTTTTCTGTTAGTACTGAAATATTGTTCATTTCTTTATATTAACAGATATTACTCCATAAAAATGCACATATAGGCCTGCGTTAGTTGTAGCAACCAAGTGGCGCTGCCTTCGCTTGGCGTAATGATGCCGCGTACAGTGTTCTAGAAGTTTGTAGTGCGCTCACTGAGCGGCGGAGCGTGACGCACTTCATGTCGCCGCCGACAGGCGGCGCGGCTCGCAGCGTCACCTGAAACTTTCCGGCGGATTGCTGGGCGCGGTTAGCGCGCGTTGCTGTTTTGCGCGCAAGAAAAGTAAAAGTTACGGTGCGCAACACACGGAGCTTTTTGATGCAACTTTTCTGTGAGTTGTGGACTAAATTACTGTCGTTGTGACTGATTTACGAAGGGTGGGCGATGTTTAAAGCGGCTATTGCATAGATGAGTGATCCTCCACATAGCCACTGCAGTAACAGATAGGGCGTGTAGTTGGGGGTTGAAGTTTTTTTTTTTTTTTGTCCTGCTGATCGATACGATTTTCAATGCCCTTTCGCCACTGTAACGATAATAGCGACTTCACTCTCGCCTTTCAAGCCCCGCAACAACGCTTCACTTTTTTTTCTTTTTTTTATTCGCATATTTGAGCTGGTCTGTGTAATAGGAGAATCTGTTGCTGGGCTTGTTGGTATACATACTTGAAGAAACGAAAAAAACCAGCTTACGGACGCCTACACAAGAAGAGAAGACACTCGCTGGAACTAGCAACAGGTTTAATGAAACCACATAACGTTCCCTGATAAGCCAAGCGCGCATGCGTCGTACATAAAACACGTGTGATTCACAATAAGAGAGAATGACAACCACATTTTTTTTTTAAATAAGCAATCTCTTTCATTGATAGTGACAGATACACTAATGCATTTGTTCGAACCATATGTTTCCAGATTTGCGCTTCAATCACTTAACGTTCGTATTAATTGCGTGGTTCCCTTACCAATAATTTGCGTGCCTTTCAGATCAGGAGAACAGCCGCACACCCGGCAGTGAGCAGGCAGATTTGCTCCTCCTCCTGGCCTGATAGACCTCCGATCTTATTTTATTTACACAAACCCCGG
This sequence comes from Rhipicephalus sanguineus, assembly GCF_013339695.2. NCBI lineage: Eukaryota > Metazoa > Arthropoda > Arachnida > Ixodida > Ixodidae > Rhipicephalus > Rhipicephalus sanguineus. Next base: position 128,409,175 of record NC_051179.1, on the reverse strand, counting down.
CCTATGTATGCGCAAATGCTTGCCATGATTAACAATGCAGAAATGATCACGACCAATAAACAGCCGACGACGACGTTGATCTAACAGGCACTGGAGCATCCCAAAAGGAGCCCAATCCCTACGGGTCTCCCGCTTCCTAATGACAGCTACTTCAGTCTCCCCTACATCTCCTTTTTCTGTACACGAGTATGGTTTTGCTGTCACCACCCACCTGTTTTTTGTTTTTTTTTTTTTTTTTTGCTTTTATTGTTACCGCACTTGACTACGCGGTGACTCCTAGCTTCGTTGGGTCCAGCTGTTTTGTTGTCAAACGCTGCCCCAGCAATTTCTCTGCACGTACGCTGCATGCCCCATGTGCACGACCGCCGGAGGCTGTAGCGCGTCCCTCCCGTTCAGATGCAGCGGTGGACCGTCTTTGAGAGAGTTGCAGTTTGCGAACGGACACAAATGCCGATCCTTCGGAAAAACAAGCATACGTAAGTGCAGCAAAGCGGTACGCGTGGTGCCGATCGACAAAGGTCCTTCAAACGAATGAATGGCGTGAACATGCGCTGCAGCTGGGGGAATCAGCTTAAAAGAATAAAAGGCTCGACCCCCTCCTCCCTCCATTTTTTTTTTGTGGTCTCTTTTAAGTGTCATTGTGGTGGCCCTCTTACCGCCTTCAACTCCGCGTTTGTTGAACCCCCCGGAACTACATCGTAACCAGCGTAACCCCGACCAGTGGACGCGCTTCGCTCGAAGTTTTCAGGAGAAACTGGCGGCAGCGCCCCTGGCGGGCGCCCAGGCTGTCGACGCGGAGAGGGCCATGGCGGCGCGGCGCAGGGATACGGCAGTGAGCCCACTGCCCCCTTCTAGTACACTGTAATGCCGCGAAAAGCCATCCATGACATAGGCGCAGGCAACCTTGGTCGCAGGCGCGCACAACGCTAGAGTGACCTAGAATAGAGGGAGTGTCCAAAGCGCCGGCTCCCGCGTGGGCCTTTTGCCGTGAACTCCCGCGCCGCGCCGCTGCTGCGCCGGACCCGTGGGCTTTCCGCGCTCGGGAAGCGCGCGGAAAGCGAGGGGCGTCTGCTACGCGCTGTAGTTTTTTGCGCCGTGTTTCCACACAGGGCACTTGAAGTCTACTTAACTTTTATGATGCGGTGCGGAATGGAGCTTATCCATCGTTAAGGTTGTGTTAGTGCTTGGGCAACAACAGAATGCAAAAAAATCATGTGTCAAGCGGCATCAGCGTGGCCTAGTTGCGGTCACAGAGTTCGAGAACGTTGGTGCGTGTGTAAAAACGCGCAAAACGGACACGCACAAGCAAAGAACGAAAAAAAAAAACCTATTCGCACGAGTAATCGGGCAATAGCATCACGGATGCACTGATTAAGAGTAATAAAAAAAAGTAAATTGCACGCACAGTCAGCTGAAATATTGCCCGCAGTGACCGCTTCACACTACGAGCTTTTTACTCATGGTCGCCACTGGTTTGCTAGCCATATGCACACCGCTTTATTCGACAATTAATTAGCCTCCACTAGCACCAGGGGTGTAGCCAGAAATTTTTTCGGGGGGGGGGGGGGGGTTCAACCATACTTTATGTATGTTCGTGCGTGCGTTTGTATGTGCGCGTGTGTATATACGCAAGCAAAACTGAACAATTTCGGGGGGGGGGGGGGGTTGAACCCCCCAACCCGCCCTTGGCTACGCCCCTGACTAGCACTTTATTATAGACAGAGCACACCGGGAAGACGCAAGGGAAACAAAAAAAAGAAAAAAAAGGAGTAGTGACGGCCATACGACTGCAATGCTGTTGGCTTATTTTTGCTTCTGAGGTAGCGTACAACAAGGCTCACCGTGCGCAAACATTTGAAAGAAAAGCAATGCCAGGTAAACTGACCTTATTCCACCAAGTTTTTGCATAAAAGGCGTATTATAGAAAATCCTTTACAAATATCCAGATATCATGGAACAAAGTTACCAATGCCTCCATTCTTGCTGTACAAGTTGCCGAAACGAAAATACGGTAAGACATTGACAAATAGAAGTGTAATATCTCAATCACTTCAGAAAATTGTTCAAATGCAGAGATACCTTTGGTACCTAGCCGCATGTTGCAATGGATCGCTGAACGTCAGTATGAAACCTTCGCGCGAGATGCGTGCATTGCTTCAAGCCTTCACCATACGAAATGAAAACAGTTTCAAACAACTCATTCTCAACTTCAGATGTTTTCACGGTTCTCGGAGGTTAGCCTTCGCCCGGTTCAGAGACTACAAAAAGATGTGGGCTAGTAGTTACACAAAATACAACTGTTTCCACGGCAGTTGAGTGCGCGCCAAAAGGGCACCCGACCGCAATTTCCCGCTTTTTCCTGATGACCTCAATATAGCGTCCACCACAATTTCGTGCTGAAGCTCCGGAGTACTTAAATAGCGAGTCTGCTCATCTCTTGACTAAATATAAAGAGGTGACCAGACGGGTAAAGCAAGCCTCTTTTGTCCCGCAGACGCGTGCAATCAGCTGCTCTGAACTGAGAATCACGTTTGTTTTCAGGCGATCGCTCGTAACGTGAAGTGAGGCATACACGATGTTGCGCTGTTATCGTTTCATTTTATTTGGTTTGTCTTTTTTTTAAGGCTAAAGGCTCAGATGCTTCATCAAACACGAAAATTGACCGTCGGCGTCCCGCGTAGTCAACACGAGTGATGCACAAAATCATCACGCGATGACGTCGACGGAACTTGTGACGTCACTATGACGTCATTGCACGTGACGTCATATGATGACGCCATCACACGACATGGTCGCTTTGCATTGCTTCCGTGATCGGGCGCCGATCACGAAGGCAATGTAAAAGCAGGTGAGGTGCAGAAAGCTTGCAATGCCTTCGATCCTGTCGGCAGTCCGAAACCACGTTATGTGCAGAAAGCTTTCGGAGAGGGGCGAGGGAGGATCAATGCATCGGCTGACGAAAAAGATGGCTTTTGTTTTCGAGTCGTCTCAGGTGAATGCATAAGGGACAGTGTTTTTTTTTTTCATGTAATTTTTTCGCATATACATTTTACCTATGCGGTCAGTTCTTCAAAATGTATGGGTAAGTATAACATGTTGACATCGATATTGGTGACCACCACGTTTTTTATAACCTGCCGGAAACAAATCGTCAGACCACACATCGTCAGAATTATTTCTGGCTACAGAAAGCGGGTTTGGGCGCCACACACGATATTATTATTGTTAGTCGTTACGCAAATGGCAAGCATGTGATGCCATGACCTATCGGCCGTGTTGGGCATACGTACATTCGTGCCCCTCCGTGCCAATTTTCGTGTATACCAAGTGAACGAGACGCGAGTTACGCGAGTAATTTTTTACTTTTGGTACCGGAGAGCGCCGGAGGCAGCCTTGTAAAACAAATCGAGTGCACGAAATAAAAGATAGGATATGAAGGGTGCAAACGCGTTAGCATCCATGAGCTAGTTAATACGTGCATATGTGCTACGTTCTCCTGGTTATCTCCAGTTTATTCTCTCCTGCAGCAACTTTACGTTCGTCATTCCACACGAAAATAAGTTAAGCGCCTTTTCTCACGATGAAGTGCGTGCAGGATGCGTTCCTCAAACAGCCACGGAAGTGTGGACCAATGCGGTGACAAACCAGCTGAAAGGATATATACAAAAATCCCCGTTTCACAGCACACAAACTAACAAACGCGTGCTCTGTGTGATGAGTCGCTGCAGTATTATGTTGCAGTGACACAGTATTAAATATTGCCCAAATTTCCGCAACTTTAGCTAATAGCGGCCAAAATATCACGCGCGTAGCAGACGCTCGCCGCTTTGACGCGGCTTCCGCCGCGGAGAAAGCCCACGGGTCCGGCACGGCAGCGCCGCGGCGCGGGAGTTCACCGCAAAAGGCCCTCGCTCCTCCCATGTATTCGCGCGGCGCTTTGGACACTCCCCCTATTCTAGGTCACTCTATGGTGGCTAGAGGGGGAAGTGTGACGAGCGAGAGCGGAGGGCTGTACGAATTCCCAATGAAAGATGGCGGTCACACCAGGTGGCGCTACCTGCGCCGTAGGTGCTTGCGGCCATGCTTGCGGCGGCATTTGCCTGCTTTGCGTATGGCCGCTAGACGTTAGTTTCACTTGTTTCTAATAATCGCTTATACCCCGCGCCCGTGTTGTTAAAGGCGCTACGTGTTTGTTTCGCTAAGAAGCATGTGTTGCAAGTTATTAGCGGTGTTAAGCAAGAGGGAAAAAAAAAGAAAACCAAGAATGCTTTTAAACCAGACGGAACTGGCGTGCCTCCATGTTTTCATATTTAAATGTTTCTTAATATCGGTTTGCTTCGACATGTTTAATCTGCTACAGTGTGCAAAAACTGGGCTAGGTGGTTGATTTTCATGGTAAAAGCAGCGCAAGAAGACGACAACACGAGAAGAACGACACAGGACAGGCGCTGAACTGTTCAGCGCTGGTTCTGTGTCATTCTTATTATCATATTCCTTTTGCGCTGCTTTTACCATATTTATAGTCTGCTTCAATTGAACTAAACCACTTGCTCGGCTGCATAGCTCAGCTGACTTTAAAGTGTTCTTTCCTCTTGGTCAAGTGTAAACTGTTTACAATGGTTCATAGCGAGTATATTGGCTGCAGTGCAGCGCGTTTTTTTTTTTTTTTCTCTCTTAGTCCGCACCCACCTCCCCCCCTCCATTTCCTCTGTATTGTAGCGGGTTCTCTTGAGCGCGAAATGTTCAAAGCATTTACATTTTCCGGCTACTTTTCCTTGAGAAAATTGAAGTGGAGATCGGAATGCTGCAGCTGGAGGCTCTTTGATACTGAGCATTTTATTTTATTATTTTAGCGATAGTTCTATCTATGCAAGGACCAATGATTTCTGTTAACTTACGGCTTTAGATGCATACTAAATACATGCAAGGATCGACATGTTTATTGATCACACATTTGTCATCCCATAATTATGTCAGACATTTGTTATCACATACTCCCCTATCACGTTAAGAGGTGAAATTACTTGACCCTCCTCAACTTCAAGATTTTGGCGCTCCCTTATTTTTGGACAATCCTGTCTGCTTTTCTTTTTTTGGTAAAGTACTTTGGTGCGTCCGGAAACACCGTAGGCACAGCGTCTTCTGACAAACGCGGTGTATCTCAACAACCTCACCGTTTATAATGTGTTGGTATGTCCTTCCGATGAAACTCACGTCGAAGTGCCGCTCGCAAACAACGCTGTCCCTCGTCAGCTCTTTGTCAGTCCGCTTATTATTTCGAGCTCATTGCTCTCGCCTCGAGAGATCCTTCGGGGCTTTAAAGACCGAAAGCTTCTCCGAGCACGATCTATACCCGCCTTTACAGCCAGGGACGAAGCATGTACTTGCGCGATTTGACGGCATGGTTCGCAGAACACGTGGGTACAGTGGCGGGTAAACAAACGACGACAGCGAAGGCAAGGCATCCGAACAAGGTGACAGCACAGCACAGAGAGAACGAACGAGTCCAGACGAGCCAAAGCAAGCGCGGCGAGCGCGAGCACCTACTACTACACCAGCGCCCCTTGCGGCGGCCAGAACTTTCATTGCGTTCCGCGCATCGCTCTCCCACGGCGGGGATACAGCGCCCGTCACACTTCCCCCTCTAGCCACCATAGTCACTCTAACAACGCTGTACAAATACCGAGAAGGTGTATAAAGCCACATCATCTCATTGTAACAGCTTGCTATTTTCAAAAATGGCTGGAAAGCTCAAAATAAAGGTGGTTAAGCATAGCTACAGTAACTCCTGCGAAAGCAGAACAACGACAGCTTTCACAAGGACTAGCGGCATTGCTATCAATTCTCAGCGTTGCTGGAGCAAGCCTTCATGCGTGTTTGGAGCCTTTCAGATCGAAAAATACTGCTTATAAAATAACTACGTGCTTTTAGGATAAACCACTGCAGCTACAAACGCTACGAAGGGTAAGCTTCCTGTCGCGCCGTAAAAAACTGGGTCGAGAGAAATCAGTTGTCGGTCCCTTTAACATGCCTGGATAACTGAAATCAGCACGTTCTTAGCACTGGCTCCCCATCGCGCGCAGTGTTGGCGTACGCTGAACTGGACCCTCGCAGCAAAGAATGGCACGTGGGAGTAAGTTTTATTTGTGACGCGATTTGGTTTATCTTCCGCAGAAACTGTTAAGCTCGCAATGCTGTATGTTGTTGTTGTCGGCCACGTGTGTAGATTGACACCGCGATCGTGGAACACATGGCTGATCTGCCTCGAATAACTGCAAGCCGGCGCGAGCGTAGTGCCGTGGAGAACGATCAGAAGTCCTGGACGACAAAGAGAAAACTTCAAAGGTTTGTTGTACATGTTTTCCACAGCAACTGACATAAACGTAAAAAAAAAATTTTGGAATGGTCAAATGCATGTGTCAAGTAAATATTGCTTTAACCATTTGTAATGGGCTGTGGACATGAATTAAGCATTGCTGCACACAAGACTGGCTTGCCCTCAGTTTATGACCAGTAGCAAATTTTTTGCTCTCATTATGACACCATTTGTGAGAAAAGCCAGAACTTATGTTCAAAACAGCGCATATTCATGCTATTCTTTTATTCAATTACATGCGTGAGTCCTGCTGCTGGCCATCAGTTAGCCGATTATCAGAAGGGCACAGCCCAGTCTTTATACTGGTATATACCGTATCTTTTGTGATTATGATCATGATTTTTGTCGTACTGAAACAAGAAACTGAAAAATGTATGTTGGTGTTTCTGCTACATCTCTATGAAGCAGCAGAACCTGTTGCTCAGTCACTTGGTGTATATTAGCAACTGGCACCTTGTCTGGCTTCCATATACCTCCACCTTTTTTCAGTGCATGTTGTTTTCATCCTTTACCAGCAGTCAAGTAGTTTCACGCAACCGAAATGACCAACTAGCCCACTCTGTTTGTCAAGTAGGTTTTACTTCCAAACAAATGCAACACATTTGTGATATGTAATGTTGCTCAACGATATTCTTTTTGCATGTTCTAGCTGTGTACACATGGTCTTTTTTTCTTTTTTTTCAGCTGCTTCTAGTAGTGGTGCCCTGGTGTGCACCTTTACCCTAAATGTCTGCACCTTTGCCTGCCGGTAATGACATAGAAAGTGCTCAGCTTCCTGGACATACGCATGCAGGTTACGAGACGGAAAGCGTGCAGCTTAGACTTCATGCTAGTAAATGCGAAAGTCGTCACCGACATTATTAGAGTAAGCTAAAAGGAGAAATTTCTGCTTATGAGCAAGTAATTATGAAGCAGTTTTTACTCCTCTTAAACTATCAGACATGCAACAACACAGTCGTGCTTTGTTTGTTTTGTGCGCCATTTTCATGCATATTTGTGCTTGCAGTGGATATGCAATACATGAAGGATTTGTTTTTGTTTTCCTCAGCTGCCTCTGCGAGCCCTGCTGCTGGACAACAGTTTAAACGCGTGCACGTTTAAACGCGTGCACCTTGGACGTCATGCTCGTAAATACCAATTCCTTTGTAATTCCTGGCATGAATTTCGTTGGTAAAGCAATAAGTAAAATTGTGCATTGTTGTTTACAAGCACTTCAGTATGAACCAGGCTTAAAGGAGTCCTGACACAAAAATTTTCGCTCCGCGTTTTTTTGCTGAAATGTGTTGCTGGGGGCCTGTTAGTCATAACACGGCACATCGTTTGCTGCAGCGCGCGACAGATAATTAATTACAAGCTCCTCATTACCAACACAGCCACAGTTTCGGTTTGACGGAGCTCCAGAAACGACAAGCCGCCGGGTGCAACTACCACCACCTAGCGAGTGAAACGCTCGGTCACGTGAGCACACGGAACAGTGACGCATTTCCGCGCGGTCTGTCGTCGTCGGGCTCATCGTCGTCTGATGGCGACGATTTTCTTGCGGCGGGGATGGAACGAATTTTCGACGTGCCGAATCACTTCAGGTTTGACCCGCTGGAGAGGAGCGATTCGTCGGGAAGCGCGTCAAAACAGAAATGGCGGCTACGACGTCATCATAACTTGTACCGGCTGCAACGGTTACGTAGGGGAAGTAGTGGGGTCACCTCGGGTCTTTACTCGGGTCACCTCCGAGGGTGTCGATGCACCAGGTGCGGCCTATAATGCTGGATCGTGCTCGCGAACTTCAAAATTCATATAAAATACCTTCCAAGCTGTATTCGCTGTCGATATTTTGCAGATAGTACACGCGCGTACACGGGAATCGATCCAGCAGGCTATCTCGGCCGCGAAATTTTGTGTCAGTACCCCTTTAAAGGAGAAGGGACTGACAACTGGCCAGAACTTGTAATTAGATCCTGTCAGAAATGAAAAGACCGTGGAATATACTGACACATTCCAACATCCTTTTCGCACTGTGATTAGGATTTATATCTTTAAATCGTGTTTAAAAGTAACAAAAAAAATTGGCCGCGTATCTGCGTGCTTCGCCGCAAATGTCGTCTAAAGACGATACAAGAGGCAAGGTATAGGGACTTTACGCTGCGTGAGATATGAACGCCATCTGGCAATACGTCGAGAAACGTGAATGCTGTGTTGCGGGCTGGTAGTCCCGGCGCAGCAGCAGGCAAAGACCGGCGGTGACCAACGCGACCGGCGGTGACGCCAGCCAGCCCGAACACGCGGTTTGGCGCGAAGCGCCGGAGCAGACGAAACGTCCGCACTCAACGAGTACTCTCCACACACTCTTTTATATTCACGTCGCCTGGGTAAAGCAGGAATGCCAGAGCGGCGCCCCATGGCATTTGTACAGTGCAATACTGAACCGAAACACAACAATGAGCTCGTGCAGAGGGCACGGAGGAAGCCAAGTTTCGGCGCAGTCGCATTTTCAGCGCAGCTTAAGAAACTAGGGTCTCCAGAATTACGTATCTATGTATTTTCTATTTAAGGAACACACCACCTAATACTTACCTAGTGATGTTGCGCCTCAGATATGCGTAATGTTTGCTTTTTGATCAACAATGTACACAAGTATGAACCTAGTTAGCCGTTCACGATGGCTGGCCCTTGGGCAAGTGGTTCAACTTTAGCCGAGTGGCTGAATCGAGGGTACGTGCCGACAAACAGAAAGACAGACAGAGAGAAAGGCAGACCAAAATTTCTGCGTTTAAAGACTATCGTCTTTAAAAAGGTATGTCGTGCAACCTATCACAAGAGCCTTGAAGCTAGGTTGCGGAGTCGATCACTGACAACGGTACTTTGCTGTACGTAGTCACGTAGTCTGATGCCGTCATGTGTGCCATAATTAGTCCTAAAATATTAGTATGTATATTATTATCGATCCCCGCTCTATTCTGTGCTGCTTATGAGGTAGAAGGATTTGCATGGTGACAAGAAACGGCGCTGCCTTCGCGGTATCCAGTGGACCATGTCGAGCCGCGGCGCATGCGCGCGAGTACACGCACACACAGTAAACCGCCGCGCTCGAACACGAACCGCTCTCACGCTCACTGTTTGCAGCATGTCTTGTCACGTGTGTATACGACTTCATATCCGTCGCAGATAGAAAAATTCGAATTACAAATGTTTCACGGCATTTTCCACATTACCATTCCTTGATTATACACTCTGACCGGTAAGCTTTCTGTCGCGCTAAAGAAAATAGCTGCCATAAAAGTTGATTGTCGGTCCCTTTAACCTCTTAACGCACACACAGGACAACACAGCCATGCTATATCGCCGTTGTGCACCATCTTTGTGCGTTTGTGTGTGCAGTATTGACATGTACATTAAGGCTTTGTTTTTGTTCTCAGCTGCCTCTGCAAGCCCTGCTGTTGGACGCCAGCTGGAACGCTCTGCGTTTGAAAGCGTGCACCCAGATGTCATGCTCGTAAATACAGAGTTCTTTGTCATTGTTCTCATGATTCTAGTGTTGACAAAGCAATGAGTAAAAGCAGGCACTTGTGCATCTGGAATGAGGTTTAACCCTGTGCATGCTATGTTCCTGTTGTTCACCATTTTCATGCATGTTTGTGCGTCCAGTACGTATACATACATGCAGGCTTTGTTTTTGTTGTCCTCAGCTGCCTCTGAGCCCCTTTGCTTGACGCCATGGAAGGCCCTCTACTCGAAAATGTGCACCTTAGACTACACGCTCATCAATCCCAAGTTCTTTGTCCTTCTCGGCATGATTGTAGTGCCATGTAATAGTGAGGCAATAAATCATTTTTGCTGGTCACTTGATGTTCAATGCATGTTGCTTGGTTTGCGAACACTTGGCTTGGTTTTAAAGGGACTGTCTACCGTACTTCATCGCTTTTCTGTTTCGTACCGCGATAGAAAGCGCACCGTCTGAAGTGTTCAACCTTGCAGCGGTTTCCCTGGAAAGTGAGTAGAAAATTTTAAAACAGAATTTTTCGATCTGCGTTCGGTCTTCTTCCATTGGTGTGAATGCGCCCCACAACATTGGTTGGTGGACGCGATGACGATTGTAGTGCCGGTAAAACTTAAAACCGAAAGCACATGTAATTTCTGTAGGATTTCTTTATTTTCGCTGAACACTAATGCAATAAATGTAACAGTCGTTTTAAGCGCGCCATCGGTTAAATGAAGCCTTATTACACGATTACAGAACACTCGTTTTGCTATGATTGCAGTCTATGCGTTTATTTTAGCACTGCTGCCGCAATCCAAGCCAAGTCGGCCCGGAAAAAAACAAAACAGCGCTTTTGGCGCTGTCGGCGCTGTAGCAGACCGTATCAAGAGACGAGACATGCCATTGGGAAACCTAAGCGAATTAGAAAAGAGAATTTTGGAACGCATGAGGGAACAAAACTTAGACCCCTACGTCGACGCACCGGACCGCGATGATTCTTCGAGTAGCGCCAGCACAAGCGATGACGCAGACTTTGACAGGCCTCCGTCACCGCAAGCTGGGCGCCTTGGAAATGTCGACTGGTAAGTAGGCACTGAACGACTGGGTTCTAATTCATGCAAACCTGTCACGCAGGTGTCGTTGCAAACGCTGCACTGAAATGCCCACAGCAATAGAGTGCGTATGCTAGGCAAACGATGTAACGAAACTCCTGTACTGATGTAGCGATGATAAATGCATGCCTTCGCAGCGCAGCACGCGCGCGATACATCCTAACGACAGTGCAGCGTAACGGTACAATCAGCACGGGGTGTTGAAGCAGACGAACTCGAAAGCAGCGGCGTCGGCAGCGCCGCCAGGCGTCTTTTTGGACGCGTGAGATAAAAAAAAAAACAGCAAAAATTACTTTTTGACGCAATCGAAAGCTGTTTCAAGAGCGGAAAATACACTCTCAAGTTCTACATGTTTGTTTTTAAGCAAAATAAGTCCACCTGCGGGAATTGCGACCACTTTGCTGTTGGGTGACGCTAGCGGTCATTCTTTCACGGTTTTCAACATCAGAATAAAATTATAATTCTTTTTCTATGGGACGAAAGCGCGCTCGTTGCCGCCGATGTGACGAACGATCTTCTCATTTTGACCACAATCAAAAAAATTTTTCAGAGCGGTAGACAGTCCGATTAAGTGATCCAGTTATCTATGTGAAAAAAAAAGTGGGTTGGTTGGACGAGGAATGTGCTTTCCTGGAGAGGCAACTGGCTCTCTCAGGTAGGGGGTGGTCGAGCGCGATGAAGCAAGTTAACATGTTATGGGAGCAGATGACCCACCCTTTTGAAATAATCCTGAAGTAAAAAGTGGCCACATGTCCCAATAACATCCCAAACGCATGCAGTTTTGGGACATCCCAAAAAGGTCTTTTTTTTGTATCACATTGGGATGTTTTTCCACCTTGTGTGGGACGTCTTTTGGAAGTCCTGAACTCCCAAAAGGGACGTCATATGGATGTCCCTAGGATGCATTTGCGTTGTCTGGTGTTTTGATGAAACAACCATATTATTTCAGAACGGCGATCAAACAGCTAGAGAGGTAGCCGAAGCGTTTTTCATCGCACGGTTCAAAGATAAGTGCATAAGCCACCCTTCTTTATCCCTGTCAGATAAAGAAATAGTTTTGCTGGTCTCAGGGCTGTGACTGGGAAAGTGAGAATTTTTGTTTTTGCTGTCGGACGGAGTCACTGCGCATGACCAACTGTTTGTTTGTATGTATATATGTGTGTTTCCGAAAAAAATAAACGTCAGTTGAAAGTTAGCGCCTGTATCGTCTCTCTTGCCTGTGTCCCTGTGTTTGTTGCGCTATTGCACTATGAAACGCCCCTTGCTAAGAAGAAAATGCTGGACCACTCTGTCAGAGTCCCTACCGGGTTTCAACAAGGGAACGGGAGGCCGTTTAGAAACAAGTCGACGAAATGCTACGCGACGACATCATCCAGCCGTCCAACAGCCCGTGGGCGTCTCCGTGGTGTTAGTGAAGAAGAAGGATGGGACCCTACGTTCCTGCGTCGATTATCGTCGCCTGAACAAAATCGCAAAGAAGGATGTGTACCCTCTCCTACGGATAGACGACGCCCTGGATCGACTCCACAACGTGAAGACCGGCTATTGGCAAATCGAAGTCGACGAGAGAGACCTAGAAAAGACCGTATTTATAACACCGGAAGCCCTGTTCGAGTCACAGCCTCTGCAGTGCGCTTTTGGGGGGTCACGCCTATTTAGCGCAGCCCAGATAGGATTATGGCAGCGCCCAGGGAGCCGTCTGTGAAAAGGTCTGTCTGGCTAGTGTGCTGAGCGCGCGCTTTGGCCTCCCAAGCTCGGCCAGGGGGCGCTGCGTCGCACGATGGTTGAGCAGAAGCTTCCAGGTCTATTTTATGCTGATGATATTGTCTTATTTGCGGACAGTCAAGATGATATACAGCGACTGGCAGATATATGCGGAAGGGAATGTGAGGCTCTAGGACTAGGGTTTAGTGCAACAAAATGTGGATTGATGGTATTCAATGATCACGAAAACCATGCGGTCTTAATAGGGCCAAAAATTAGCGAGGGTAAGCGAGTACAAGTACCTCAGAGTATGGGTAAATGAGGGGGATAGATATATGAAGGTACAAGAGAAAGCATCGGTAGCAAAGGGAAAGAGGAATGCTGCAATTATGAAGCAAAGAGCTTTATCGGGATACAATAGGTACGAGGTGCTTCGAGGGCTGTGGAAGGGTGTGATTGTCCCGGGGCTTACATTTGGGAACTCAGTGATGTGCATGAAGTCAGAGGTGCAATCAGGAATGAATGTAAATCAAAGGACGGTGGGCCGCCTCGCGTTGGGCGCTCACGGGAAGACGACAAATGAGGCTGTAAAGGGTGATATGGGATGGACAGGCTTTGAAGCGAGGGAAGCTCAGAGCAAAATGAGATTCGAAGAGAGGCTGAGGAAAATGAAGAAGAGTAGGTGGGCAGAGAAGGTTTTCAGGTATTTGTCCCTAGGATGCATTTGCGTTGTCTGGTGTTTTGATGACACAACCATATTATTTCAGAATGGCGATCAAACAGCTAGAGAGATGTTTTGATGACACAACCATATTTCAGTTTGCGGCGCTGTCGTCGCGCCGCAAACTTTAGCTTGCGTTCCCTATACCGCAGTGTGTTGCCGCTTGTGCACATGCTACCAGTACTACGCTTAATTCGCGCAGGTAAATTAATCCGCGCCTCTGTGCTAAGCGAATGTGCCTTGAGCTTTTTATTCAATCACGTATGTGCGCGATGTCTGTGCTCGTGCAGGAAGCTCTTCTACTATAGCAAGGCGCCCTCATGTACTCGATTGAATTTCGCGATTAGGAATTATAGAGCGTGAAGTTGAGCAGAAAAATGATTTTCTAAAGTAAACCAACAGGATGTCTGCTATCACAGACTAGCAGTACGATGTAGTGTTTTCGTCTAACACTCGCCTTAGCGGCCCTGCACCTGCTCTGGCGAAAACTTTACATGCCTCAGCAAACGCGAAAATTGACCGCCGGCGTCCCGCGTCGGAGGCGTCAACAAGAGGGATGTTAAAAATCATCAAGTAATGACGTCACCATACGACCAAAGCTTGTGACGTCATGATGACATCGAATAACGTGACTTCACGCGATGACGTCATCACATGACTTCGCCGATTTGCACTGCCAGCGATCACGGAGGCTGTGCAAAGCGCCGATGTCATGTGATGACGTTATCAGATGACGTAACGTAAGCTGACGTCATTGTGACGTCACAGAGTTTAGCTATCTATGATGTCCTAGTGAAGTGATCATATGATTTTTACTGCCTGCAAGATCGGAGGTATTGCAAGCTTTCTGCTCGTCCCTAGGTATCGCATTGCCTCCGTGATCGGCGGGCGATCACGGAGACCGTGCAAAACGCCGATGTCATGTGATGACAATAACAGATGACGTAACGTAATCCGACGTCAGCATGACGTCGTTGACACGTCACAAATTTGAGCTATCTGCGACGTCCTGGTGACGTCATCACGGGATTTTTTGCCTCGTGATGGCGCCGAAACCTCGGGACACCAGTCAATTCGCGCGTTTCATGAGGCATCTAAGGCGTTCGCCCAAAAAGCAATGTTTTAATGACCATGACATTCAACAGCGCGAATACTGCTTGCATGAACACCCCCATACTTTGCTGAACATATTGAACTGCTGAACCATACTGTTGAAAGCGCGAGCATGGGAGATCCGGTTTCTGACTGTACAGTGATCTTGCGCTCTCGCCGGTACTCCGCTCCCAAAGCAAATAAAGAAATCAATGTTATATATATAGTACACAGCAGTGGCGCACCGACGGGGGGGGGGGGGTTTGGGGGTTGTAACCCCCCCTGAGGCCGACCTGACCCCCCCCCCCCCGCCCCGTAACTGCTTCACGGTCATTGTCGCCGAGAATCCAGCGTACACGTTCACGGGCCTTTCAGACGTTGTTATTTCATTTCAAGAGGTGGTCTGAGGTCGATTTTCTCTCATTTACTCCAGAGATACGTTGTATTCACCCATCTACTCCTAAACTGAAAGAGCGCAAACCGCGTGCTCTGTGGCTCTGCGTTCACTTCCAGTGAAGCGGCTTTGGACGAAAGAAAAGATGCTTTCACGGGTCGTCAGTTTGACCCCTCTTCTTTTCTTGCCCCCTCTGATTATTGCAATAGAGCAAGGAGATATTTCGGAATCTTCGAAACAAGCTATTGTTTTTTTTTTGTTTGATTCTCGGGGGAAGTCTAAAAGGGGCTGTGTACAATGACAATGCGCCGCGTGACTTGACCACAGACGTCGGTGCACAGTGCATGTGACATGAAAAATATTACGTATAGCAGCTCATCCAGCTGTGTACGCAGTGCTGCATATACGTGTTTGTCCAGAACAAGATTTCGCAGTGTCGTTTACCGTTTGTAACGTTATTATCCGGTTCACACGGGCAAATCTAATGCACTTACCTGCGCACATGCAAATTATATCTGGTTCACTGGGACGCTTCTAATGTAATTAGAGATTAAGATATCAAGTGCCTAAATACCATTAAATTGTCGGTGTCACATGGCTTGATTTAATGACACTAATGGCGCGACGACGAAATTGCGCAATAAATATATGTTGGTTTTGTCTTGAATGTGCAACTTCTTTCAAATTCTACGTCATAAAACTCATTTTATAGAAATAACAAGCGCTTTCATGTACATTCAATGCCTTACTCGCTATGGAAACGAAACTCGCTTAAGCGTGATGAACATTTCCTGTTGCGATGCCGGTGGCATTCTCGTTTTTCTTAAATCCTTGATATTATAGTGAACACGAATTGTGTCCGTCACGGAGCACCTTTCTTTTCCTTTAAATAGTCAATAATGTACGCTCTCCTTGCCGACAAACATTCTTTTTTCATCATATAGATGGGCTCTACAAAACCACGCCCTCTGGATGAAGCTTTTTCATCTAGCGGCCATGACAAAACACAAAATGAAAATGAAGGCACTCATTCAACGGCAAGCTCTAAAGTATATAGCCACGTGTCACCGCTAAAATGCCCTTTATATTCACGGTGTTACCAATTAGCGCCACTTTTTACGTGCAGACGAGCTCTAACGTAATTCTAATTGGCAGGACCGAACCAAGGTAACTATCGATCCTCCAAAACGAAAAAAAAAAGGAGAAAAGCATTTGAAGCACTTGGGCCCTTCCAGAGACATATGGTGCGAATCTTCTTTTTCTGCCTTATCACAATGCATTAATTTTGCTAAATATGCAAACTTTCTCATAAACGTTTCACTATTTGGAACCCTGTGCCCATGTCTGTCGCCATGGCAAATATAACAATGAAACACATCGAGGAACAAGCTCTTAATTCATTGCAGCCGCAGTCAAAAATCTGTCACAGATACGTCTCAACTGTCATTCTAGCGTCAAGAGGTCATAAGTCACAATTATTCTATCATCTAAATTTATCCAACGAGTATTCAGTTCACCCTTGAAACAGAAGACTCCCTGTCGTTTTTAGATGCCCTTGTAACTTGCAAATGAAACTGTGCAAACACACCTACACAAGTCGATATTTTCAGTTCACTTTAGAACCCCACAAAAATCTGCAATACATCAGTAGTAAAGATATTAATGCGAATTCGAGCCGGAACGCACTGCAGCACACAACTTTAGAAAGAAAAACAAGAAAAACGCGATATATTCAGGAAACGCGCCAGGAACGGCTACCCAAAATCTTTTATTCAGGAAGCATTTCGCTTTCAAAAACACAACGCCGCAAGCTGAGAACGCGAATGGCGAATGGTGTCTCCCAATCAACATCACGACAGAAATACATATCTCCGCTATCCGTGGCGCCAGCAAAACCATCGCCCGTTTCCGCGGCCGGCTGAGTAACGTGACAGTAACAACGCGAATGGCCCGTCGGCTCTTGCGCTTTGCCGCCTTTGTGCCATACACACGTGCAGTCCGAAACGGGAGGGATGACCTGACCGAAGCCAGTTCGAAACCGCTAACGGTGGCGCGCGCGCGACCTCAAAGCGAAACCACATGTTCGAAAAGCCGCCGGCGTACTAGGCTGCCGAAAAAAGAAGAAAAAAAAAACCGGCCACCGCAAGAGCGTACCCAAGCCATCTTCAACAAAACTGATTGTACTGGCTGCGACGCGAGCTGCATCAGCGGAACTGAGAGAGACGGAAAAGACGTCCCCAATCCATCGCAGCTGAAGCCAATTACCGGAAATGAATGCTGGCAGGACTTCGCTTTTCCCCGCGCAAAGCGCAAGAAAAAGAAAAGAAAAAAAAAAGATGTACGCGTACAGCCTCACAGTCCGGCACTCCAAGTATCCCCCTTTCCCTGTCTCTCATCTAACAGTGCACCTCGACACATACATACGCCAAAGGTGCTCCCCACCACTTTTTACTCTTCAACTCATTCCCACCGGTCAATCCCTCGCACTCCTCTGTTCTTTGACGGAAGAGCACTGCCGCCGCGTGCCTCACCCTTTCATACCCACCAAACAAGAAAAGAAGCCCTGTTCATCCCTCCCTCGACCGCTCAAGAAGGAACCGTATGTATTCCGAAAAGTAGGGAAAAATGTTCACTCAAAGTTCCAAAGATAAGAGGGCGTCGGTGGCGCTTCGAAAAGAGTGTTTTTTGTTTTCTTCGGGGCTTGCGTTTTCTACAGGCAAATGGTGTCGCCAGCGGGGTGGCCGCGCATTTTTTTTTTAACTTTGTTGACAGAGGACGGACGAGCTGTATTGGAGCGGCGAGAAGAAAGGCGACCTCGTACGCGGCTCGTTCGTCAAAGGGACAGCAAACCCGGGAGGCCGTACAGCTCGAGCACATGGCGATATTCGTTTAAGCACATACACTGTGGTTTCTGCATTTATGAGCAAGCCTTGGCGCAACTGGTGTGTGCGTCGACAGCCATGCCGCAGTACCGCGCGCACGCAGGGACCCCAAGCAAGCACGAATGCTATGCGAAAATCCATACGTTGCGAAGATGGGAGGAGTAAGACGACGGGGCAGAATGAGTAATTGTTTTCAAGGACGCGTGACAAGAAAAAATGGCTTTGGAAAGTGCGAGAGTTATATTGGGGTGCCACGTTTTCTTC
Organism: Rhipicephalus sanguineus; assembly: GCF_013339695.2. Lineage (NCBI taxonomy): Eukaryota > Metazoa > Arthropoda > Arachnida > Ixodida > Ixodidae > Rhipicephalus > Rhipicephalus sanguineus. The sequence continues at coordinate 128,391,155 of NC_051179.1, read as the reverse complement.
CTCTTTTTTTCAGACAACTCTCGCTCTCTCTCTTTTCACCACTTCTTTTTTGTATGTTCTACATCGGACGGAAGCTGCGAAGTTTGATGTGCCCCCATGCACACGTTCAGTTCGCTCGCTAGAACTTGCTTCTGTGTCTGCTGCGCAAATCTGCGTCGAATGAGCTACCACATCACAGGGATTTCGCTGAAGCGCCAGTCGAACACGATCCTCACCTACTTCCCGAAAAAGATTCCGTGTTCAGATTCAAGAGATGCAGTGACAGCACCGGAATGCCCGATTGAGGCCAAAAAGGAAGCGATGACTCAGCACTTATCGCCTTTAGATGCGTCAATCGATCTTATCACTGAGGATACTTCAGTCGCCGAACCTGTGCACCCGAATGACATGGCAAATCGGTAAGCGTGGCTACAGTGCAGTTTATCCGTGAGCTGAGAATTGTACTGTACGTGTGCTGCATTGAGCTGTACGTATATAATGTTTATAATCAATGTCACAAAGCTTATAGTAAATATTTACGATGTACTTCCAGATTTGTAGTTTGGCGAGGCCTGAAGGAAGTATAATACAGGATGTTCTGCTCACATTGTGCACAAAATTCTCAGTTGCAGAGTTCTTTAACTGCTAAAGTTGCCAATGGGGCTTGTTTGTATGACATTTCCTGATTACTGTGGTAATCAGGCACAAGACACAATAAATGGGACACAAGAAAGGCACAGGCGCCGGGTGTCCTCGTGTGCCTTTCTTGCGTCCCATTTGTTTGCGCTAACATAGTAATAATTTTTTTAACAGCATTGCGCGACCGCCAGCAGGCCGGCACGTCAGCACCCTTATCACTACCTGGAGCTGAAAAACTAGCAAAAATAAGTATTTGCCAGGCATCTTTGTTGGAACTATATTACGCGTTGGTTTATTCAATTTGCCATTTATTTTCTCCGTGCGCTGCTTCACTGAACAGTTTCTTGGCCCTCTCAAGTTTTTCAAGATCTTGCTGTAAAATGCTGAAAGATCATCATCATTATCACATTTGATATTATTATTATTATTATTATTATTATTATTATTATTATTATTATTATTATTATTATTATTATTATTATTATTAGCAGTAGTAGTATTGTTACTATTTGGTATCTCATATTTTCTTTGTCATTGCAATCCTCCAGCCTAAACAACGAAATGGCGTATTATGCAATGTGCCTGCACCCCCGCACCCCCCCCAATCCCACACTCCTGTAGGCTTCTCAGAATTTCAACCCCCCCCTGAGAGAATTCCTGGGTGCGCTACTGGTACACAGTTCAGGAGAGTACAGCACACAGTTCGGAGCGAGCGTCATCGCTGGGTCAAAAACCTTGTCACGAGATCACTGTGCAGAGAAGCGCCAGCCGCACCGTACTAAACATCTTCAGCGACAGAAACATTACCAAGCGCCGTTATTATTGAACTCAAGCTTAAAAAAATTAATCAAGAAAAAAAAATAGACGCAAACCCACAGATCTTCATAGCTGGAAAAGTCACCGATGATCACTATACTCCCTCAAGCGAATTCTGAGCGCAGCTTTCTGATGAGGCAACGCGAGCTGTGTTTGAATTTCTGGCTATCCGCAATGGAACATTCGTTACATATTGCCACAGAAACTGCCAGTGCTCGAGTGCTACGCACGCCACTCTGTGCATTTCAGGCGTCATCGACATCCCCGACACGACAAGCGAGACAGTAGCAGCGCACCCGCCAATCCTGCATACGCACGAGCTCCGACCGAAGGGCGAGCCCGCGGAGGAAGAAAACGATGTTAGAGGCCAGCGGCTAGTGATATCGACAGAATCCTCCTCATCATCGCGGCGCCTGAAGAGGCTTTTTCGGCGATCGCCTGTTCGAGCCTTCGATTGCACGTCCTGTGAGAGGGGATTGGCCACACTTATCACCTTTGGTTCTTTATCTGCGGTAGAATTTTTTTTTGCTGATTTTTCAGGAGCCATCAATGCCGGTCTCCGGTCCCGGCCAGGGCTCTCCCTGGTCGGCCAGTCGCCCTGCTGACTCGGTACCACTGGAGTGTTTCCTCAAGAACGGCGTAAGCAGTTTGCCTGTCGCGCTTGTGCCCACTGATGGTGGAACCATTCGGTTGAGTGAAACGGAGGTGTTTCAAGAAGAGCTTCGCAACATAACCGGGCATTTTCTGGACATCTCGGAGGTGAGGCGCTTCGGCAAGACTGGCATACTATGTAGGTCTTCAAATCTTCAATGCTTAACGGACTTACTGGCCTCCACGAGATTTGCGTTCATTGCTGTTCGCGCTTTTATCCCCCCTCATCTTGCTTGCGTGAAGGGCATTGTTCGCGGTGTTCCAACTAACATTAGTCCTGAAGCATTCTTAAAGATGGTCTCTCCGGCTGGAGTGATATCTGTCTACAGATGCACCAGACCTGTAGGTGATACGCGAGTCCCTACTGAAAGCGTCATCGTTACCTTTGCCGGTCTCACACGCCCCACTGAGTTGAAGGCCTGGCCTTATCTGTTCCGTGTAGAGGCATTGACACCTCGCCCACTGCAGTGCCGTAACTGCTGGCGATTTGGACATAGTGCCAACGCTTGCAGGTCCTCATTGAGATGTGCGAAATGCGGTGGGGCACATGCCGCAGCAGATTGTCAGGTAGACAACTGCAGGTGTTGCCGATGTGATGGAGCACATACAGCCACGGACAATAGCTGCCCAGCTCGTGAACGTGAAACACAAATTCTAGATATTGTGGAGAAACGCCGTTGTTCTCGGTCTGAGGCAACATCCTTCTTTAAAAAGCGCGAAGTGGGGTACGCCGCTGCTACGGCACGCCAGTGTGGGTCCATTGAAGCGACGGTCGCTTCCGCAGTGTCGGCAGCGATAGATAAAGCCATGCCGATGATTATGGAACGGCTTTTCAACACCTTTGCTGAAGGTCTGACCGAGATGCTCGCCGCCAGGTTAAACAGCCCTATTCCCTCCTTCGGTGCACACACTACCACGGTTCAGGGTGAAGCTGGGCACCTCGACCATGAACAAAACAATCGGTGTCAAGAAGATATCACCCCCCCCCCAAAAGCTCGTCAGCTCTCAGTCACCGGCCCCTGCGGGGCCCAGTGGGTCATTTGGTGACATGAGGCTTGGTAATATCACTCATAAACGACGCAGTGCTCCATTGTCTCCAACCAGTTCGCCAATGTCGAAACCTAAGAAAGGTACTACTGATAGCAACAACGAGCAGGACGTTTTGCGTTCTGCGGTTGAGTCAACTATATTAAGTCCACCATAGCGCCTGTTAAAGTTCTCCAGTGGAATTGTCGTTCCGTATCTTCCGCTTACACAGATCTTATTTATATCATACAGCAAACAAATTCTAATATAATTTTACTTCAAGAGTCTTGGCTTTCAGTAAACCAAAAATTTACTCCGAATAATTTTCGAACTTTTAGACTGGATCGGCCAGGTAGAGGAGGTGGATTGTTGGCCCTAATCTCTTCAAAAATGTGTCATAATGTTACTGTAACTTTTGAACATATTTGTCCGGATTGTGAACTGTTAGCAATAGATTGTTTGTTACCTGACTCCTACAAGATTACAGTGATCAATGCGTACTTTCCAAATGGAGTAAGACGCACAGATCACCTAGATTGTGTCATCAAGAATTCTCCTTCAAATTCAATTTTATTGGTAGGGGATTTTAACTCGCATCACACTTCTTGGGGGTTTAAAACAGATGGTTGCGGCAAACGATTGTGGAATTGGTTACAGGATAATAATTTTCGTTGCCATAACTCTGGACAAGTTACCTTTCTACGCGGGATAAGCTCATCAACATTAGATCTGACTTTATCGTGTGGCCAGTTTATAATTTCATGGTGGAAAACGTTTGATAATGGGACGAGTAGTGATCATGTACCGATTACCTATGAAATAATGCTACCACACCTCACCTCTGGCATCCGGCAACAACGGTTCATCAACTATAAAATTTATAAAACTGTTTTAAATTCGGCGCTTTCGTCATTGGGAGGACGTGTCGGACAGCAACGAGCTGCTTCAGTAGTAGCGAGTCTAAGTGACTCTGTTCAGCCGGCAGAGTTTTCTGTTAAATATGGCAGCACACCGTCAAGTTCGGCTTGGTGGAATGAAGACTGCACGCTTGCGTATAGGCGGCGTAAAGCTGCTTGGAAACGTTTACGCCACAACCATACGCCGAAAAATTGGGTTGACTATAAATTCCACGCAGCATTGTTTAAGCGTACAGTCGCTACAGCTAAAGATAAACACAAATCAGACTTGCATTCGCATTTATCGAAACCTGATAAAAGATCTGCTCTGTACAGATTTTTACGGAACAAAAAATCGACACAGGTACCAGCGTATTCGCATTCAGTAGTGCTGTCGCCTAAAGAGGCAACCGATTTGTTAGAGGGCATCGCGAAAGGACTTGAAGCGCGTTTTGCTTCGTCATGCTTGAGACCTTTGGCATTCAAAAGCTCAACCTCGGACTTTCGGGAAGTCATTATGGAGGAACTGGCAGATGTCATACTAACTGTAAACCAAGCGGCTCCAGGTCCGGATCAGATTACAAACTCTATGATTAAATTGATATTTAATTCCCACCCCGTTGAGCTTTTGAATATTGTTAACTGCTCCTTACAGCACACATGGATTCCAAGTGCATGGAAAATTGCTAAAGTTGTGTTGCTGCGAAAAAATCAAAGCCTCGGATATGTCCTGGATAACATTCGGCCAATTTCGCTTACTTCAAATTTAGTTAAAATAATTGAAAAAATTCTTCATAGCAGGCTCAGTGAATTCATCACTCGTCAGGGTATCCTTTCGCCAAGGCAAGTAGGATTTAGACAGGGGTGCTCTATATGGTCGGCTCATGTTGATTTGGAAAGCCGAATTCGCCTTGCAAAAGTATCTGGTGAGCTTTCTGCATTAGTCACATTAGATATTGCAAAAGCCTACGATAGCGTGGAACACAGTATATTGATCTCAAGATTAGTGGACTGTGATGTGCCTAAGTACATTATATCTTGGGTTCAGGAGTTTCTTTTTGAGAGACAATTCTTTTGTTGCCACGAGGGAATTACTTCTGCCTCATATAAGCAAACAAGAGGTGTTCCGCAAGGATCAGTTTTGTCACCTCTTTTATTTAATATCTTATTATCATCAATTCCAGTTCATAAAAATGTTCCTCTTTACGTCTACGCTGATGATATTGCTTTTTTCTCGTCATCCCGAGATATCAATACTCTGTATCAAATCTTACAGTCGTACTTGAGTGAGCTTGAGGTATGGCTTGACGGGCTGTCTTTTTCGCTTAATGTTAGCAAATGTGCTCTGCTTGTATTTCCTCTATCCGTTCCCGTATTTCTTTCACTGCATTATCGAAATGAACCGATTCCACAAGTAACGGCACTAAAATATCTAGGCATTCTTTACGTGGAAAAGTTAAATTGGCAGCAACAAATAGAATCAAACACCCGTAAAGCAGAAAGCGCCTTAGGATTGCTACGCCGGTTTTGCAATAAGAATTCAGGGATGCGCAGGGATACGTTACTTATAATATACAAACTTTATGTACGCCCAATTCTGGAGTTTGGTTGCGTTCTGTTTTCCGGAAGTGCAGAATACAAATTAAGACCTCTTATATTGTTAGAAAGGCAAGCTCTGCGGCTGTGTCTCGGACTACCTAGGTGTGTTGCGAACAGCGTGCTTTATTTGGAAGCTCGAATCATTCCGCTTGATGCAAGATTTCGACAGCTGACCGTGCAAACATTTTTAAAACTCTACGATGCGCCCCTCTCCCGTTCACAGACACTTTTCTTCAAATCTCCAGATTCTTTCTTTAGGCGCCCGTGGCCTCGTTATCAAAGACCCCAAGTCATTTTCGTCGAGTCTCTGTTGTCTAATCTTCACGTTTCCCTCCAGCATTTAACTCCCCAAACCCTATGTTCGATGCCAGTTGACTTAATTTTCGATGACATTTTTCCAAAAAATGCTAAATTACTTCCAAAGCATGTTCTGGAGGGCCTCCTTCAAGACCATCTCAGTCATTTTCCTCATTATGTGGTAATTTCGACGGATGCAACGCAAAATCTTCAGAAGGCTGGAGTAGGCATTTTTTCTCATCAGCTTAATTGGTCTTTTGCGCTCCGTTTGCCTGACTTCACGCCAATTTATCTGGCAGAATTCATGGCTATTACATTGGCTCTTAAACTAAATTCTCAGCAATCAAAAGCTGGTATTATTTCGGATGCTTTATCTGTTTGTACACATTTAACGTCCGCAAAGCAGTCTCCTCTTCTCAGGATATTTTAGTCTCTTGTACCGCCTAGCCTATCAGAAGTTCGGTTTCTTTGGGTCCCCGGGCATGCTGGAATTGCACTAAATGAAACCGCTGACTCGCTCGCTTCGGCATCGTTAAATTTCCCGGTGGTACTAGTAGCTCCACAGTTTTCTTTTATTACTGCGGAACGATTCAAACGACTATTAATCTTAAAAATCAACGAAACATCGCTCCTACAATCTGAAGAATTTCGGCACTTGCAATTCACATGGAACACCGCAAACTGCCTTTCCCGTCAATGTGAGGTGACCCTAACAAGCTTTCGCTGTAGAGTTCCTCGGTTAAATTATTATCTCCACAAATCAGGATTTTCATTAACTAACCTATGTGCAGTTTGTAATGAACCGGAAACAATAGATCACTTTCTTCTCACATGCCGCCGTTTCGCCTCACTGCGCCGAATAATTCTTGAGAGACCGATTGGCATGCTCGGATTGGCAGTTGATACACCCACCCTTTTGTCGTTTTGAGCCAGTCAGTTGGGTGCGGGCCGCAGTGTTATTCTGTCAACGCTACATAAATTCATTCAGGCAACCGGAAGGATACGCTGCTAGTGGTACCGCCAGTTACATCCAATTCTTTGATCCCCTTCTTTATTTTTGCTAATTTGTTTATATATTATGGTTTATCGAAAGCTGCTGCCCCTTTCGCTTTTTTTAAGGAATGTTATTATAGTTCTTATCTAATTTCTCTTTTTTTATTTTTTAGCAAGCGTTGTGTAAACCATTTACATTATAAAGTACAGTGTGGCCAATCCCCCTTGTGGATATGAGCCAAGATCTAGGCGACAAGACAAGACAAGAATCCACGTTCGCTGTCTGTCATCCTCGTTCGCTCTATCGGTTACGCCGACGACGCCAACGGCGATGCCGTACAACGCAAGAACAGGCGCCCAAGAGCTGCGCTCTAAAAGCACAGCGCGTATCGTAGAACATCGTGGACTCAAATCGGCGTACACAACTCAGTTTCACGATGATTCGGACACGTCTTATTCACTCCATATTCTTCATTAAACTTGTATAACAATGTTCTTGCACAATTTCGCTTTCGCAATGTGTTTAGGAGCGCTAGATTTTATGAACGAACAGCGCGTACATAGCTGGTTGGAGGCAGGAGAGTATTTCCGGTACACGTCGCTGGGCGGCTGTGCTGCCCTCTGCCTGCGCGCGCGGTGTTGGCGGGGGGGTCTGGCTGGCGAGCGTCCATCTCGAACAGAATCCCTTTGTGTTCGACGGCTAGGTACCTGGGGACAGAATCTCTAGGGATTTTCCATCGTGGCGCTGTCACTTTAAAGGGCCATTTTCCTGTTGCTCAGTGAAGGCCATCTGCGCCCTTCGGGCGCGGAAAACTAATTGTGGCTTTGCCCTCGCTTCGCAAGTGCGGTTAGCAGGGTCTCCGTCACGCGCTACTGGCCGCTGTCACGGCCACGTGCTTTTTAGCCAGCGCCCGTCCGTGCCAGCGTCCGTGGTGTGCCCGTGTCACTGGTGCGCACGTAACCCACGAGCCGCTTCGCGCTTCTCAATCTGGTAACAGACTAACGCAACACCAAACAATGTGAAAAGGGGAAAAGGAGAAATTCCTCCCCATGCTCACTCTCTCCAAATATCTTTGCCCTTTTCTGCTTCCCTATGCACATTTCCAACGAAGGCTTCTTGGATTATCCAAGGTAATAGGCGCGAAGACGACAGACAAGAACAGAGACACGCACACACGGGCCGCCAGTGCCAACAGTCTCTATAAAAGGCTTCTTGGGCACCATCACAGTCCCCTCTGGGCTGCTGTAAATATGCGTGACCATCCTCCCCTCCGTCCGATGACCGCCGTGAATTTCGCGGAAAAACGACACCATGGGGGAGCGTGGAAGCACAGGTAAACATATTTGCGCTACCAGTGTAGGCTCCTTACATTCAGTGGCACCGCGCCGTGGGGCTGCAGAAATAAGTGCCTTTTAAATGCGGAGCATTTCTTAGTCGCACCCACGGTGTTAGAAGTACAGGTGGAACGACGCAGCACCGGCGCCATGCGCTCGCTGCGTCGAACTTCTGTTCCTCCGCGCCGTCACGCCGCTAGATGGCAGGAGCAGTCAAGAGGCTCACAGCGGCGCGCGCCGGCCTCTCTTCCGACAAAGCCACGGTGACGAAGCAGTTGTCGCCACATTGCTTCCTCGTTTAATTCTTTTTGTGCTATGGCAGGTCGTACTATTTGAGTGAGAAAGCCGTGAAATGCGCAAAAAGTGTTGCGGTGCAACTCTGTTTACAAGACCTGCACTGAAAAGTCGCTTTTTCTGCACCCCGAGATGCGGAACGCCTGATATGTTTGGCGCCATGCGATTCCGCGCAAGGACCATGTGCTGCAGTCGACTGATTACGTGTGCGAGAAGCACTTCGAGCCGAGGTACATAACGAAGACGTGGGAAGCAGTGTACAAAGGGCACGTTCTTGTGAGCACACCACGAAAGGCGGCTCTGGCTAATGACGCCGTGCCGACGAAGTTTTGAGTTCGTTTTGAGTTCATCCACGCCGTGAGTTGGCCCGTGTTTTTTAACACCTACGTGCGTGTGCAGTCTTTCTCTCTCCGTGCGAAAGCTACGCTTGTTAACAATGAGAATATCTGGGGTTTTACGTGCTGAAACCACGTTATGATTATGAGGCACGCCGTAGCAGAGCTCCACAAATTTCGGCAATGTGGTGTTATTTAATATGCACTGACATCGTAGGGTACACGGGTCTCTAGCATGCCGCCTCCATCAAAATGCGACCGCCGCGGCTTGGATCGAACTAGGGAACTTCGGTCAGCAGCCGAGTACCGTAACCGGTGTACCACCGCGGTTTACTGGCTACGCTCGTAAAGACTCCACACACCGCGATCGACGTGTTCCTTGAAAGACGAAGTAGTAATGCTGTCTTCGGGTGACTATGCGAGACATAAACAGTGAAAAATATCCCTCAGTTGGCAACACAGAACAATCGGAAACACATATCCACCACTCCTACTTAAGGTCTTCCCTTCTCGCAGTGCCAAACCAGGATGCTTTTTCATGTCCTTCGTCGGTGCCTCAAATTTAGCTGCTGGCATTCACTAAAATTCAGTATTTTATGCGCGACCAACAAAAAAGTCGTATTCGTCACACATTTTTTTATCCGCGATCAACGACCGCATATTACTTCGAATGTTCGCGACAGCAAGGACTGTGTGCATTTTCTGTTGCAATGCTACGGCTAATGCGGTATTTTTTCTAACTATCTAAACTATACTTCTACAAATAGAATTAATTTTTGTCATATTTCAGCGTGACGTCACTGTCATATCTTTAATTGTCCGAATGAGGAAAGCATGTGTTGAATTTGCCACCGGGAACCTTCGCGGTGGCAAATTCAACCGTTATTCAACAGATAACGGCTGTATTGTCAAAATTTCGATTTATTCGCAGCTTTTATTTATTTATTTATTTATTTATTTATTTATTTATTTATTTATTTTTGTGCTCGTTATAGCGCGAACGCACAGTTTTTTATTCATTTCGAGGAGCGTTCGCGCCTCCGAAGCGGCCATGCCTGATATCGCTCTTGAGCCACCTAAAGTCCCTTGATCTAGAAAGTAGCGACACTCTCCTCCGCGCGCGCGTTTTCCTCCTCAATTCTCCTCGGATTTCTCCCCTCCCCTGGCCGGCGCGCTGCGCACGGCACGCTGAACCCTCCACTGGCTCGCCGCAGCCGCATTAAAATCACTGCGCGCGCTTGTTCAATCGGCCCCTTGAAGCGTCAAATGAGAACTTGTTTCTTAAGCAATAGACATGACGAAAGTGGGCTTCCGATAGTACAAAGTGACAAATATATTTTTAAAGACGCTTCGGTATATACAAATAAGCGCTTCGAAAAAAAATGAGTATATCAACTGGCGGCTGAGCGGTTTACCTTCCCGTCGCCGCCTGGGCTGTCCTTAACACGGTGTATTAACGCATATAATGTAACCAGCATAAAGTATAGGCGAGAATTTTTTTCATAATTGTGGTCTTGATGAGCTAAAGGAAGGCACCCAAGAAGGAATGTGGTGGTTTACTTAAATTGGGCCAAATGAGTGAGCCCGAAGCCTTTTTGTGTCAATGCCGCTGTCAGACACGCACGCACGCACACGATGCATGCACGCAGGCACACACACACGCCTATACACACGTGATAAGGACACGCACATACGTACACACACGGACATGCATACACACGCGATACAGACACATAGATACACACGATCATACGCACGGGATACAGGCAGGCACGCTCATACACATGCAATATAGATACGCACATACATACACACGCGCGTACACACGTGTTATAGACACACGTGCGTGGACATGCGAACAGACACGCACGCACTTACACATGCGCATACACACGTGATATAGACACGCACGCACATACATACATATACACGCGCATATAGACGCGATACAGACACGCACATACATACATACACACGCGATACAGACACGCACGCTCATACATACATACACACGCGATACAGACACGTACGCTCATACATATATACACACGCGATATAGACGCGCACGCACATACATACACACGTGATACAGACACGCACGCACATACATACACACGCGATACAGACACGCACGCTCATACATACATACACACGCGATACAGACACGCACGCACATACATACACACGCGATACAGGCACGCACGCTCATACCTACATACACACGCGATACAGGCACGCACGCTCTTACCTACATACACACGCGATACAGACACGCACGCTCATACATACATACACACGCGATACAGACACGCACGCACATACATACATACACACGCGATACAGACACGCACGCAAATATACACACGCGATACAGACACGCACGCACATACATACACACGCAATGCAGACACGCACGCACATACATACACACGCTATGCAGACACGCACGCACACACATACACACGCGATGCAGACACGCACGCGCATAAATACACACGCGATACTGAGACGCAGGCACATACATACACACGCGATACAGACACACACGCACATACACAGCGATACAGAAACGCACGCGCATGCACAAGTGATACAGAGTTTACAGACACGCACGCGCAGGCGCACGCATACACAACGTGCGTACACGCACAAACACCGCGAATACACAAACGCACGCACATGCACTCACACGTTAACACGTGCGCACACGCACATACAAACGCAGGCGCACATATGCGCACATACAAACACGCATACACCTGTACACACCCATACACACACGCCTGGAGGGTTCATGGCGGGCGTGAGCAGCTGAAAGCGCGCGAAGTTTGCTTGCGCTCGCTTCTCGTGACGTCAGGGTCACCTGACTGGGAGCTATCGCGCGTCGCAGCTAGTGTGCCTCGATGTGCGCGCCAAAACGCGCATCAAGGCACCCTAGTCGCAGCCATTCAGCGTTGCGGATGCGCCGGCTCCGCGAAAGAGAGGGTGAAAAAAGAGGAGCTTGACGGCGCGGCGAGGATGAGCCGGCGTGGATAAAGGAGCGTCGCTACTTTCCAACATCAAGGGGTTTTAGAGCCACCTAGAGTGCCTCGATGCGCGCGCCCCCGCTTAGAGTGCGGTCATTCTTTGAAAGGGTCGACGCCGCCTCGACTCGCGCGTCCGCCATGTTTTAGCCTAAAGCCCCTCCATCGCGTCTGCTGCCGCTTTTTCAAGTACCGCCATCTATTGTGTCGACGACGACGCCCACTTCCGGTTCCGGAGCTTCCGGAAGGAAGTTCTTGAGCCACTTCCTTCCGCTTTTTTCTTCCATCTTGTTTCTGCGCACGCATGTGCACACGCGAGAAAGCAAATATTTCACTCTCCGTTTCGCAAGTGTTGTTGTTTTGAGGTTCGTCGTAAACTGCCTGCCGCCGAGCGAGTTCTCGCTGGGTGTTTCTGCCTCGCGAGGGCATGGGCGGGCATGGGGCGGGTGTACAGTGTAGGCGGGTGCATCAACCGGAAAAGCAGCCGAAACATCATGGCGGCACTTCGGCTTCCGCTGGGCGGGGAGCCGGTGTAAAGGGAGAGGGGGAGAACGAGTTGGCGCTACTTAACCTAGCCGGCGGAAAACGCATGGAGGGGCTTTATTTTAGCCCACGCCGCGCTTTGGTTAAACGTACATGCTGCGCCTACCGCCTTGTCGCCCGTCTGCTCCGCCGCGAGTCCCGCAGGATGACTGGATGTTGCGTGCCACAGTGCACGAACCATTCTAGGAATGGTTGGAAGATGTTTTCTTTCCCAAGGGATCCTAAAAGAAGACTTATGGACAGTGAGGATAAAGCGTGACAAGTGGCAGCCGACGAATGCCTCTCGTGTGTGCAGCGTGAGTATTGCAAGCTTTGTTGCTGTTTCCCATCACCTTTCCTTTGCTTCGTCGGGTGCTTTTGGGACGATTTCTGAAACGGCGTATATGTTACTAGTAACGCAGTCACAGAATAGACTATTGTAAGTTATGTGTGTGCCGTGGTTTTAAGTGCGAGTTGGTGCCTCTTCAGCGCGCATTGTCGCACTTGAACACGATCGAACGTTGAGCGAACTGGTAATGCCAAATGGTTTTATCGCGTTTGAACCATTCGCATAAATTTGGCGCTGTTTTCGGGGTGTGCTTGGAAAACGTGCTTTCATTGTCGCGAGCATCTCCTTTTGTTTTTTTTCCTGCACGAAGGTGTGATAATGAATATTGTCGCGTCTATAGTGAACTGCAAGTATTTGGTACGAGTTCCGATTTCTTTCCTAGCAGGAACTAGAAATAGAGAATGTTATTTTTCGTTATCCGGTGGAATAATTTGCCAGAATTGCTTTCTCTGAAAAAACGCTTTCTTGTGTACATTACCATACGCGGTCATTAGTTTCAACGCGGCATTCACAGCGCTGAAAAACATTGAAATATTACATAAGTATAGTCGTTTCCGCTGCGATTAATAAACGACATTCTGATGCTTACTGCAATTTCGCTGGTATTTTTTCGAAATGGGAAATACAGCCATATTTTAAAATAGGTATTCAATAAGAGGACACGAAGACGCATACATCCGGCAATCGGTCACATATAATAGCAGCCTCGGAACCTGCGCGCGGATTCCAATCGCTTTAAGATTTAGCTGAACAGCGAGTAGACCTTAGGATCAGTGGCGGATCCAGAGGGGGGGCGGTAGGGGCGATCGCCCCCCCCCCCCCAAAGCATGTGTCAGCCCTCCCCCCCGCCTGCCTGCAGTGCCTGTCTCTCCTCATCCCTACCCTACCATCCCCCCCCCGGTCAGATGAAGGAACCGCCCCCCCCCCCCCCCAAAGTTGGCACCTGGATCCGCCCCTGCTTAGGACTCTCACGTCACCAAATTGATCACTGGTGATGGATGTTGGGAAATGCTGTGTGTATGGCACTCTGAAAATGTGCGTTTGCTATGTTGACAACATTCTCTCTCTGCACATCAAGTGCAGAGAGAGCCCGTAATGATGAATGGGATGGAAACGTTGCGCTCCGGTATATTCCATCTAAGTTTATTTTCACTCCATATCTCTAATGTAGCCGTCAAATCAGCGCGCGCTGTCTTCAAATTTTTATATTTCGCTAATTCGTTCGCTTCACTAGGTTCGTTTCTCGCTCAAATTAAGAAAGATTGCTTAAGAAAGACGCGCAATTTGCATTGCGCGTCTCAATACTGTGTGTCTCGTTTCGAGAATTCGAGCTGGAATAATTTCAGACGTACATGAAAGCATACATTCTGCGCCTTTATGTAAGGCGCATTATTGCACCGCTTTTCGTTTCGGCAGTCCCGGGAATGATACCTTTCAATTATTGCTTTCTAATAGACAGTATTCCGCATCTTTAACTTTCCTGAATAAAGCTAAACTGTCGTGCCTTCAAAAAGACACCGCACGAACATATATACCCGCAAAGTATAAAAGTAAATAGTGATGCCTGCAGCTCTCAGGGATCCAAAGCAGCTGTGCGCCGCTCAGCCACAGCCCAGCGGCCGCGCTGGCAGGGAGTATCACTGCGTTCTGCGACACCTTTAGGCGCAAAGTATTCGATTACTTGTTCTGATGCATGCCTGGAAACTTTTAACTAGCGACTTCCGTGAACGATTTTGCGTTTGCGAGGGCAAATCCGGCACAAAGTGTTTTTACTCGAGAGCAAAAGGCTGCGAATCCGCGCGCCGGCAGTGCGCGCCTTGACGATTGGGATCAGTAATGGCGACCGCTGTAGCAGACGACGCGCTTGTCTCCACCCTGAACGGAGCGGAGGCGAACGAGTGCATCGAGGGCATCGAGGCACTCTAGAGCCACCCAGAGCCATATATACCCTTCGGGAGAGTTTGGCGATTGTTTCATCTCGCCGCTCTCCGAGCTCCGCCCCAGCACCGCCCTCTTCTCGTGACGTAAACACTCTCTCCACTCTCTCCTCGCCGGCGGCGGCGGGCGGCAGTGGCGAATGCGCGGCGCGGAGTCCGGCGCTGCCGCGACGGAGAGACGCCGGCCCATGTGCGCCGGCCCGCCGCACTTGCACGATCGCTGAGGAGCGCGCGTAGGTTACGAAGCTCTTGTGCGAAGCCGCGCGTATTCATGGCGACTGCTCCCACATTCAAGCGTGAATTCGTTGCGTGCGACTGGCTGCTGTTGCGCGGTTGGCTGTTCAAACAGCAGCGCGCAGGGTTTCCGCCTTTTTAGGCTTCTGAAGGAAAACAAGCGACGACGCCTTTGGATGAGAAACACCAGACGCAGCAAATGAACCCCGACCGACTGCTCCGTGCTATGCGAGATGCGTACTTGAGTATTTAGCTTGAATATTGCTTGTATTATAAACAGTGTACCATTAACACACACTTATTATTTATTGTGCAATGGGGCCGTTTCAGGGGCACAAACTTTAAAAATAATCTTGTCACGCTGAAAAAAAAGGAGTTTTATGGTTCGCGTTTCGATCGCTTGGGCAGATAGAAATTTTGCAGCGATCACGCTATAAGTGTCAAGCGTAATGTTTCGCGTTTACATAATATATCGCGCGTTCTGAGCACGAGCTTGGGATGTTACCGTGACGTTGTGAGGGGAAGATTTATTTCGATATCGCAGGTTAGTGCCGCCGCGCGTCAGCTGCGGCGCTTACCTGGCATGTGTTGTACGTTATGTGGTCTGCGTTTCTGTGGCTGTCAGCCTATGGTGTCATTTACCGCTGTGTTGCCGCTTGTGTACTTGCTACCACTTTCACGTTTAATTCGCGCATGTAAATTAATCTGCGCCTCTCTGCTAATCGAATGTGCCTTGCGCTTTTTAGTCATGCACGTATAGTGCACGATGTTTGTGCTCGTGCAGGAAGCTCTTCCACTATAGCAAGGGGCCCTTATGTGCTCGATGAAATTTCGTGATTAGGGAGTATAAAGCGCAAAGAAGTTGAGCAGAAAAATGATTTTGTAAAGTAAACCAACAGGATGTCCGCTATCAAACTAGCCGAACGAGGTATCGTTTTCATTTAACACGCGCCTACTAGGGGCCCTGCACCTGCTCTGACGAAAACCTTAGATGCCTCAGCAAACGCGAAAATTGACCGCCGGCGTCCGCGGCGTCGGCGTCCCGCGTCGACGGCGTCAACACGAGGGATGTCAAAAATCATCACGTAATGACGTGACCATACGACCAAAGATTGTGACGTCATCATGACGTCGAATAACGCGACTTCACGCGATGACGTCAGCACATGACCAGATGTGGTGTAGAAAGATTGCAGTGCCTCTGATCTTGGAGGCAGTGCAAAACGATGTTAGGTCACAAAGTTTTCGGGGGGTGGGGGGGGGGGAGGGGCGTGAGGAACAATACATACTGAAGAAAAGGAAGACGGCTTTCGCCTTCGAGTGGTCTTAGGCGAATGCATAAGGGACCCTGTGAGTGTTTTTTCTCTCTTATTAGAGACTTTTAGTGCCGGGCACTCCAAGCCGCTTCCTTACTCACCCTCTTAGGTTCTCTTGTACTCTCAGCAGCACCCATGGACTATACAAAGGAACGTAAGGGGCTTACGCTTGTGTACGCCCGCTTTTGCGCTTTTGTGGCCTTAATACAATTACGTGCGCTGGTACCTCTGTTTCTTTTAAAATCAGAGCTGTTTAAGCTTGGAGAATCCCCGTTAGTGGCGAATAAAAATTGTCATCATCATGAACCTGCACGCAATTCGTCCTCTTCTTTATATTCTGCTTTGCTGCCAGAACACGTGCACAGACTTTTCCGGCGTGGTATCCAATGATTCTCACGTAACACTTGTCACGTGACATGTTCCAAAAATCACACCTGTTATATATGCTCGTCACAGAGTCACATCACGCAATACCAATTTTGGTGTATATCAATCTGGCGGAACGGCCGCCATCGCACCATGAGCGTGGCACGTAAGTCATGCTGTACATGACACGCGTGTCATGATATTCACATTAACTCCCGTTATTTATGTTCGTCACACAGTCATGTCGCGCAATACCAATTTTGGTGTATATCAAGCTAGCGAAACGTCCGCCAGCGCACCATCAGCGTGGCACGTAAGTCATGCTGTACATGACACGCGTGTCATGATTTTCATAATAACTCTTGTTATTTATGTTCGCCCTATACTCTTGTCAAGCCATACCAATTTTGGTATATATCAAATTAACGAAACGGCCACAAGAGCACCAAGGCTATGGCATGTAAATCATGCTGCACATGGCATTCGTGTCATGATTTTCATGTTATGACCAGTCATATCTATTTGCCATACAGTCACACTATGCCATACCAATTTTGGTATACACCCCATGAACGAAACGACCAGGAGAGCACAAATTCGTAGGCGGCTAGATTGGTAGATAGACAGATAGATACGCTCAAAGTCGCCGAAGTTCGCTAAGAAAAGCTTCGCATTAAAAAAAAAAAAACAAGATAGACGCAAACCCACAGGTCTTCATAGCTCGAAAAGTCACCGACGATCACGATACTCCCTCATGCGAAGTCTGAGCGCAGCTTTGTGTTCAGGCAACGCGAACTGTGTTTGAATTTCTGGCTATCCGCATTGGAACATTCGTTACATATTGCCATAGAAACTGCCAGTGCTCGAGCGCTACGCACGCCACTCAGTGCATGCAGGCGTCATCGACATCCCCGTCACGAAAAGCGAGACAGTAGCAGCGCACCCACCAGCCCTGCATGCGCACGAGCTCCGACCGAAGGGCGAGCACGCATGAAGGAGGAAGAAAGCGATGTTAGAGGCCAGTGGCTCGCGATATCGACAGAATCCACGTTCGCTGTCTTTCGTCCTCGTTCGCTCTATCGGCTACGCCGACTACGCCAACGGCGATGCCGAACAACGCAGAAACAGACGCCTAATAGCTGCGCTCTAAAAGCGCAGCGCGTATCGTAGAACGTCGTGGACTCGAATCGGCGTGCACAACTCAGTTTCACGATAACTTGGACACGTCTAATTCACTCCATATTCTTCATTAAATTTGTATAACAATGTTCTCGCACAATTTCGCTTTCGCAATTTGTTTAGGAGCACTAGATTTCACGAATGAACAGCGTGTACATCAGGGGCGTAGCCAGAAATTTTTTTCGGGGGGGGGGTCAACCATACTTTATGTATGTTCGTGCGTGTGTATGTATGTGTGCGTGCCTATATACGCAAGCAAAATTGAAAAATTTCGGGGGGGTTTGAACCCCCCCCAACCCCCCCCCTTGGCTACGCCCCTGGTGTACATAGCCTCAGCCGTGCGCCCGTGGCGCGGAAAGACTATATATGGCGGACGCCGCCGGAGCGGAGGCGTGGCGGTGACGTGAACAGCGTCATCGCCGCGCAGCGACGTCACTGCCCCGCCCATTCGCCAGACTCTCCCCATCGACGGCTCTGGAGCCACCAGTAGTGTAGCGCCATCTAGGGCCCTGTGCACAAAACGCCACAAACCGCGGACAGAAGTTCGCCGCTTCCGGAGGTCGGTCCACCTATAATACTTCTAGGCTGTTGCTAGAGTTACGTCCAGACGTAACTGTAGTCACCGCTAAAAAAAAAAAAAAAAAAAAAAAAAAAAAAAAAAAAAAAAAAACGTAGCAGCGAGGTTCGAACCAACGTCCTCGCAGTTCCGAGCACGACACGCTAGCCGCTGCGCCACCGAGGCCAATCGGTTCGATAGGTCTAACGGGCTCTATTTGTATTGCCACGCTGGACGTAACTTTTAAGACTCGTTATTCTTACGTCCAGACGTAACTGCAACGGCTCGTACCATTACGTCTAGACGTAACGCCATAGAGTAATATAAAAAAGGTTAAGAGAGGACACTCCCGTAGGCCCCTGCGGCTGATTTGGGTTCGCAGCGCACCAAACGGATGTGGGGAATCCTAACAGCCGCCTCAGAGATCAGAAATCGCAAAAAAAAATTAAAAATGCGAATCTCCGAGGCCATTATTTAGCTATAGGTAAAATTACACGGCCCCCGAGACCACTTCTGTTCGTGTGATTGTCTCGGAGGTTTTATATATATATATATATATATATATATATATATATTTTTTTTCTTTTAACGCGTTACTTGCATGCATAAGTAGCTTCGTGTAAGCCACACCGCCAGAGCGGCGAGCACACAATGCCATTGTTTATGCAGACATGACAATCGTTGGGAGAGACGAAACATTTATTTCAAGTCACATTCTCACTAAGCACATACAAAAGATGGGTGCACTGCACAATGCAAGACAGCTGCCACATGTTGAGAAATTGCACAGTAGGAATAAATAGGCGATATTTAGAAAATTCCTACAATACAATAAATGTGCAGAAGACAGCATTAGCATCACAGAGGAAAAGGGGACTTCAGAGAGAAAAGGGGCCACTCGATTTAAGTGAATGAAGAATATGTATGACCATCCAAACACTAACTAGCTGAACGGCAAAATAGTGCGAAAGATACGGACATACTTTGATAGTTAGCTAATGACAACCACAACTTCAAAATTACGTCTTGGAAAGGTGCGAAGGGCTACCTGTCGTCTCGCGGAATCCTGAACCACTTAGTACCACGCTCTCTCCCTATCCTGCCGTTGTTGTTGCACCACGCAGCGCAGCAGTAGCTGCCGTAGTACTTGACTCCGGACGGCATGACCTGGAAAAAGGGAAAAAAGTTTACCGTATTTTCTCCGGCCTTCGCGCAAATTGTCTCCGACGCACTTCTCAGCGCCCTTTCGCGAAAAACAGTCTCAAGCAGTTGCCGCAGTGAACACAAAGTAACCTTCGGTGCATGAACTACTCAGGCAGTATTTAACGAGAATATTACGTCGTAGCCACGGCCAACGAACACTGTTCTCATTTCTCAAGTTCTCTCTAATTCGGCTCTTAACATAGGCGTCAAGCAAACTGCGAATACCACAAATAACGATTCTAAGCATAACCGCACTCTTTCACACATTTGCACACCCATGCAGTGAATTAGAACTGCGTGTAACGGCATTGTATGCACAAAGAAAACCTTACGACGCAAGCGGCGACTCATTTTTGGCGCCAAGAAACGATTTCTTCGCTAACGTGCTGCGCAGCATTTCAAGTTGCTATTTCGTAATGCAAAGCAGTTCACGAGCATCATACGCGAAGCGTGAAGCACAAAGAAGCTTTCGGCGCTAAAACACAAAGTGCGTCAAATGTCAACTTAAAGCTGTAGCGACAAATACATTGCAAAGTAATGAAGGGAAAAAAGAACCTAATGAAGGCGTTCTTACCAAGCAGCCGCCAAACAGAGTGAGTTCCCGGCAGACGATCCCAGCGAATTCCACATGCGTCGCCGCTCATGCCGCGTCGTCTTGCCATGCCGGCAATCCTGACCATATATGGTCATGACAGCTACCAATCGATGATTTCGAACTGTCCAATCGCAGATGATAAAGACGGATTTAGAGCCGCACTGCGAGCCAGCGGAAGCCACTGCCGCAGCCACATAGTCTGACAAAGACAAGTAGATGTATCGTGAACCAGAAAAGGTACTGCAGTAGATAACTAGTACGCGCGTTCTCTTGGAAACAGGGAGTGACGTGCTGCCGTCTAACGGCTGGCGTGAAGCTGCGTAGCTCCGCCGCTTATAGGCTCGTGTGTCCACTCTTGTCATTTTCTGTTACTCTATGGTAACGCTAGACACTCCCATACTGGCTAACACCGTGGTCGCACCTGCGGCGTCAGCGGCGCCGTCCACACCCCCACTGCGCATGCTCGGCTCGTCTCGTGCCGGCAGCAGGCCTCTCCTCTCCCTCCCTCCCCTAAGGGCGTCTTTACTTGGCTTTCGCTTGACTTGCGGGCGGCTCTTTTTTTTTTAAATGCGAAGCATTTCTTAGCGAACTTCTGCGACTTTGAGCGTATCTATCTATCTATCTATCTATCTATCTATCTATCTATCTATCTATCTATCTATCTATCTATCTATCTATCTATCTATCTATCTATCTATCTATCTATCTATTTATCTGTCTATCTGTCTATCTATCTCTGACTTCAAATCATGACACGCATGTCATGAACAGCATGATTTACATTCTACGGCCTTTGGGCTCTTGCGGCCGTTCCGGTAATTTCATATATACCAAAATTGGCCCGGCGTGGCAAGAGTTCATGACGAACATAATGACAGGTCCTAACATGCAAATCATGACGCGCATGTCATGTGCAGCATGATTTACATGACATGGTCTCGGGGCGCTCGCGGCCGCTTAAATGAAGGGATGCATACGAAAACTGGTATGACGAGACATATCTGTATGACGAACATAACTGACGTGGTAACATGAAAATCATGATATGCATGTCATGTATGACATGATTTACATGCCACGCTCATGGCGCACTCGCGGCCGTTTCGCTAGATTGATAAACACCAAAATTGGTATTGTGTAATGTGACTTTATGAAGAACATGAATAACAGGTGGTAGCATGAAAACCATGACATCCATGACATGTGTCATGATTTACATGCCACGCTCATGGTGCATTCGCGTCCGTTTCGCTTGCGTGATACACACCAAAGTTGGTGTTACGCGACATGACTGTATGACGAACGTAAGTGAGACGTGGTAGCATGAAAATCATGACATGCAAGTCATGTACGACCTGATTTACATGCCATGCTCATGATGCGCTAGCGGCCGTTTCACTAGATTGATATACGCCAAAATTGGCATTGCGCGATGTGACTGTAAGAAGAACATGAATGACAGTTGGTAAGATGAAAACCATGACATGTATGTCATGATTTAATTGCCACGCTCATGATGCATTCGCGGCCGCTTCGCTAGCTCGATGTACACCAAAATTGGTATTGCGTAAAGCGACTGTATGACGAAGGTAAATGAGACGTGGTAACATGAAAATCATGACATGCACGACATGATTTACATGTCATGCTCATGACGCACTCGTGCCGTTTCGCTTGCTTGACATACAACAAAATTGGTATTGCGCGACGCGACTGCATGACGAACGTAAATGAGAGTTGGTAACATGGAAATCATGACATGCAGGTTATGTGTCATGATTTACATGCCGCGCTCATTGTGCATTCCCGGCCGTTTCGCTAGCTTGGTATACACCAAAATTGGTATTGCGCGACGCCACTGTATGACGAACGTAAATGAAAGGTGGTAACGTGATAATCATGACATGCATGAAATGTACGACATGATTTACATGCTATCTCATAGCGCATTCGTGGCCGTTTCGCTAGATTGATATGCACCAAAATTGGTATTGCGCGATGTGACTGTATGAAGAACATGAATAACAGGTGGTAACATGAAAACTATGACATGCATGCCATGTATGTCATGATTTACATGCCACGCTCATGGTGCATTCGCGGCCGTTTCGATAGCTTGATATACACCAAAACTGGTATTGCGCGATGTGACTGTATGATGAACATTAGTGACAGGTGGTAACATGAAAAACCATAATATTTATGTCATGTATGGCATGATTTACATGCTCTACTCATGGTGCACTCGCGGCCATTTCGCTCCTTTGATATACACCAAAATTGGTATTGCGCGATGTGACTGTATGACGAACATAAATGAGAGGTCTTAACATGCGAATCATGTTATGCATGTCATGTACGGTATGATTTACATGCCACTGTCATGGTGCGCTTCCGGCCCTTTTGTTAACGTGATATATACCAAAATTGGTATGGCACGACACGAGTGCGTGATGAACATAAACGACAGGTCATGCATTTATATACCAGAATATGCGTTTCATTGGCATGGTGTACACTAGATTGTGTATGCATGCGTGCATGGCAAACATGCGATATATGGTGGACTAGATGCCATGGCATGAATGATTTCATTTGGCTCAAAGACAAACAAGGCGATGTATGCAGCTCTTTGCTGGCTGCTTCGCATTACATCGATTCCCACAGTGCGTGGGATCTGCCGAATTTTTTTCTCTTCTTCTCTAACCACAAAAAATCACAGCATATCCACGTGGTGAATGATGATGATTGGGGCGAAGCGAACTCGCGCTGCAGCACGGCGATGGCATTGGCGCGAGCGTGGTCATTCTTGATGGAAGATATTGTGACTAGATTGTTTGAGAACCACAATCTGTTGCACACACCGCAACTGTGGCCGAAACTGTTATCAAGGAAGTCCCGCTGGAAGCGCGCGTCGGCGCCTTCGGGCAGAGCCCGCCTGATGCGTTTTGCAGCCACTTCACGTGCTCGAACAGCCTCGGGCTCTGCCTGCCGGTACGCGCGCTTTCTCGCCGCTTCACGGTCCTTCACATTTTGAAGCTCCGATTCGCGCCGCAGCCATGCAGCTTCGGCCTCGCGGGCTCGAACGGCGGGGTCTTCGCGCCGCAGCCGTGCAGCTTGTCGAGCAGCTTCGGCCTCGCGGGCTCGAACGGCGGGGTCTTCTCGCCGCAGCCCTGCAGCTTGTCGAGCAGCTTCGGCCTCGCGGGCTCGAACGGCGGGGTCTTCTCGCCGCAGCCGTGCAGCTTGTCCAGCAGCTTCGGCTTCGCGGGCTCGAACGGTGGAATCTGCTTCGCGGCGTCGACGTGCAGCTTCGGCCTCGCGGGCTCTCACCTCAGGATTCTGTCTGCGAGCGCGCGCTGCCGCCGCCTTCCGTGCCCTCCGTTCCGCAGCCTTGTCTTCCATCTGGCGACTCCGAGCTAAAGAGGGAGCCTCATGGCGCGTTACTTCTGAAATGTTGTCTTCGGGTGTCGTTGAAAACACGAGACGTAGTAAAGAAGAAAGAACGCCACACAGGCGAACACGCACGAGAGTGTCACTCGTCAACATCGTCTTCTTCTTCTTTTACTGCATACCAGAACGTGCGCAGTAAAGAAGAAAGAATGCCACACAGACGAACACGCACGACAGTCTCACTCGTCAACGTCGTCTTCTTCTTATACTGCATACCAGAACGCGCGCTTCTCACGAGCTAGAGGTGGCTGCTACAACGCTACAAACGGAGGATGGACAGACCCACGGCATAAGGAGCTTCGCCCCTAAAAACAACATTTAGCAAGGTGGCATGAGCTGCAGCGCGATGCCGACTTACGGTGCTGTTGGCTGCTCAAACGACGTTGAAAAAGGGGAGAAGTTTTTTTGTTGTTCCACAAGGAAAAGAAAACATCAAACGGTAAGGGAGACGGCTGAGTCGTATCGGGAGGAGGAACTTTGCCACCGAGGTGGCTTTGCAACGTAAGTCGGTCATTAGTGAATTGGTTTCGTGTGCACATGATTTCCGAAGTCTTTTAGATCAAGCTGATTATCGATACAACTTGACTTGAAGGAAAAAAATATCAACGTGACATTAGCTGCTCCGTTTTCTCAGATGTTTTTATTAACAATGAAAGCACGATCGTTCTAGCTCGCTCATATTGGGTCGGGTACTTGAAACCAGCGATCGCGACTACAGCAAAATATTTAGTGTATTATTTTCCTATTTCCGAACATTTACTGCACGTGCAAATATTTTTCACCACAGTCCTTTTTAAAGAACGCTGGTTCCTTTCCCTCGCGTTTCAAGCACGCACTTCATCGCGCCGCATGCGATATGAGAGATGGAGGCTGCAATAACTTGAAAAATGCAGATCTAATGCGAAGAAATGTGTCTTCGCCTTCTCGCCCCCTTCCCTTCAGTTACCGCGAGCTGTGCCGTAACCCCCCCCCCCCCCCAAAGAAGGTCCCTAAATTCGCCCCTGCTTGGGTACTGTGCTTTCGGATGCAGCAACCGGCGGGAATCGGGCAAAGCGCTCGTTTGTATTCCAAGCGGGAATTGAATGCGAAGCGTTTCTTAGCGAACTTCTACGACATTAAACGTATCTATCTATCTATCTATCTATCTATCTATCTATCTATCTATCTATCTATCTATCTATCTATCTATCTATCTATCTATCTATCTATCTATCTATCTATCTATCTATCTATCTATCTATCTATCTATCTATGACTTTCTGCTCTCCTGGCCGTTTCGTTAATGGGATGTATATCAGTATTGCGATGGCATAACATGGCTATATGAAAATTATAAATGACAGGTCATAACATGAAAATACCATCATGCAAGTCATGAACCGTATGCTTTACACGTCACAGTCTTGGGGTTCTTGCGGCCGCTTCGTTAAATTTATATATACAACAATTGGAATAGCGTGACAAGAGTGTATGACAAACGTAAGTGACTGGTCCTAAGTGCAAATCATGACAGGCACGTCATGTACAGCATGATTTACATGACATGGCCTCGTAGCGCTCGCGGCCGTTTCATTAAATGAATATATACCAAAATTGTTATGACCAGATATTTCTGTATGACGAACGTACAGGTGGCAACATGAAAATCATGACTTGCATGTCAGATACGGCATCATTTACATGCCACGCTCATGGTGCGCTCGCGGCCGGCTCGCTAGCTTGATGTCTACCAAGATTGGTATTGCGTGACGTACATTAATGACAGGTGGTAGGATGAAAAAAAGTCACAGTTTCGCCGCAAGGGCGAAGCAATGAATGCGATAGCAAGAAAATTACACCATTTCCCGCTAAAGGGGAGCATGAGGCGATGCGAAGCCGGAGCACTTGCACGATCGCGTTCCGTTGGCGTTCTTTGGGCATGCTACCGACCTGGCGTCGTGGAAACCGAAGAGGAACGCTACGCGCGTCTTGTCTTCCATCTAGCCTGGCCGTTAATTCTCACAGGGCGAGCGGGCAACGCAGTCGGCAGGCATGCGAGAGGGGGGCAGCGTAGGAGAGGAGAGAGAGGGGGAGTGTGAGTGTGAGTGAACAACTTTATTGAACGATCCGGCAAAACAAGGAGAGGGGAATGGGGTGGTGGAGACTCGTGCATGCGAGCCTCTCAGCCGCGAAGGGAGCCCCTCGCGCTGCGAGGGTGGCATGTCACGTGCAAGAGCGATTTGGACTCCGGTACTGGCCAAACACATCTGTCCGGAAATCTACCACACAGATACGTGCCAAAGGTGCGGGAGGGCACGAGCCACCCAGAATCACATACTCAGAGAGGGGGAGGGGACGGGCATGCGCTGGTGCTCATCGTGGCGTTGCGCAGGAGAGAATTTCGGTATGTTTAGCCCGCGTTTCAGAGGAAGAGTGGACAGGGGGAAAGCTGAGAGGGAAATGGAGTGGGGGAGGGGAAGTGGAGAGGGAAAATGGGGGAGGGGAGGGTAAGTGGAGAGGGGGAGAGGGTAAGTGGAGAGGGGGAAATGGAAGAGGGGATGTGGAGATATACACACTTATACATATACGGTGCATGACGGCGGCGACGGCGACGGCAAATATCAGCCGAGACTGTCCATATAATTGCTATCGCAATAACGTCACAGAATTTCATATGATTTACATGCCATGCTCATGGTGCGGTCGCGGCCGGTTCACTAGCTTGATATACACCAAAATTGGTATTATGTGAGGTGAGTGTACGACGAACATGAATGACAGGTGGTAACATGAAAATCGTGACTTGCATGTCATGTACGGCATGACTTACACGCCATGCTCATGGTGCGCTCGAGGCCATTTCGCTAACCTGATCCTGAATGCATCATGAATGCATGTCATAATTTTCATGTTATCACCTGTCGTTCATGTTCGCCATACAGTCACGTCACGCAATACCAATCTTTGTATATATCAAGCTAGCGAAACGGCCGCGAGCGTACCGTGAGCGTGGCATGTAAGTCATACCGTACATGACATGCAAGTCATAATTTTCATGTTACCCACTTGTCATTCATGTTCATCATACAGTCACCTCACGCAATACCAATATTGGTGTATACCAAGCAAGCGAACCTACTGCGAGCGTACCATGAGCGTGGCATGTAAATCATGCCGCACATGAAATAAATGTCATTATTTTCATGTTACCACCTCTAATATATGTTGGTTATGCAGTCACGCGGCACAATACGAATTTTGGTGTATATTAATGTCACGGGGTCGTGACGTCGACGAAGACAGCAGTCGGCGTGTTCAAGATGAAACTCTTTATCTGGCCGAATTGTGGCCGGGAAATGAGAACTCAGACTACAGCAATACACGCTGTACACTGATAGCGGCGAACAGGGCGTCGGCCGTCGATAAACTGCTCAGCGGTAAGGCGTGTCGGCATTTATACATGAGGCATCGAACATTCGAGCCTTATCGCTGGTGGCCGCGTTAGTTCCAAAATCAACTCAACTGTTCGCGTTTGCGCGCTCAAGCCTATAAGAAGGCAGCCTTTTGAATAGACAAGGCCATAGGCGGAGAGTTTTCATTTTACCGGAGGGGGCGGGGGACCCGACTTGCTCTTCCCCATTTCTCTCTCACTCTCCACGTATATATATATATATATATATATATATATATATATATATATATATATATATATATATATATATATATATATATATATATATATATATATATATATATATATATATACATATATATAGTACCGTAAAATGCCGAGCAAGCGCCCCTCCCCCCTCCTGCCCCGCGGCCACTTTTTTTCGAACGCTTCGTGCATTGTTCAAAAGAACACTGTTGCTGCCGCTTCTCTGTGCCTCTCGGCGACAAACGCAACAGCATGCAGCTTCGAATCGCTCAAAAAGAAACGCTGCGCTTCTCTTCGAATACGTGCCGAAAGTAGCAGAGCCTGCTCCGCGTCGTCTGCTTCACATGCCAGTGCTGTCCCTGCCGCCGCTTGGGGCGCTTTTCGGGAGAGGCGTGATGGTCCGCTTTGGATGGTCCCGGGGCTTACATTTGGGAACTCAGTGGTGTGCATGAAGTCAGAGGTACAATCAGGAATGGATGTAAATCAAAGGACGGTGGGCCGCCTCGCGTTGGGCGCTCACGGGAAGACGACAAATGAGGCTGTAAAGGGAGATATGGGATGGACAGGCTTTGAAGTGAGGGAAGCTCAGAGCAAAATGAGATTCGAAGAGAGGCGGAGGAAAATGAAGAACAGTAGATGGGCAGAGAAGGTTTTCAGGTATTTGTATAGAAAAAGCGTTGACACGCAGTGGAGAAAAAGAACTAGGAGGCTCACCAGTAAATCAAGCCTATAAGAAGGCAGCCTTTTGAATAGACAAGGCCATAGGCGGAGAGTTTTCATTTTACCGGAGGGGGCGGGGGACCCGACTTGCTCTTCCCCATTTCTCTCTCACTCTCCACGTATATATATATATATATATATATATATATATATATATATATATATATATATATATATATATATATAGGAAAGAGGTATACGCTTCTAAAAAACTTTATTTGTCGACGTTTCGATCGGAGACCGATCTTCATCAAATCGAAATTTACCAGGCTTCGATGCGCTTTTATATCGTTGTCCTCCGAACCGAGAGAGAGAGACAAAAAAAGTAAAAGAAAATTAAAAAAAAAGTAAGTAAAAAAAGTGAAAGAAAATTGAAGACAAAGAAAACAGAGTCGTACGAACAGACCACGTGCACATACTTGGACATGCTAACAACACGTGTTTTCTGGAAAAAAAAGAAGGCCAACAAAGTCAGCTCAACTATACTGTTCACGACTCTGTTTTCTTTTTCCTCAATTTTGTTTTTACTTTCCTTATATATATAATATATATATATATATATATATATATTGCGAAGTAGAGGACGTGCAACACGAAAACTCTTTATTAATCCGACGTTTCAGCCGGGGACCGGCCCATCAGGGCCCTGATTTTCCAGCGACTCTAGGGGCTCCGCCCCCCAGCCCCCCCCCGTACTCTCCGCCTATGGACAAGGCAGCGACGAGCTTACACCATCCTCGGCGTCCACCCTTGCATGTGCACCTTGCTCCCACAATGTGCAATTAGACAGCTGGGAAAATGTGCAGAAATCATTGAAAAGTCCGAAGGAACGAGCCAGCGTAAAAAAAAAAGCGAGAGGAACGAACGTTTTTTTCTCTTGCTTAGCGCGAACACCAACTAACACACGAATACTGATTAGCGAGAACGGATGCAAAAGTCAAAGGGAGCTCTTCGCGTAATAGATGAGGGAAGAAAAAGCACGAGCCGTCGAGCGTTGGCGATGCTGCTGGATGGAGGCGCATCTTCGTCACTTACTTTAATTTAATGTAAATAATAGAAGACCTTGATAAAGCTTTGATAACCTGAAGGCGGACGTCCTAGTCGACGCTCTTCACACACTTGCAACTGACTTCGAAGGGCCCCTTTGTTGACACAGTTTCCTCCCTGACGCCGCAAACATGATTAGCGGCGTAAAGATCACTGCCGTGAAGAAGACTGCTTTTATTTTAAATATCTTTCGACGTATTCAGTTCCGCGGAATCCACACAATCACGCGCGCTGCTCGTTTCGCAATGCCATTGCTCTGCTCCCACAGAGCGGCGTTCGCAACACGCCACGACTAAAGTCACTGGAACGGGAAAAGTACCGCGACCATCGTGCGCGCCGCCATATTTGGTCCAGCGCCGCCGAAGCTGCGGCGGTGCGGTGTTGATTTCACGTGGAGTAACGCATGTTTTACGCATTGCGTGCGCTTTTGCAACCCCGAATGAAGCATACCGTTGTTCTCGTGACTGATTAGGTAAAAAATAGCGGCAATTTTCACTTGCCTACATGCGCACGCACGCGTACTAACGCGATAAAGAAATGCGAACTGCGCGGCATTTACGCGCTCGGCTGCCTGCATTTATTAAATGCGAAGCATTTCTTAGCGAATTTTTGTGACTATCTATCTATCTATCTATCTATCTATCTATCTATCTATCTATCTATCTATCTATCTATCTATCTATCTATCTATCTATCTATCTATCTATCTATCTATCTATCTATAGATATATATATATCCGCCCCCGACTTTGTGCTGTCCTGGCCGCTTCGTTAATTGGAAGTACACCAAATTTGGTATGGCATAACATGACTGTATGACAAATTTAAATTAAGGTGATAACATGACAATAATGACATGAATGCCATGTACGGCATGATTTACATGCCACGCTCATGGTGCGCTCGCGACCGCTTCGATAGCTTGATACACAACAAAATTGGTATGGCGTGACAAGAGTGTATGACGAACATAAGTGACTGGTTATAACGTGCAAATCATGACAGACATGCCATGTAAAACGTGATTTACATGACATGGTTTCGGGGCGCTCGCGGTCGTTTAATGAAATGCATATATACCAAAATTTTTATGACGAGCTATTAGATGTGAAGCATCTTATAGCGGAGTTCAATCCGGTGGTAGTGGTGGTGGTGGTGTGCGACGTGACCACCCTTACTGCGCATGTGCAAACCTTCTCCACTTCCCCTCTCCCCTCCCCCTCTCCACATCACCTCTCCTCTTCCCTTTCCTTCTTCCCTTTCCCCTCCTCTTTCCCTTAACCATCCCCCTCTCCCTTCCCCCTCACCACTACACCTCTCCACTCCTCCTCTACCCTTCCATCTCTCCTCCCCCTTTCCCCTCCCCTCTCCACATCACCTCTTCCCTTCCCCTCTTCGTCCCCCTCCCCCTCTCCATTCCCCCTCTCCCCTCACCACTCCACCTCTGAAACGCGGGCTCTACATGCCGAAACACTGCTTCGCATCGCCTCATGGTCCACTTTAGCGGGAGATGGCATGATTTTTCTGTATGACTAACGTTAATGATAGGTGGTAGCATGAAAATCATGACTTCCATGTCATGTACGGCATGACTTACTCGCCACGCTCATGCTGCGATGGCGGGTGGTTCGTTAGCTTGAAATGCACCCAAATTGGTATAGCGGGAGGTGACTGTACGACGAACACGCATGACAAGTGGTAACGTGAAAATCATGACGGTATTTATGTTGGTCATACAGTCGCGTCACGCAATACCGATTTTGGTGCATATCAAACAAGCGAACCGGCCGCGAGAGCATCATGGGCATGGCATGTAAATCATGCCATACATGACACGCGTGCCATTATTTTCATGTTACCACCTATTATTAACGTTCGCATTACAGTCACGTCACGCAATACCGATTTTGGTGCATATCAAGCAAGCGAACCGGCCGCAAGAGCATCATGAGCATAGCATGTAGATCCTGCCTTACATGACATGCGTACCATTATTTTCATGTTACCGCACGGTATTTATGTTGGTTATACAGTCACGTCACGGAATACCGATTTTGGTGCATATCAAACAAACGAACCGGCCGCGAGAGCATCATGAGCATGGCATGTAAATCATGCTTTACATGGCATGCGTACCGTTATTTTCATGCTACCGCACAGTATATATGTTGGCCATACAGTCACGTCGCGCAATACCGATTTTGGTGCATATCAAACAAACGAACCGGCCGCGAGTGCATCATGAGCATGGCATGTAAATCATGCCTTACATGACGTGCGTACCGTTATTTTCATGTTACCGCACGGTATTTATGTTCGTCATACAGTCACGTCACGCAATACCGATTTCGGGGCATATCAAGCAAGCGAACCGGCCGCGAGAGCATCAGCCATTATTTTCATGCTACCATCTGTTATTTGTCTTCGTCATAGTCACGTCAGACAGTACCATTTTCATGGCGCGCTGATCATTATATGTGAGCCCAAAGGCGTCAATTTTACGCCAAACATAATAAAATGTTATTGTGCATGAACCTCCTGCGAAAAAACAAGCTGCACTAGTGCAGGGTAGGCGCCAACATTCCCCGAAACATTCGCGAATTCTCAATGAAGCGCTTACCTCACAATGCGGGTATCAGTCGTGGGAACAAATGTTTCCCGTCTAATTCTGTGCAGCCACATAGCCCGTCGTTTGGCATCCTTTTTCCCGCTGGGAATGGCAACGAGGGTCTTACCCGGGCATTCTTCGATGCCTCGATAGGCTTTCGATGAAGTCTCAAAACGATACGGGATGTCGTAATGCTCCTGTACGCTTTCGTGAGCCTATAAAAACAATCGCCCTCCAAAGCGCCGTGCGTCTGCGGCCGGGAGACACTAGCGAGGCGAGCGAGCTGGACCATTTATGTGGCGAAGCCACCGAAAGGGCGCGGCGGCGAAGAGAAAAGGAACGCGGTACTTTTCTCGTTACAGTGACTTTAGCCACGACGACGGGATCACGCGCGCGGCTGCTACTCGCGGACTCGCGGAGCTGAGTGTCCTAGCCATGTCCTAGCGCCGCAGCGCCACCATACCAGCTGTCGAGGCCTTATAGCAACAGTTTTTATACGTCACCGCCACAGCTTTATGCATGAATAGAATTATGTCGATGGCAGCCTCACCAGTAGTATAGATTTGTATCATTCAACGAAATTTCGTTAACGTCTAGAAGCTGCTCACTAATATTGCGTGTTTTATGTATGTAGCAGTGACTGCACCTTTTCTTTTCCGTAATAATAGTACTACTGTCACGTGGTTTATTCAAGTACAAACGTGAAGGAACGACGAGGAACGTCGAGGGTCCAAAATCCAAGCAAGCGCAAGCTCGGGTCGCGTGGCTACCGCTAACGCTGTGGCTTGCTTTCTTGGCTGCTTCGTCGTCGTCTGTATTGTTTGTTCACTACATTTGCCCCGGTGAATAGTGTAGCCATCCTGGCGAACTAAGGCGTTGTCAGTATGGCGGGAGCACAATAGGGTTTGAGGCGACTCACGACAGGTGCCCTAGTTTGGCTTTGGATCCCACCGAACACTTCTGGCCTTTCGTCGAAATTACTGGCCCGATATCACGGGCCCTACCGCGTTCTTACTGGTACGTCCCCAGTCAATTATGAGGTTGAGCCTTTGACACCGTCCCAAGACTTGCGTCGTCGTGGTAGGGAAATCGTCCACGTGAGTCGCCTCAAGCCCTATTATGATCCCGCCATACGGACAACGCCTTAGTTCGCCAGGATGGCTACGCTATTCACCGGGGGCAAATGTTGTGAACAATACAGACGACGACGAAGCAGCCAAGAAAGCAAGCCACAGCGTTAGTGGTAGCCACGTGACCCGAGCTTGCGCTTGCTTGGATTTTGGACCCTCAAAGTTCCTCGTCGTTCCTTCACGTTTGTACGTGAATAAACCACGTGACGCTACACTTTCTTGCAGATATTCATGTTTGCATGCCTTATATTGTCTTGGTTGCTCCTAGTCGAAACAGTGTTTCTTGCGCATTATGATTATTACTATTATTATATTACTATTAGTGTTAACTTGTCAACCAAAAGTTATTTCTAAGTAAGAATTTGTGGTATTAGAGGCCAGGGGCGCAGCCGGGGGGGGGGGGGGGGGGGTAGGACCGGGCCCGTGCCCCCCCCCCCGAATTTTTTTTGCCATGACATACAGAGCTCAAAACGACACTCGATCACATCTGCCTGC
Organism: Rhipicephalus sanguineus; assembly: GCF_013339695.2. NCBI lineage: Eukaryota > Metazoa > Arthropoda > Arachnida > Ixodida > Ixodidae > Rhipicephalus > Rhipicephalus sanguineus. Next base: position 128,357,928 of record NC_051179.1, on the reverse strand, counting down.
CCGACCCCCACTTCAGATCAAGGAGGTAGCCCCCCCCCCCCCGCCCCCAAAAAAAAAAAAAAATTTCTGGCTACGCCCCTGTTAGAGGCGTAGTACGTTTTTTATACTTATATCATATTTGTACTTTCTACTTCGCTTGGAAGCTCCTCCGGCCCTCCAAGTAAGTACGCCTGTGCAAACGGTGTAAGCACAATTTTTTTTTGAAAAAAAAAATGTGGGTGGTTATAACGTTAACCTACCCGGCATTGTTTCCTTCCGCATTGGCTATTAACTGTTTATGATTGGTCGAAATTTTCTGGATCATGCACACGACACCTGCTCGTTACGCGATGCCGCAAATAACCCCAAAATAATCCATTGCACAATGACCACTCATGCACTACATAAAAAATAAGAGAATACACTATTTTCAATACAGCATATTTTTGGTCACTGGTTCTTCGCCATTCGTGAAAAATTTTCAGTGTGCCTTCACATCACGTGCTTGTTGTGCGACGTCACAAATCAATGAAATCTCGCAGTGTTAAAATTACGTGTGCACACTGAACAGCGCATTACTATGCTGAACAATACCTGAACATTTTTTTTTTTTTTTTGGAATAGCCGGACAGTGTCTCATTCTGAACGTAATTCAAGAAAGCTGCCCGCCGATCGCAGCGGCTACTTATAGCAACTGGCGAGATTTTCAGTTGTAGTATAACGAGGTTGAGCTGTTTGTACGCGTGTACAACAACTCTGTGAACTCATTCTTGCTGAGAGAGAGGGAGGGAGAGAGAGAAATAAAAAGCGCTGCGCATGTGTGCTTCTTTGCCGTCCGAGTTGTATTTTGCCCTGTACAAGTCAATTCGAGATCACTCAAAACCAACTGGCCCGGCTGTCAATTCAGTCTCCTTAGTCCAGAAAACGCAGGTCGCGGGGTCGAATCCCGGCCGCGGCACTTTCGATGGAGGCGAAAATGCGTGAGGTCCGCGTGCTTAGATTTCGTTGCACGTTAAAGGAGTACTGACACGATTTTGAAGTGCAGCAAAACGGACGTTTTTGGTTTCCTTGGCGTGTGGTGTTAACTCTCTCCCCACACCGCATCCGGGAAACACGTATAAATATTTAAGTTTGATTTTAAAGTTTTCATCTCCCAGCATCTGCAAGGCAGCTTCACCGCATGGAGAGCCCTATGACGTTTCAAGTCAGCTCACTTGGTTTGCGAAATCTGGGTTCTGCATGCAGCCTAAATCATAGAAATCGCTTTCGGAGGCACTGGACGACAGTTCACTCATCATGAACCACGTTCGACCGACAGCAAAGGACAGCAGGTACATATTTCGTGGGTTGCAGTCTGCCCGTGACGTCACGGGCAGACTTGACACGTCACTATGAAGCCGCGCTCTCGAAACCGAAACTGCTGGTTGAAAGAAGCGGTATTAAAAATATATGCAATGCATCCCCAGGTACCACGACTCTTTTTAGGGTTCTCGACACCCGTGCTTTCATTTAGAGCAACAACCTGAAAAATTTTAAAATTCATGTCAGTACTCCCTTAAGGAACCCCATGTGGTCGACATTTCCGGAGCCATCGTTTTGGGACGTTAAACCCCAACAACTATTAGTCTAGAAAACCGTGGACCTTGACCATTTCCCTGGTCCGGTAGATCAAGTTGCGGGACAAGCTTGAAAGCTGGGCTTCCCAATGTACTCGAGTCCACTACCTTATTGCTCACCTTGTTCCAAGCCGCCGTGATCGCTGAAGCTACCATATGATTAAGCAAGGCCAACGTTTTTAGATTAATCTAAAAACGTAGGCAAGGCGACGCAGGTAATGGGAAACTCAAGCGAAAACATTCACTAGTTCCCCCACTGCGGCCCAACTAAAACACTCAACAGTTCTGCACACTCATCGACTCATAGAAAATTGGATATATACAGCAGGGGTGATGCTATTCCTTTCCGATGAAAGAAAATGAATTTCCTGAAACAGGAAGACCGTTTGACCGGTCCATAAAACGTTTACGGCTGCCCGTATTTGCGTCGTCGATTATGTAAATTTCAGGCCAGGCAGAACAGAATAAAATGATGACAGAGTGCTCTAACATTAAGAGCCCCTACACAGCGGTAGCCTTCTCTGCAATGCTGTAGCGCAAAGCGCGAAAGCGTCGCAAAGGTGGTGCGCACCGCAGAGAACCTACAGTGCGTGGTCGTGAGACAGGGGAGGCGATCTCCACAGCATAAGCGCAGGTTAAATTTCATTATATAAATAAGTGTTCACAAGTAAAACATCGCCTCAGTTGATGGTTTCCCAGTGTGCAGCCGGCAATGACCACTGTCGAAAGTGGGGGGCTCTGCCCCCTAACTTTTCTCAGTGAAGGGGGGGTGGGGCTAGCGCCCCCCTTGCCCCCCCCCCCCCCGGTAGGTACGCCAATGCAAAAAGTCACCTAAACCCCCCCCCCCCCCCCAATGTGGCGGTGCATGCATGTAGTGGTGTATGCCCGTTTCATGGTGGTTAACCTACGCTGGATTGATGGATGGATGCTATGAGCGTCCCCTTTGTAACGGGGCGCTCACATGTGCGCCACAAGGCTGAAGGACGTGATACAGATGCGAAGAAATTTTCTTCATATCTGTCCCCTATACTTCCTTGGCTTCATTATCTCCAGGTTGCACCTTTAAAGGGGTTTCAAACACACGGAACACCTTTTTGCCATACAAATTTAAAATATTAGGGTCTAATGCGCTTTTCCTTCGTCAAATAGCCTTCTGGTTTGTGTAAGCATTAATGTTTTACTTAAAACGCCCTTACGGAGCAAGAGGTGTTTCGAGTTCCAAAAACACATGTAGCCCATACAGTCGAGTGCCAGCTAATAATTGGATGATTAGGCAAGTTTATACTAACATGTCTGTCCGTTTTAAAGCTGTCTTAAAGCACTCCACAAACTTCCACATTTTCTGTGAATGTTTATTGTTTACTTAAGCATAACAGTGCACGATATCCTCATCGGCACTGAATGCCAGGTGAAGACATTAGGGTTATATATACCAGTTTATTTACTTACGAAAGCAACCACGGCACATTCATTGGCAATACAGTGGGGAGGAATGACAAAAAGAAAAAAAAAACATACAGGTTACACAGAACAAAACAGCACAAAATGATCATAGACCGACTGACAAACAAATCCTTTGAATTTATTTATTTATTTATTTATTTATTTATTTATTTATTTACAGTACCTACAGCGCCCGCGTGGGGCATCAGTGTAGGGGGGAGATAACAGTTTCGAAATGCAGAAGGGCGACAATCCATTAACACTGAGGTGTACATAAAAGAAATACAGATACATAATGAAGCATCCAAGGGTGACACGTAATAAACACTGACGTGTGTGGAGATACAGCAGCAAGAAAACATATTATATATAATAAATACATACGCGCACATACACATATATCCATATATATATATACACATATACATACAAATATACACACATATATATACACACAGACAGATAAATGCAGGCGGAGAGGGAGAAAAAAAAGAAAAAAGAGAACTCCAGCTTAGATCCCTAGAAAGATCAAACGAAAGTGTAGGCAACTTTAAATTGTGCGCAGGCTACGATAAAATACGATATTCAAGCGCAGTGGCGAATGTTTTCCTGGACGCGGCTACGATTTCTTGAGGTAGTTTGTTCCATTGCCTAATTGATCGCGGGAAAAATGAATATTTAAAAAGGTTAATTCTGGAAGCGATCTCGCGCACTTTAAGTGGGTGATCAATACGAGCAGATGTATATGTAGGCTCCGATATGTAGTTTTCTTTGTGAATACCCGTTAAACCATGGAATATTTTGTGAAACAGAGATAAACGTAAGAATTTGCGCCTGTCTTCAAGAAGAGGCCATCCCAAAGTATTCCTGATTTCGAAAGATCTCCTATATTCGCAATGTCACTTGGTATCCAATTCCTAACTGTAATTGTATTGGGGAAAAATGACTTCCGAAACGTGTTAGTTTTACAAAATGTTTCCCTCGCTTTTAGTTTGTGATACACTCTCCTAGACACATGGTGAGGCTCATGCAAATACTTTGTGCAGTCAATGCCTCTTGAAAGGTAGATATCATGGAAATCATTCAATTCATGAAATAAACGTTTTTGCAGCGTGTCACACCCATTTTCTTTTTCCACAGCTACACTGAACTTTCTTGAATAATATCTAAATGCAAACTCCACAGCTGTACTGAGTATTCTTTCCAGCTTGTCTAAGTTTATTTGGGTCCAGGGATCCCAAACCGCGTTAGTGTATTCAAGTAGTATCGTACACTGGAAAGATAGTTTAGAGCCATTGCCTTGATTGGAAATTGTTTAGCGTTCCTTTTCATATAACCTAGGAAATGAGATGCTTTGGCAGAAACGTGATCAACATGTCCTGTCCATGATAAATCAGTGCTGAAATACACTCTCAAGTAAACCCCGACACAGTAAATAGTTGCATTCAATTAATGTAATAATTAGACAAACTGTGTCATCCTTCTTCTAGAAAAACATTTGCACTGTTTTTTTGCACTGTCCAGATAAGATCGAACACAAGGTCCCGGTCACCGTTCCCGATTTTGATGAAATTTACTGAAGGTCTAGGCATTAAATGGTTTTGAAGTTAGTTTTGCGGAAAAAAATTTTGTTCGCCTGAAAAAAAAATACAAATTTTGGCCACAAAAAACACTTTTCCGCAATTTCGCGATTTCTGAATTTTGAGCGCACATAGGGAAAAAACGGTGCACTTCTTCGTCACAATACTTATTCCCCTTAAAGAACAAGTAAAATACAATCTTATGAGTCTATTATTTTCCTTGCTTGTCGAAGCAGTTTTGAAGAAAAAAAACTCGCAAACTTGGCAAATCGCACAAAATACCTGTACTTCAGGAATTTATTGCTGCAAGCAAATTAAAGTGAGAATAATAAAAAGCGGTACATAATAACTTTGATCTCTTTTAAAATAATTTTCGTGGTTTTATTGCGCTCCGTTTTACTCCATAATTGGGCTGAAACGTAAGTGATTTACCAAAAACGCAGAACATTGGAAATTATTTTCTGAAAAAGGCTATTTTTAATTTTTTTTAAAAATCCCTCTGATTGAAGTCAAGGACGTCGTCTACCATTCTGCAGAAAAAAACGTTGCATTATTTTGGTTGCTAACAAGTTATAGTGCGTCAAATGTGACCATGCCAGCCTAGCGGCCACGTGGTTCGTTATGTGCTGAAACTCGGATATAATTTGTTAAAAATACTTGTACGTGACATAATCGCAAATCCATTAATGACAACCCCGAGTTGCCTAAACTGAAGATTATTCTGTATCCAATTATTTACAACACTGTCAATACCATACCAAGAAAAGTTTTCAATTAATCAATTAATGTGCACCACATCAAGGCTTTTCTTGAAATTATGAAATATACAATGAATTGTACTGTCTGTTGAATGCACTTGCCAGGTCACGAGTTAATTCTGTAAGTTGCATGACACAGGAAGACTGGATGCGGAAGCCACACTGGCAGTTGTTTAACAGATAGTTCTCATTTATCTTTTTAATTATGCTAGCGAAGAGAACATGTTCTAGCACTTTGCATTCTGTACTAGTCAATGACACAGGACGACAGTTTAAAACGAAGCTTTGCGGCCCAGATTTGTGATGTTTGCCTTTATCCCATCAAGAGGTAGACGACCCTTCTTTAATAATTAAGCAAAACAGAGAAAAATATTTTACAACTGAGCGTGCACGTGATGACAAGAAAGCATGCGGTATTTCATTTGGGCCACTAGCTTTCGAAGAGTAAGTTTAAAAAAAAAAAGGCTTTGCTTTAATACAGACTAAACACAACCTCTTCCATAGTAACATAACAAATTTTTTAGGAATATTCGCTAGCGTTTGTGCATGAGTAGAAAATATTCATGTAAAAAACAAGGTAAAGCGTTCGCGTTTCCGACTAAAACATGCCGTTTTCATCAATATTCAATATTGTTAGATCACCTTTTTTTTTTGAAGATTTGCCAAAATTTTTCTGGACGTTCTTTAATTCTAAATCTGGAGTTTCAGTGTAAACAGCCTTAGCCTTTCGTGTGGCATCACTCATTTTAGCCGCTAGTACTTGCAATTTTAGGGGCGAAGCACCTTAGGGTCTTGACTTGTCGGCGGTGCATCGTCGTCTGCTGTCGCCGCGTGCATTGTCATGAGTCATGACCCATTCGCTTGCTTGCATTGTCGTGTCCTGTCTATTTGCTTGAGCGCTAGAGATGGCGCCACCGCCTCAGCGCTCGCCGTGTGGAAAGAAACACTCTTTCTGCGATGAACGCTGAACTACCAGCTCGCGAGGAAGAAGAACGCGCCTTCGCCCGCGAGAGACAACGCCGACGCAGGCACCGTCTGCTAGCGAGTTTCTTGTATAAACCGACTGCTCGTGCTGCACAACCGTTCACCACTGAATCTTGACCTGCACTGTGGTGCAGCTGGGAGATCTCTCGTGTGTAGTTGAACAATAGATTCGCAGGGTGCACGTTAACTAAATGCGGACTGAGGGTCTCTGCGTCTAATCTTTCTTCTGTCTCTCATTGCCCATTAGCAGTGATTTTCCTGAGGGAAACACTGGCGCACACTGCACGCTTCACCCCTCCAGAGGTTTCACGTTAATAGAGCTATTTCTTTTGCCTCTATCTCACGTCTTTTTTTTACTTTATTGTATGCATTCCATTTCCCATGAATTAATTTTTGCATGTCTCTTGTAAACCAAGGCTTACATTTTGCGTCGGGCTATCCGCCATGATGATCTAATGATTATGGTGCTCGACTAATGACCCGAAGGATGAGGGATAGAATCCCAGCCACGGCGGCCACCTTTCAATGGGAGGTGAAATGCTAGAGGCCCGTGAACTAAGGTTTAGGTACATGTTAAAGAACACCAGTTGGTTGGAATTTTCAGAGCCCTCCACTACAGTGTCCATCATAATCATATCGTGGTTTTGACACGTAAAACCCCAAATATTATTATGCTCCGTCGGACTGTCATCAGCCGTGAAGGCACATGTTGCTTACACAATTTGAACAATTTAGTTTTAAACCTCACCCACATATCTTCTACATCAAATGTATCTGACAGCCTTAAAAATGTCATAATAACGGTCAAGTGCTTCTGTTATTGTAAAAGGATTTGTGTGGTTATAGCTATGTACTCATCTTGCTCCGGTATCTGTAACTTTAACATGACGCAAGTTGAGCTCGCAAAGCACAGTGCTACGATCACTTCTACACGTGTGCTGGTCCTCGGGAGGCAAACCAGCAAGCAATGAATCAAGCACATCATTTCCTCTTGTAGGTTGCAGAACAAGTTGATGAGCGAGAAACAGCTACACATCTTGAACAATTCCTTTTGTGAACCACTATTAACCAGGGACTTAGTATGTTCTTGAGCCCAATGGATTTCAGGCAGGTTAAAATCACCTCCAAGTATTACGTGATCATCATTTACTGCCTCAATGTCCTCATTCAAGTCGTTCATTACTTTAACTTCGCTACCTGGTGGCCTATGAAAAGAAAGAAATGGCAGTCTTTCCATTTTGGAAACACAACTTCAACGAGATTGATTCGTTTGTTTCCGTATGAATTTGCAACATTTTAGCATAAATTTCTTTTTCACTATTGTGAAGGCACCTATGCCGCGTTTATCCCAATCTCTACGATAAGCTGTACAATTTACGGGAAAGATTTCGCTGTCACTATTTTCACTGTTCAACCACGACTCAGGTCCAAGTACAAGAGAATGATTAGTCATGTTAATAAGGTGAGCAAGGTCGTCAACATTATTTGTAATGCTTCTGCAATTCCCAAGCAACACTTTTAGTATGGTACTGCTGCTTCATTGTCAGCCTGATTGTATAACCGAAGCTAATGCCTGAACATAAGTCAACTTTTTGTTGTTAAAGAACAATGAACCATAACGTAGGCTTGCTTTATCGCTCTGTGGCTGATCGGTACATGGCTGTGTAGCACAAACAATCTATGATGCTCTTTACCTTGCTATGTAGGTGTGTATGACTGTATGTGTATGTGCAATTTTATCTCCTTTATTGCCATTGTAAGTGGATGTTCTCAAACTGGTAGCCTTGAATTATTCTTTTGTTTTGCAGTGATAAGGGTGCTTAGACAATTGCAAGCGTCCTTTGATATTCGTGTTTTGATTCGTGAAAACGCTCTTATTCTAGAGTGTATGGGCGTTAGTGGTAGACGCGATAAAACACCCTTAAGGGTGTAAAGTGGTGTAGTCTATAAGCTTTCTTATATCGTATCCTGAGCGTGAGCTACATGAACTCTAAATTTCTTTTTACATTTCCATGGTGCACATCTACACAGCGCAGCACAGCAATATCATCACTTGATATCTGAACACTTGAGATCTAAGGGGACACTTCACAAAGTGCAAAGGAAAAAGAAGTCATTTCTTTAACATTTAACCTGATCCCCTTTCTCCATAGCATTAACTACTAATAATCCAGCTATGATAAAGTGTTCAGAGGGTCTGCTTCCAAAGTGGTATGCACAAGGTATGAATCCCAGTGCCTGTGGACACTCACTAGTTTTTTCTGAAGGAAAGTTATGCCGCCCTGGCGCTCATTAGTGTAAATAATCAAGTAGCAGTGATTTAGAATAACACATGTATTTCTGCAACGCATAAGGAAGCATGGCTCAACGTCGTTATCGAAAGGGGAAATGAAACTGACATAAAGTTAGAGGAAAGAAGCCACTTTCACAAGAAATGAGTACCCGCAACACTGTACGCCAAGCTGGGGTACCTTCTCTGCACATTAGCAAAACTAGTGGGTGTACAGCTGCACTGGCAATAAAACCGAAAACCTAAAAAAAAGCTGGCCTCCAGTTCCTACTCCCTTTCTTCTCTTCCCTACCGTGCCTACGTGCCATTCTCGCTAGGGAGTTGGCAAACCAAGCGTCTTTCCTCACCTTAAACCAAGCTCACTGTCTCTTGAGCCAGTGAGCTTCGTCAACAAACTCCGCCGTCCCTACTAGACCGTCCCTTCAAAAGAAGTCTTTAGGCCCCAAACTTATTTATGGCTTCTCCTTTTTACAATCACGGGACATGTGGTCCGTGAGCTTGTATTTTCGGGAAAAAGATGCACTGCAGTGGACACAGGAGTAGGGACGCTGTTTTGTGTGAGTACTCATGTGCTGAACGAGGAAGCGTTCCACCACAACAATGCATTGCAGTGGACACAGGAAAAGAAACGCTCTTCTGTGTGAGCATGGATATGTCTCATGAGGTTGGATTTGTTCACGAAGGATGCATCACACTGCTTCCTTCGTGCACATGGAAAAGGGACGCTCTCCTGTGTGAATGCGCATGTGGTGAACAAGGTGGGCTTTCATCATAAACGATGCATTGCAGTGGACACAGAAAAAGGGCCGCTCTCCTGTGTGCATAAGAACATGTCTCACGAGGTGGCATTTTCGCAAAAAGGATGCATTGCAGTGGACACAGGAAAATGGACGCTCTCCTGTGTGAGTGCGCATGTGGTCACTGAGTTTGTCTTTCTGCGAGAAGGATGCATCGCAGTCGACGCAAGAAAAAGGACGCTCTCCTGTGTGAGTACGCATGTGGTCATTGAGAGAAACTTTCCGCGAAAAGGATGCATTGCACAGGACACAGGAAAAGGAACGTTCTCCTGTGTGAATGCGCATGTGGTCATTGAGGGAGCCTTTTCGTGAAAAGGATGCATTGCAGTGGACACACAAGAAGGGACGCTCTCCTGTGTGAGTGCGCATGTGCTCATTGAGATTGTCTTTCCGCGCAAAGGATGCACTGCAGTGGACACAGGCAAAGGGACGCTCTCCGGTGTGAATGCGCATGTGCTGAACAAGGCGGGCTTTCGTCACAAACGATACATTGCAGTGGACACACGGAAAGGGAAGCTTTCCTGCGTGAGTGCGCATGTGCTCATTTAGTTTGCCTTTCCGTAAAAAGGATGCATGGCAGTGGACACAGGAAAATGGACGCTCTCTTGTGTGAGTGCGCATGTGGTCATTTAAAGAGTCTTTCCGCGAAAAGGATGCATTGCAGTGGACACAAGAAAAGGGATGCTCTCCAGTGTGAATGCGCATATGCTGAACAAGGCGGGTTTTCATCACAAACGATGCATTGCAGCGGACACAGGAAAAGGGATGCTGTTCTGTGTGCGTACGGATGTGTCTTACAAGGTGGCATTTCCGTGAAAAGGATGCATTGCAGTGAACACAGGAAAAGGGACGCTCTCCAGTGTGAGTACGCATGTGGTCATTGAGGGTGACTTTCCGCGAAAACGATGCATTGCAGCGCACACAGGAGAAGGGACGCTCTCCAGTGTGAATGCGAATGTGCTCTACGAGATCGCTTTTCATCACAAATGATGCATTACAGTGGCCACAGGAAAAAGGGCGCTTTCCTGTGTGGGTGCGTACATGAGCCAAGAGCTTGGAATTGTGAACGAATGCAGCTGGACACAAGTGGCATTGTAAGGTGGGCTTGTCCATATGTTTTCGAAGGTGTCCGTTCATAGTTGACTTCTTCGGGGTCACACAGCTGCCCTGTTCGCAGGAATGCCGTTGACCTTCTACAGATGCCAGTGAAGAAGACTGCTCCATTGACTCAACAAACAAGGAACCTGCAAAGCCATCGAGAGCACAGAAAGGCAATGCAAATTATGTGGCATGGAGAACTGGATTGCAAACCAGAAAATACACAATGGTTGCTCTACATGTGAGTGAAGTAGATGATCACCTGGTCTCACCCAAACCAAAGCTACTCTTATGGCAATGGGACACCGACCCAGCATATTTCACGAAAATTAGCATCTTGCTGCACATGAAAGCTATGGTTAATACATGCGAACAGCAGGTGCCAAAAAACGAAATTTGATTTGCATGCCATTCCGGTGCTATGTCTAAAGAGTCAAATGTCTGTACGTGCAAACGATAAACAATAAGCCATTGAACTATTCATTGTACTTTTTTTTTTGTATAGAAATATCCATAAAACACTGCACAGCAAAGACCCACTTCATGTTCCAACACATGAACCATATGAAATAAAATATGAATGGAAGAAGTTACAATGAAGCAATTTGGGAAATAAGAAAAATAAACAGTTGTAAGAGTTACAGTGGCATCACATTTTTGGTGGTCAGAAATACAAGTACATTAATGTGCTTACAAAAGTAACTGTTTCTTTATATTACTATCACAGTTTACACATTCCCCACTAATGTCTCTATACTGCGTCAATGAAAGCATAATGATACCAGGAAATACAAAGTCACTGATTCATCAGACAGGGTTCCAGTTTACAGATGATTGTTTACATCTTCCAGTGTTAAATCAAAGTGCCACTACCTAACATTGCGGTAACTTATCTGGAAAACTGTTCTTCTCAGCACAGACACATATGTAAAAACAAAAGTATGCATTAAGAAATAGCTATTGTGAACCAGAGCCTTAAAAGGCAAGCACAATTTCTTCACTTTGATGATTGAACTGTCAACGTTGCAAGAAATCCATGATTTGCTTCCCAATTTCAACCGACTAAGATGGCAGAAAGTTTGTTTTACACATTTCACCAATCTGGAAAAGCAGACTAGACATGGTCACATTACCATCACAATCCCAAGCTCATAATGGATTAGGCTGCAACAAAAGTGTAATATGGCAAATGATTTTTAAGAGGAGGCTGTGTCAATGCCCCTCTGGTAATATTCAAAGCATGCAGTTTTTTGGTTACTAACTAGGAGGAATGGAACCATCTACAACAGCACACAGATGATTCTTAAACGAGCACAAGCAACAGAGTACATCCAAACATAATTTTACCCTTGGCATCAGTCAGGCTTGACCGTTAGAAAGCCCTTGATCAACTAAATATGTGAGTATTGAAACTGGGTGACTACTTCTTCAGTAACTAATTTAACAAAACTAGTTACTTTTTCTTAAAGACAAGCTCTATGTATACACAAGGCAATACAAACAGGAGCACTTTAATTTGGTAGGAAATATAGAACTGAACAGCTGTGGTAGTGTGATGCAGCAGCATGTGCGATATGAATCTCCAGCGAACCACACTAATGCACTCAGTACTTGTTTACTCATTTTAGCATACTATATGTGGGTAGACTACAGTAGAATCTCGATGATGCGAATCTTGTAGGGTCACGAAAAATATTCGTATTAGCAGAAATTCGTATCACTAAGAATATGTCACTAGTATACCTAGTTGCCCAAGCACTACTAGTATGCCTAATGTGTGAAAAAAAAATGTGCGTTTTTATTTATTGTTCGTTAGGGCTGCAGGAATGTAACAGAAAAAATACAGTGTAGCGAAGGTTATTGGAACCCTGAAGTGGGTCGTCCTCTTCGGCCGCTTCTAGTGGGTTGCCCTCTTCGGACAGAGCGCAGCTCGCGCAGAGTCGGCCCCGCCTTGACTGTGGCTGTCGTTCATCTTCGCCGAGTGTCCGCCAATAAACATCTTTATAATTTGGTGGAGAGTGCTGTGCCCTTCAAACAACTACGGTCAGCATTCAATGCCCTTGGAGCTGCGATCCCGTGCCGTGCCCTCTACCATGACTCAAGAAGCCGCCCAGCAAACACCTCCCCCTACACCGACATCCTGTCCCGGTGTGCCCCGTATCTGCGACCCTCCTGTTTTCACCGGCGCGGATGGCACCGACGTCGAGGACTGGCTCGCGATTTACGAGCGTGTCAGCGTACCCAATAAATGGGACAAGGCCGGAAAACTAAGCAACCTGGTTTTCTACCTGGCGGGTGTCGCAAGCCTATGGTACAACAACCACGCTTCCGATTTCACGACGTGGTCCGCTTTCAAGACCGCCATCGTCGACGTGTTTGGCCGCCCTGCCGTTCGTAAGCTGCAGGCTGAACAGCGTTTACGTGAACGAGCCCAGCAGTCCGGCGAGTCTTTCACGAGTTACATTGAAGACGTCCTGGACTTGTGCAAGAAAGCCATTGCGACCATGCCTGAGTCTGACAAGATCCGCAACGTCATGAAAGGCATCGACGACGATGCCTTCACCATGTTGCGCGCGAAAAACCCTAGCACTGTGGCCGAGATAATCACACTGTGCCAAAGTTACGAGGAGCTGCGCCGGCAGCGGCTGATGACGCGTCGACCTCCATCACGCGACTCCGATCTCGCAGGCATGTCGGCCATTTCGGACCACTCCGTCTTGCTCGCCGAAATCAAGTCCTTCGTGCGCGAGGAGATTGCCCGCCAGTTCTCTCTGCTGGCCTTCGCTCACCCGCAGCCTGTTGAACAGCCGTCGAGCACACTGCTGCCTCCCCTACGCCGGGCTATTGAGCAGGAAATCGCAGAGGTCATGCCGGAATACCACCAGCCCCCTCGGGCGACTGTGCCGCTTAGTTACGCGCAAGTTGTCGCCAGGCCGCCTCCAGCGATTCCTGTGGTTCCCCCACATACTTACGCCGGAGCCGTCGCCAGGCCTCAGGCCTTCGAAGAGAGTGTGCCGGCTGCGTACGCCGACGTCATCCATACGCCACGACTGCAGCCCACCATGCACTCATATCAGCAGCCACCACGTCCCTCGCGTCCTGCGACATGGATGGGACCTAGCCCGGCAAGCCGATGGCGCACTTCCGAGAACCGCCCGATCTGCTTTGCGTGCGGTTGCGCCGGTCACGTCGCCCGCTATTGCAATCGCATGCAGGTGCCTCGATTCGGATCGACCGTCACCAGCCAGTCCAGCCGCCCATACAACTCGGCATGTATCATGGACTACTTATCGTCTCACATGTTCATAGAACACCAGATATTTCAACCTAAGTATAAGGAAACATATTTGCAATTTCAATAAACTGCAGATGAGTGTGTTGAAATATCCGCTATTTTAATGAATCACATATTTCAAAATGTTCCCTAATTAAGTTAATTGAAGCTACTGCAGGCATCTGTGGTGAAACGGTTAAACTAGCGTGCATGAGGTTTTTTGCTGACAGACACACCTTTCAAATTGTTTGCTGCATTGGAGAGTGTGGCAACCGGTATGCCGGCGGACAATCGGGGTAGTAAAGAATGTCAGGCCCTCTCTGTTATCATGCAAGCAATCACTATAAGTGAGAAGTGTTGCTGCTGGTATGGGATGCCACAGTAAAAAAAGTAGCTATCCTAACATTCTTAAGAGATAATCTGATGTTTTCGCCACAGAGAAAAGTGTGTTTAGTGAAAGCACTGCTTGCTCTCAAACAATTTTTGAATTTAAATAGCTGATTACTTTTTCAAAGCTAGTCACACTCAACTGCAGCACGACTAATGACTCCATGTAATGTTGAGCAGGTGCTCTCTCCGATAAAACAAACTCACAAGAATTCTGTTTTAACCAATGCATAGTGGTGACTGCTGCATGAGGTGTTGCTAGTTCCTTCCAACACAAGCAAGATGGTGCGGAACAGAAAATGTGCCAACCAGGAACAAAGCTGTCACAATACTGGTGCACGTAACATTGATATTTTGGTGTTTCATGACAATGTGCTGTTGTACCACACTGGCACGTATTATGGTTTTTTAGCGTAAGGTCACCACTTGCTTAACGACTATGATGCTCCCGTGCTTGAGTGTGTGTGCGTTCTTTTTTCCTCCTTTTTCCTTCCTTACTTTTCTATCCCCCTTACCCCTTCCCCAGTGCAAAGTAGCAAACCGAAAAACTTCTGGTTAACTTCCCTGCCTTACACTTAACCTTTCTCTCTCTCTCTCTCTAGTGTAAGGTGTGCAGTTTGACACGGCTCAGATGGCCTGATTACACATGCGCTGCTGGTTCATGTGTGGGTGTGCTGGCTTTCCTCAGTAAACACTTAGTTTTAAGTTCAGTGCTTGTCCTGTCTGGTTGTTCTTCTTAGCTGTCTGTTGTTTTTTTTTTCGATGGTTTCTTCTTCCGAATAAGTTCACAAAACTTCTGTTTAACCAAATCATAATGGTGACTTCTGCACGAGGTGCTGCTAGTTTTTTCGGATATAACGTATGAAAGATGGTGCAAAAGAAAAAAATGTGCCAGCCTTGAACAAAGCTGTCACAGTACTGGCTGTTGCTTGACTTGCACGAAGGCTACGGCAGTGGTACAAATGTGCAGAGTTAATTGTACTTTGCGAACCTTTGGGAGCCATACGTAGAAACTACAAATGGCAGTAAAATGTTGTCGTGCAATGCACAGAATTATGCATGAGTGCACACTGAATCTGAATATCACGGGAAGTTTCTCATAGCATCACTTCTACCTTGAGAAAGGCCGAAGTAATGGCACACTTTAACTAGGGTGGTGATAACTGCTATCTGGCATGGACCACAAGTCTCTTGCATGTAGCCTCCGAGTTTTTGCAAGGCTGTTTTTATTGTGTCACAGAATGTCGAAGGCCACATATACTTGAGTAACGTTAGAGCGGTTTCTGTCCTTTATAGCATTGACGTAGAAGCTTCAACTAAAAGTAGCACGTCTGAGCAATTGTAGCAGCATTCCCATCACTGCAGTTCATCTGAGGAAACATGAGGAAACAATTCCCACGCCCCTCTCCTGCGTTTCTGCAGCTTGTCCCAGAACTGTCCTCTTCTGCTGCCAAGTGACCTAATGTCGCCCATTAGCCACATTAGGTTGCACTGACCGCCTCGATTGGTCCTCTGCACATGAAAATTGCGCCTTGTACCTGTGGTGATGCGATTACAGCTGTGCAGCTATCGCGCCTGTCGTATATTTGTTTGACTCGCCATTGTCTCGCACCACGCTTGCCCACCGTGGTGCCTGCGAGCAATTGACACAATCGACATGTGGAGGAAGCCCGCCTCAGTCAATGGCTACACGTCGATGAAGTAATCGCTGACATAGTGCTATGTTGACGATTAGGAGTAGTAACGACGATGGGCTACACCACCCCTGTGAACGGCGGAGAAGGTTAGCAAGGCAAACTGAGAAACCAAGACCAGCTAAATTGGTTGCTATATGGCCCACAGCTTATTAATGCACTTATTCCAAAATTCTTGCAGTAGCATGGTTACATCGGCCATGTGCACAGTTACTTCTGAATCAAAAATTTGGGGCTGCAGTTACAGTCGATAGCGGATATATGAAACTCTGATTTTTCAAATTATTGCCTATATCAAACAGTTAAGAAATCCCCTTGAACATCCCATGCAGAAGTACAGGGGAGCTCCACACGTATATCGAATACCTGAAATGACACATCCAATATATCAAACGTTGTGCCGCCCCGAAACCTTAAAGGGGTGGTGCCATCAAATTTCGAGGCTTTAACAAGGCTGTTGTGGGTTTCCTCTGTATGCAAGGACACTCCACACAAAGGGTCAGACACAGAAAACGTTTAGAATATATTTTAATTCACTTCCAAAGTGCACCTAAATGCCCATTCTCCCGATCGAAACCCATCACTAGTGCGCCAACTCTGATGTAGCTGTATAGGAGAGGCAACGAAAGTTATAGAGACGTCACAACAAGTCTGCTGTCGTGACGTGAGTTACCTCCGGACCTCTGACACCTCCGCAATGTACGCACCGGCTGTAGTGAACTAGAATATATTACAGTTCACTATAGTACCGGCAAAGCATCGGTTGCTACATCACTCGCCGAGTTTCGATTGCTTCCTGGCTAAGTGCGTCACAGCCTTGTGTGGTCACGTGACCAAGCCTCCTACAATTCTACGTCATTGCCCAACCTCGGCGCCCAAAAACCGAAACCGAAAGTTGTCCACATGAAAAGGCGATATTAAATTATTTAGCGAGAATACATGAATCATGGTGCGTGCATCATGCTTCCTGGAGGTATAGGAAACGCTTACAGCAAAGAACGTGCAAGCCACAAACATGGTGGCACCACCCCTTTAAACTGCAGTCTTTACAAATATTGATCACTTTTCAGCCGCATTCTCACATCTTTCAATCTCTCTTTTTCATGCAGGTGAGAGACAGGTAGTGTCGTTGCATTGCGTTGCTTTAGTTGGTTGCGCATTGCGTTGCTTTAGTTGGTTGTGCTTCTGGATGTCCGTAGGTTGTAACGTGTGGCCATAATGTTTTTCAGAGGCCAGTAGCTGAGGGCACTAAAATGAGACGAATACAGTAAAAGCTCGTTAATTCGGATTTCTAGGGACCGGAAAAAATGTCCAAATTAACCGAATGTCCGAATTATCGAATGGTCGAAATAAACACAATAAATGCACGAGTTTTTTCAACATACCTTTAGTTAAAGTAATCGCGGATGCTTGTCTGTTTTCGAGCAGAAATTCGTGCGGACACAATTTTTCTGAGCCCTTCAAGGTGCTCAGCAGCTCGCATGATGTCTGCAGTACCGCAAAAGTTTTACCCGTCATCCACGCTTTTCGGTTGGCACGGTAATCCACGGGAAGATTGTTGATGTTCTTAAAGCAGCGTGGCTTTTGAACCTTTCCGATAACGAGAAGCGGCAAGCGCTCTGTTCCCGTCACGTTGGGGGATAAAAGTACGGTTACTCGTTCCTTGCTTCTTGCCGCCGATTGAAGGATCCCCTTTCATCACTCTTCATCACTTCTTGTCGGGAGAGCCCGTTATTCAGAGCACGCAAAATTTCTACTTTGGTGGTGAAGTCCTTGGCCTCGTACTTGGGCCGCTTCGCCAGCGTTGCCATCGGCGGAGAGTGCGGTCGCACGAGAAGTCAGCACAAAAGCACCAGCAACGATCAAGCTAAAGGAGCCGTACAGAAACGTTCCTCGATAAATCGGCGATCAACGATGCAGCACACCAACGGGAGCAAAGCAACAAAACCCACACGTAGAGGGGGAAGTGTGACGGGCGCTGTATCCCCGCCGTGGGAGAGCGATGCGTGGAACGCAATGAAAGTTCTGGCCGCCGCAAGGGGCGCTGGTGTAGTAGTAGGTGCTCGCGCTCGCCGCGCTTGCTTTGGCTCGTCTGGACTCGTTCGTTCTCTCTGTGCTGTGCCATCACCTTGTTCGGATGCCTTGCCTTCGCTGTCGTCGTTTGTTTACCCGCCACTGTACCCACGTGTTCTGCGAACCATGCCGTCAAATCGCGCAAGTACATGCTTCGTCCCTGGCTGTAAAGGCGGGTATAGATCGTGCTCGGAGAAGCTTTCGGTCTTTAAATCCCCGAAGGATCTCTCGAGGCGAGAGCAGTGAGCTCGAAATAATAAGCGGACTGACAAAGAGCTGACAAGGGACAGCGTTGTTTGCGAGCGGCACTTCGACGTGAGTTTCATCGGAAGGACATACCAACACATTATAAACTGTAACAATGATTGTTCGCGGGCCAGTTGGTACATCTTGAACATGAAACAGCGCGCTTAGACAGGACAGAAAGTTACAAGAAGCAGACAGACTGTGTGCTTCTTGTAACTTTCTGTCCTGTCTAAGCGCGCTGTTTCATGTACATTATAAACGGTGAGGTTGTTGAGATACCCCGCGTTTGTCAGAAGACGCTGTGCCTACGGTGTTTCTGGACGCACCAAAGTACTTTACCAAAAAAAAAAAGAAAAGCAGACAGGAGTGTCCAAAAATAAGGGAGCGCCAAAAACTTGAAGTTGAGGAGGGTCAAGTAATTTGACCTCTTAACGTGATAGGGGAGTATGTGATAACAAATGTCTGACATAATTATGGGATGACAAATGTGTGATAAATAAACATGTCCTTGCATGTATTTAGTATGCATATAAAGCCGTAAGTTAACAGAAATCATTGGTCCTTGCATAGATAGAACTATCGCTAAAATAATAAAATAAAATGCTCAGTATCAAAGAGCCTCCAGCTGCAGCATTCCGATCTCCACTTCAATTTTCTCAAGGAAAAGGAGCCGGAAATTGTAAATGCTTTGAATATTTCGCGCTCAAGAGCACTTCAATTTTCTCAAGGAAAAGTAGCCGGAAAATGTAAATGCTTTGAACATTTCGCGCTCAAGAGAACCCCCTACAATACAGAGGAAATGGAGGGGGGGAAGTAGGTGCGGACTAAGAGAGAAAAAAAAAAAAAACGCGCTGCACTGCAGCCAATATACTCGCTATGAACCATTGTAAACAGTTTACACTTGACCAAGAGGAAAGAACACTTTAAAGTCAGCTGAGCTATGCAGCCGAGCAAGTGGTTTAGTTCAACTGAAGCAGCCTATAAATATGGTAAAAGCAGCGCAAAAGGAATATGATAATAAGAATGACACAGAACCAGCGCTGAACAGTTCAGCGCCTGTCCTACGTCGTTCTTCTCGTGTTGTCGTCTTTTTGCGCTGCTTTTACCATGAAAATCAGCCAACTAGCCAAGTTTTTGCACACTGTAGCAGATTAAACATGTCGAAGCAAACCGATATTAAGAAACATTTAAATATGAAAGCCTGGAGGCATGCCAGTTCCGTCTGGTTTAAAAGCATTCTTGGTTTTCTTTTTTTTTCCTCTTGCTTAACACCGCCAACAACTTGCAACACATGCTTCTTAGCGAAACAAACACGTAGTGCCTTCAACAGCACGGGTGCGGGGCATAAGCGATTATTAGAAACAAGTGAAACTAACGTTTAGCGGCCATACGCAAAGCAGGCAAATGCCGCCGCAAGCACCTACGGCGCAGGTAGCGCCACCTGGTGTGACCGCCATCTTTCATTGGGAATTCGTACAGCCCTCCGCTCTCGCCCGTCACACTTCCCCCTCTAGCCACCATACCACACGCGAAAAAAAGGCGTTCAACCAGTCTCAATCCAAGCCAAGTCAATAATTGATGTCCATGGCGATGCTGCGTTTGAGCTTCACTTTTGTTCCGAATTGTTCTTTTTTCGTTTTCGAGCCTCGCTAGCGGCCCGAAAGTCGCCGAATTATCCGATTTGCGGTCAAATCTGTCCGAAATAACGAGCGCCCAGTCTCATAGAGTGATGCGTATATTTACAGGGACCAGATGACGTGTCCGAATTAACCGATTTTCCGAATTAACGAGAGTCGAATTAACGAGCTTTTACTGTACAGTGATTCGGCGGCCTCGTCACAAAGTTCACATTCCCTGCCTTGTCTGTTCACACACGATGGCATACGAGCGCCAAAAACGTGGCCTTCGAGATCTGTAACTTAGTGACGTATTTCGGTTAACAAGCACAGCTCTCGGAGGCCATGCTCTTGCTATGCTCTGCAGCAGGTGCTGCTACACAGCCACAAGTGCCATCGCCAAGATGCAACCAATGCAACGATGGGGAGTTGATCCTTTGCAGTTTTTGTGCAGCGCCATCTTTTGCAACGTTGTTGACTCATATACTTCTCGCTTGGTTCCTGATAAATCCTGAGTAGGCAGTCGAACTAAATAGCGACCAGCCTGTAGCGATAAAAATGATGACTGGTGCTTGAAATGATGTTAAGCAAAGCATTGTCATGAACTGTTTTCTTGTAGACTGGTGCCAGGTGGCAACATTGGGTGCATCATGACTGCTGATATTGGCGTATGGTGCCTCAGTGAATTGTGACTTAATAGCATTTCTGAGCGCCATCTCGGACGGGGGGTCACAGCAGGCAACATCATCAGTGCAAATGATGATGTAGCTGTTTCTGACTGCATCGATGTCGAAATCGTCGCTGATGTTGCCAGTGCCAAAGAAGTGAACCCGAGTGGTGATGAAGGTGTCAATGCCACTGGTGAACAACCATCTACGGTGCCACAGAGCTTGCATCGGTGTTCAGCGTCATTCACCACTGCTGTGGTACAATGGAAGGTGCTGAATTTGCTTATTTGGAAAGCTTCAATGATACTAAGGGATGGCTTCATGAATTTAATGGCATACAAGAAGCAAGACAGGTTTACGGTCTATCTATATGCAAAGTGCAATAACTAACAAAATAAGAAGTTGTCACCTTGTTCTGTAGCACATTGTGAATGAAACAGCACGTTAGCGCTTGTTACAATTTCTAGGAAATCATCTCAAGCCCTGTGATGCATAATTATAAAGCTTAAATATGCATATCTTGTATTTCAAATGATCAATGTATCCAGGATCAACTGTATTTACTTGTCCTTTAAAGGAAAAGTAAAGAGGTTTCCAAAAAAATTCAACTATATGCACCCTTTGGTGCTGTCGTATACCCTGAAAACTGAAATTAACAAGAAATTTTACATCGCTCAAACAAAGAGGTGTTATTAGCAAAAAAGAAAAACAAAGAAAAAACTCTGAGCTGCTGCTGGGCAGCGCGCAATGAATCCAGTGGGCACCCTTAATTGATGGAGCACACTGTGACAACAATGCAGGGGTCTAGAAGAGCCCGGCACAAAGAGACAGCTTCTGGCCAGGTACAGCAACTACCTCCCAGACAATTTAGTGGAGTTCAGTGTACCCTGATCTCAATCTACGTATCCCGTCCAGCCTATCACAACGTGACTCTACCCTGCTGGTCCGTCTGTGGCTTGGAGTGGCCATCTCAAATAGCTATTCATTTATTAGTGGAATGGCTGAGAGCCCATCATGTGAATTCTGCAGGTGCAGCGAAACAGTCGCGCACCTTCTCTGTGAGAAGGTGTACGGCTGAGAGGGCCGCTCGGCCGCACTAGGCCAACTGGACAACCACCCTCTCACGGAGAACAATATCCTTGGGCACTGGCCTACCAGGTCTTCAACACAAGCCGCTCTGAGAGCGTTAGGGTTTCTTCAAGCAACCCAACTGAATGACAAACTGTGACTGTTGGCAGAAAATGTAGTACTTGGACGGTGCTACAGTCATGACTTGGTTTGTTTTTTTTTTGCCTGTTTGTCACCTGGTTTAGTTTTTCTTTGTCACCTGCTGTCATCACAAGCTCTTCTTTTCTTTAATTCTTTCGCATCCCCTTTCCCCTTTAGCAAACCGGAGGCTTCCTCTGGTTAACCTCCTTGTCTTTCCTTTATCTTTGTCTATCTTCGGTCATGGATAATTTTGATCACTTGGGAGTGACTGGTGTGACACCATACGTGCTTCAGCCAGTAGGATGACAACCACCTGGCAAGGGCAAGCGTGGCAGTCGGAATGGAGACCGTTGGATTGGAACACCTAATTGCGAAATTTAGCCACGCTCAAGTATCACTGGTACATATTCTTAGTTTTTCTGATGCTGTACTGTGCTATATATATATACATACCTGCCAACCTCGTAGCAAGAAAATTCGGGAGACCGCACGAGGGGGGGGGGGGGTGATTTTTGTTTCTTTTTGCATAGCGGAAATTACTGAGACTGGAGATTGACATCAGAAAAGGGTAAGGATGTTTGTTTTGAGCTGCTTGAACCGAACTTCTTTAATTGTGGAGGCATCTGGCAGTTTCACAGGCGCACGTGGTACAGAATCTATACTTGTCACTTTTCCGCAAAGTCACAAAGCACGGAAACTCAGCTGTGTATGAGTCCAGAAACACTTGCAAGCACTTCTTTGATTTTCACGCCATCATAGACCTTCTAACTGAACTCTGGAAACACGCAACCCCCCCCCCCCCCCCCGGCAGATGGCGTAGCGTACAAAATGCGGGGGCCAAGATGGAGACGCAAAAGTTCTGTCTAGGCTCAACAGAAATGATTGCCGCAAATGAACTGAACGGTGGGCAGAGCGGCAAGATTGCGACACGCGGCGCTGTTTCTCCCAAGCACGCCGATATTGAGAGTGCAAAACACAATGGGGGCCGCTTACTTAGCGCAGGTCTGCCGGCCACCCCTCCTTTGGAAAATGGAATGTGCTCGACATCTCGCCGTCTCGTTATCGGAGCGCTCGTGCAGCGCCGCCGTTCACATTTGGCAGTCCTTTGCCGTTGAAACCTTTTCCCTCGCCTTCTTTCGGTACGGTGGCGAGTGCTTCTCGCGGCCAGCCTTCGCCCAGATGCGCAGTGCCTAGAATGTACTCAGCGGTACTCTACGATATGGTTACAATGAAATAGAAATGTGGTGGCGAGTGCTCTTCTGCAGCACCGCCACAGCAGGAAAGGCTGACGTACGTGTATGATTTTAAAAAAAGAGAGAAAAAAAAACGTCTCTGCTGTGGTGGCCACTTTTCGGGAGATTCGAGATGTCATTCGTACAATCGGGAGGTTAGGTCCGAATTCGGGAGTCTCCCGGACAATTCGGGAGAGTTGGCAGGTATGTATATATATATATATATATATATATATATATATATATATATATAGATATTGTCACCATAACATCCCATGACAACATCTCCTCGGTTATCAGACGAGTTGTTAAAGAAAAACTTGCCCAGCTACAAGTTGTAGACACAGCTAATGTATGCCATCAGTGTGCGTTCGAACAACGCCCCCATGAACCATCGGTATCTCGGTCACGTGACAGTTATTCTGAGCCTCGGCCGACTTACACCGAGCGGTTTGAACAAAGCAGCGAGCGGCCACTCGAAAACCAGGAATGTAGGCAAGCTGTATCACGCAGATTTTCTTTGCAGCTGCCATCTCCCGGCTTCTACCAACCAGAGAGGTCTTTCTCACCGAGGACGACAAGCCGCGACACCCGTAGTTGCTACAACTGTGGGCTGTCTGGTCCCTTCGCTAGCTAGTGCTACCGCCGCCAGCAGCGAGCGCCGCGATTCATCGTGTACACGCCCCATGTGTCTGCTGATGCACCCCGACCATTTCCGAGCTCCTTTCAACGGAAACACGGCGCACACGCTGACTCCCCTTTCTCCAACCGCAGTGTTACCCCACCGCCAGCACGACAACGGCAATCGCTGTCAACGCGTCGTCGCTCGGTGTCACCACCGCCGCTGGGAAACTAACTAGTGCAACCGACGGCGGCGAGGCCGCAAAATCATCTTCCTCAAGACCCCCTTGTGTTGTAATGGTAAAGAACAAAGTGTGTGTTTCTGTAGACAATGTGAGTACTGTTGCCCTAGTTGATACTGGTGCTGCGGTTTCTATAATGAGCTTGTCTTTCAAAAATCGCCTTGGGATGAAAGTAATGTTTGCTTGGAATCGGAGTGCTACCTTTCACGGTGTAGGGGGCGAAACGTTGTGCCCTGTTGGTGTTTGTTCAATTTCAACTGCCGTAGGGAATCAAAAGTTTAGAGCTGAATTAACTGTGCTTGCACGTGCGACTCATGACATTATTCTAGGTATTGATTTCTTGCGTAAATGTGGTGCCACTCTGGATTGTGGCAGTGGCGCAATTTTTCTTCGCAGTGCCTTGCCCACTTCATTGATGGAAGATAGGGGCGATAGCTCGGACATGGTTTCAGTGCAGCAAGACGTCTGTTTCGCCCCGCAGACCGCAATGTTCATGCGCGTAAACTCTTCATGTTCTTGTGCGGGTTTTCGCTATGGTTTAGCCGAGCGAAATTTAATAACGCACTCAAGAAAGATGTCATTGTGCCTCGATGCTTCGTGCTCGCCGTCGGCGGTTGTGCCGACTTGTGGACCGTGAACGTTTCAGCGCAGCCCATATCTCTGCCCGCTGGACTTAAATTGGCAAGCTTTCATGAACAAACTACTCTTACCATCCGGTCAATTGAACCATCGCCAGCCGTAAAGAAATCCCACCCAGATTCCTACCCTGACTATTCTGCCAACATTCAGCGTATGATCAACAAGTCACTTCCTTCTACTGAACAGTGTCTACCGCAGGAGGTGTCCGCAGGCTACGGTTCCGTGTTTGACTTTGCCCAAGACAAATCATCTACAGGTACGCCGCCACCATCTCGTACACAACATCGGATCTATAGAGGGCAAGCACCGCCGATTCATCAGAACCCTTATCGCGTATTACCTTCCAAGAGTAAAGTCATCGCCAAGCAGGTTGAAGACATGTTGAAGAAGAGAGTGATACAAGAATCGTGTAGTCCCTGGGCGGCTCCTGTCATTCTTGTCAGAAAGAAGGACAATTCATGGAGATTCTGTGTGGACTATCGCCGCTTGACACTTTCGTGACCGTGCCTATTCCCATCGTTTGTATGCTAACGATGACTTCAAGTTCGAATTTTGGCGCTCTCTGACCACGTCTAGGCAGCTCACTCCCTCCAAAAGGTAAAGTATTTCATCAGTTTCGCTTTTGAGTTTCTTTTTTCCGCCGCGAGGACTTTTTTAAAGCTCCTTCGAAGTCGGGGAGGTGAGCGCTGGTGGTTTCGATTATGGCGTCGACATCGCTCGCGGGTGCTTCACGAAAACGGCGAATTTCGACGGACTCCAACTCTTCTGAGTGGGAATCTCTGGATGATGGTAGTAGCACAGACATAGAAGGAGACTTCGATTCTTCAGACTTCAGTATGGACGGCTACAGTGCTTCAAAGCGCCCCGCAACATCAGCAGGTATCCACCGATAAGTTTCGCTCTCCCCTCGGGATGTTTAATTGCTGTCGCGCGTTGACGTAAACGTATCCGGTGCATACCAAAGGTCACAGCTCTTATCTGCAAAGTGTCAACTTCCTTTGGGTGGGAGCATTTGGCGCCGGCTGCAGAAAGAGCGCATTTTTCTCCGCGAAGATGGCGAGGAGTGCACCTTGACCTAGCGCTCCGGAGTGCTGCGCAGTGGCTTCTTTGCGTTCTTTTTCACTGCAGAAGTTGTCAGAGAGATATGCAACCACACAATAAGTATGCGTGGATGCATATTCTCGAAAAACCAACGCACAGTTAGAGGGACGGATCCTGGAGGGAGGTCACTGAGGAGGAGATGCGCAAGTTCATCAGACGTATGGTGTACACAGGAATCATCTAAGTCCCGCGCCTGCATTGCTACTGGAGTAGACGACAGATATTACCATGCCTTCATCAGCCATCACTGATGCCATGGAAAAGGTTGAAGGCGTTGCTTGCCTTCTTGAGTGTCTCTGATCTAGAGAAGACCACCGTCGCTTCCCACGGGAAGTTTCACCGCGTGTCTTCTCTACTGCAACAAACGAACGATTCATCCGTGTTATTTTTTCAACCGCGACGGAACCTTTCCGTGGATGAAAAAAAATGGTGAAATCAAAAGGTCAGTCTGGTATTTGGCAGTACATGAGGGACGAAGTGGTCAAATGAGGATGCAAATTATGGGTTTTGGCAGATTCGGAAACGGGGTACACTGTTAATATCAACATAGATGCGGGAAGGCGCCTCCAGGGACCCCAACCAGAAAAAATGGAAAAATATCAGAACTGCTATGAGGAAAGGAAAGTTGAGCAGAAAAAAAAATGTTTTATGCGAAACATGTGCAGACAACCTTTTTTCGCAACGTTGAGAAACTACTTCGCGTGGTGGTATGATAGGCATTAGTCCTTATATTTTTGTATTTATGTAGGTAACTTTCGTACTTACAGAGCTTATATTTGCAGTATTATTCTATTATGGCCTTGTATTCAAAACGCATATTTCGTTTTTTTTTTATATTTACCCTGTGCAGAGAAGCACTGATGTTTTTGTGAATATTTTTCTTGCTGCATTTTTCTTTGTTTTGATAATTTTTTTATAATATTCAAAATATATCTGTTGTTTAAAATTAATACTGTTAAAAAGAACAATTCTTCCTGTATCATTCGATACCCTACACTTTAGCATTGATTATAATTTCTGCCGCAGGAAAAGAAATTTCCCGGACTACCCAAGAACAACCCATCTTTTTGCAGTCACGAAAAAAGACTTCTACCCTCTGCCACGTATAAATGATGCCGTCGACTGTCTGTACTCTGCCTATTTTTCTTCTGTTGACTTGCGTTCGGGGTACTGGCAAATTCCCAGGCACCCAGCAGACAAGGAGAAGACAGCCTTCGTAACACCTGACGGTCTTTTTGAGTTTCACGTTATGCGCTTCGGTTTGTGCAATGCTCCAGTGACATTCGAGAGATTTATGGATACAGTACTCCATTGACTAAAGTGGGAAATTTGCATGTGCTATTTAGATGACATTATTATTTACGGAAAGACTTTTCAAGAGCACAATCACAGCTTGTCGCTTGTGCTTGAATGCATACGGAAAGCTGGCCTCGTTTTGAACTCAAGTGTCATTTTGGTGAACGTGAAGCCCCCGTACTAGGCTTTCTTGTGGGCAGAGAAGGCATCCGACCAGACCCACAGAAGACCGCAGTGGTTCGTAACTTTGAACAACCGCGAAACGTGAAGGACCTGCAAGTTTTCTGTGTCTATGCTCAGATTTCAGCCGATTTAACCAGAATTTTGCACAACTCGCTGCCCCACTGACGCCCCTTCTCCATAAAGACACGCCGTACTTGTGGGATGGTAAATGTGAAGCTGCATTTCAACAGCTGAAATTTTTGCCGACTTCAAGACCTATCCTGCAGCGTTTTCATCCCAAAGGATTCACAGAATTGCATACTCATGCTAGTGGACTTGGTGTTGGTGTTGTGCTCGTCCAAATCTGCAGCGGCCGCCAGCATGTCGTAGCTTACGCCAGTCAGACACTGACCAGAGCAGAGAAGAACTATACCGTCACCGAGTTCGAGTGCTTAGCAGTCGTCTTCGCCATTCAGAAGTTCTAGCCGTATCTGCACGGCCGAGAGTTCACAATAGTGACTGACCATCACTCACTATGCTGGCTCGTTGGACTCTGCGACCCGTCTGGCCAGTTGGCTCGTTCGGCGTTGCACCTCCAAGAGTACAGCTTTTCTGTGACCTATAAGAGTGGACGATGTCACATGGAGCCAACTGCCTATCCCGCCTTCCTTCAGTGCACACCAATGCTGAGGACGATGACTTTGATGATTATTTAGTTTCTGTTTCGTCAACTTTCCCGATCTCAGCAACTTCAAGAGCGAGCAACAACGCGACCCTGCCTAGAAACCCTTACTGGAAGCTGCGCAGGATTCCCCAGGAAAGCAGTTTACACTTTCTAACCGCTTGCTATACAAGAAGAACTACTCAGCCGACGGTCTTCCGTTGCTTCTAGTGGTGCCAGAGAGCTTGCAGCCAGTCGTTCTCCGTTTTATGCATGATGACATAACGTTCGGTCATCTTGGTTTCACATGTACGCTACACCGACTTCATGAGAGGTTTTACTGGCCGAAAATCTGGAAGACCACGAAACAGTACATCACCAGCTGCGCTGTTGGTCAGCACCACAAGCAAACCACGACTGCTCCGGCAGGTTATTTACAGCCCGTTTCACCACCGACGTCTTTTGAAAAAGTCGGCATCGACTTGCTCAAACCACTTCCTAAGGCCCCATCTGGCCAATGATATGCTGTAATGTGCGTGGATTGTTTAACTCGATATATGGAAATAGAGGCACTTACATCTGCCTCAGCGGCCGCCGTATCTTCTTTTCTCCTACAACGGGTCGTATTGCGGCACGGCGCTCTACAGATAGTCATCAGTGACCGTGGACGGCAATTTATCACCGACGCTGTTGAAGAACTTTTGCGCCTTTGTGGTTCCTCTTATCGTCAATCCACTCCATACCATCTGCAAGCTAACGGTCTCACCAAAAGGACGAATCGTACTCTTACGAATATGCTATCGATGTATGTTGATACTGACCACAGGAACTGGGACGCCATCTTGGCCTTTCGTAACTTACGCATACAATACCATCAAGCATGAAGTTACTGGGTATGCACCTTACTTCTTGCTTTATGCATAAAACCCTCAGAGTTTTCTGGACATTATACTACCTTTCTCGCATCAGGAAGATCTTTCCATCTCTGAGACATTGTGTCGTGCCGAAGAAGCACGTCGACTTGCGCGCCTTAGAACGTTGTCCTCGCAGGAACGAAGCAAGAGTCGCTACGATGCCCAGCATATTCCTGTAAGTTTTTCTCCTGGTGACTACGTTTGGCTGTGCACTCCTCTTCGAAGAAAGGACTGTACCGGAAGTTTCTAGCCAACTATTCAAGCCCATTTGTGGTAGCCTCTCGTTTAAGTGACGCAACCTATGTAGTCGCTCAAGTGACGGCAAGTAACCAGCGTTCGCGCGGGCAGCTGCTGCCTGTGCTCAGGCAGCAGCAAACTTTCATAAAAAATTACCGATGATTACAATACTGCCGAATGCGAATTCTGAGCGCAGCTTCGTGTTGGGGCAAAGGCAACTGTGTATGAAGTTTTGGCTTTCCGCAAGGTATCGGCTACACCATAAATCATAAGTTTTGTGACATAGGACAGCACCCACTGCGCCATTATTTTTCTTTCTGTGGATAAGCGAGGTACCCGCTACAAATCTGTAACATACAATGTGCACTTTATTGGTGCTGCGTGTGGCTGATGACGATGAAGAATTATGGCTCAGGACTGTACAGTAGGTGGGAAACTTCAAACTACACACTTGTTGCACAATCAGCATTATATGATGAATGGTTGTTATTTTACTCTTCTGCCACGCTATATTACATACATCAACGTGATTTTTTGAGTGACATGACGCCTGTATAGGGTCTTTTTCCAAGTGAGTCTCAAGCATCAGCGTGGCTCACTGGTAGAATACTAGACTGCCACGCAGAGGCCCCGGGTTCAAATCCCATGCTATCCTAGGTTTTTTTTTCTCATCTTATTTTTCATGTCTAGCGGTTACTTTTTCATGTCTATCGGTTGCTTTTTCATGTCTATCGGTAACGCTGACTGCAACGCCACTCAATGCAGGAACAGGTGCCTAAGAGCTGCGCTCTAAAAGGGCATGGTCGCATACACCATCTCAGCAAAGATCAGTAGACGGCTCATACCTTTGTACCATTTGTACGTGCCGCACTCTCACTGCTTACTTTGCGTGGAAGAGACAGATAGCACGAAAGTCGCTTCACTCGCTGAAGAGACTGTATCGCCTTTGGAGGTTTCACTCGCTGAAGAGACCATATCGCCTTCAGAGGTGTCACCACCACTTCATCAGTTAACAAGGCTGCTTTACTGTCTCTTCCGATGGTGCCGACACAGTTCACTCATACACAGCATGGCACAGCAGCTCGATCATGGTAACGCCCACAGTCACGGTCCGGATATGGGGGGGGGGGGGGAGACATCCCAAACATGATTCAGTGAAACCGACATGATATTGGGACTTATCGCATAACAGTAAAAAACCCACCACCTTGGCACTGCTGGAGCTGAACAGTCCCATTCCGTGCTTACCAGGATACAGGAGCTATGGCTTCCCGTAAGACACTGCCCCACCTGCATATGCAGCCATGTATGCGGATAGAAAACTCGCCCACACGCAACTTGACACTCAGCCTTGGTACTTGAACAACGGAAGCATCATGGGTTGTCAGATTCAGTTGATGCCCAAAAGAATAATGATTGTGTTTTCAGTGTTCACGCATCCAGAAAACATGCGAACACAGACCAAACATACCAAAGCAGATTTCAGCTACGTACAACATTTCCAGAAGATCTATCGAAAGGACACAATTCTTATCTGCAGAGATTTTAATGGTCAGCATGTGGCATGGAACTATAAGAAGTGCAGCCCATGAGCTCGTCGTATGATGGAAGTTAGAACCGTTAATTCTAACACTACTGAATCTACCACAAGCCCATACAGGGCCCGGGTAGCGCATACGGCAAACACAATGCCTAACTTAACGTGTCCTCGAAACCCAGAACCTGTCACTGCAAGCTTCTTGAGGATCCCCTAGGCAGTGACCATCTTCCTACTGCCACGACATGTGAAAAAAAGTGGTGTCTCAAGCCGCAGCTCATGTAATAGGTGAGAAGGCATGGTTACACACAGGGATAAATGTCTCAAGCAAGCACAACAGCCATATTACAGACCTTGATGCCTTAACGGAAGCTACGATGCATGTCAAGCATGCAGGAACAGACGTTGCATGTTTCAGGTGATCAACCAGACCCTGACAGGCACCTCCTGCATGTGCGGAGCCAGAGGCTTCACTTTTTGTCAGAATATCGAGCAAGGAGATGCTTGTAGACATGACTAAGCCAACTGCGTTTCTTGCGAAAATAAATCTAGAAGTATACTGAGGAGCTAGCCTCTGAGCAGCGGATGCAAATATGAGAAGATATTAACGGATGAACAACTTGAAGCAAAGTGTGGGGTGGGGTATCCAGAGATCCCTCCTGGGCCGTCGCAAGACATCTGATGGCACAGCACGTGTTGCACTGATGGAAGGCATCACCAAAACAGAACTCTCAGAAAAAGCGGCAGGCATCTTTCTTCTAGAAAAATGTTGCCCCGTGCAAAACCTATGTGAGGGATCATGCTTAAGTGTGAGACAACGATTTAATACCACCTTTCCAATAACCGAATTCGAAGATGCTTTGGTCAGTACAAACACACGTGGCACGCCAGGTGCTGATGAAACTACAGTAGTTTGCATCAAGAACCTTCCAGTGAATTGGTGTCACTCAATTGTCAAGCCTATTCCGAAACCGAACAAATTGCCAAACTGTCTCGGTAATTTGAGACCAGTTTCTCCGACGTCATGCCTGTGCAAGCTCATAGAGTGGTCAGTGCAAGATATAATATGGTGGTTAAAATAAAACAGCCTCCTGCCGCAGACAGAATACAGATTCACGCTTGGTCTTTCTACTCAAGATATTAAGCTTTGCCTAAAAATCTTGCTAGACACTTCGTCATTATGCCCTCATATAGTAGTTCGTCCTTGGGCAGCTTCCCCCATGCATGAATTATGCAAGCTGCACGAGAAATGGACATTAGGGCAACATTCACAATCTTATTGCTGCTTTCCTGCAAAACAATGTTTCAGGTCCAAGCTGACAATGAGTGCAGCTCTTTGCAACCGAACTGGTCTGCCACAGGAAGCCGTAATCTCCCCGATGCTATTCAATCTTGTCCTAGCAGCTTTTCCTCCAAGGAGGAAATCGAAGGCATTCTGCACGCTGTTTATGCTGATGATGTGATGCTTTGAACTACGAAAGGTTCGCTGAGACAAGAAGAGGAGGCTCTAAATATGGCGCTATATAGCATTGATGAGGTCACCAGAGACATTGGGCTGACACTGTGGACCTCCGCGTGATTGCAGCGATGCCTTTGTGACTAAGCTTTGTGACCAAGCAGGGCACACATGTGGCATAGCCCTACTTAAGCCAATGCACGCTTTTGATAGGCAACAACCTGAGCTTGCTGGGCCGCCAATTGCTGCCGCCTGAATGTGTGGGACTGGGTTGACGTGCGCGCCGCTTTGTAGAAACGAAAGCAGCTTGCTGTTGGTGAATTGAGCATCGCAGCTTGTGGTCACCATGAAACCACGCAGCCTTAAAACTATCACACCAAACACACGTGTATGGTACAAGAAAAGCGCTGTTGCAGCCATACTGCACGCTTTCATTAGGCGGCAACTGAAATGCACCTCTGTCCGTTGCGAGGACCACTAGAGCATCGACGAGTCTGCATCGCTCGCTGAAAGCTCGTCCAGCAGCATCACTGCTGTAAGCTCGTCAATCAAGCGATGCGCAGTTGTTGCCGCCGCGATAACCCAACAAGCTAATCATCGCATCTGTGCACGTACTCAAGCAGAGTGGATATGAAGAACACTTCCGCGACAAATGCACATACGATGTATGCAAGTGGCCCGCAAATGACGGCATGAGATGACTAGGCAGCGCGCTGCATGCAGTTAGCCCGGGACGATCAGATCCATGCAGCCATGCCAGGCTTTAATGAAAACTGTGTCAGTTTTCACTTAGTGACAGACTATGGCACAGACGCACAGACATGTATCGCGGAAAGCCAATACTGTCCGTTCCATCGCTATGTCAGTTGCTGTGTATCCCGGGCCCTGCAATAGTTCCGAAATGTCGCTTGGCATACACCTCGACGATACACTATCGCACGAGAGAGCCAGAATCTTTTCCAAACTTTGGTAAAAAAATAGGCATTGTGGTGGGTACTTTAGGCAATACTTGCTGTGGCACTGTACGTATTTCTGTATTGGCAGTGATGGCGCAGATCAGGAAATGCTAATTCGGACTTGGTGGTTAATGCATACAGTTGAAACCCTCAATAACAAAATTCCCGAGGAAGCAACTTTTGTTCATTCTCATGAGAATTTCATTCCTGCTAAAACAGAAAAATACGCACACCAATTACTTAGCACAACCAAAATTTATTTAAAGAAGTTGCTGATCTTGCTTTGTTTCACACTGCTTTGAAGGAGCTGGATGGCTCGAGCCTTGCCTTTTGCAGCTTCGGTGATGATGGTAGACTTCTACTGAAGGGCCAAAACTTATGGTCTTCTAGGAGATGGCATCTTTCCAAAAGCCTTAACACTGCATGTAAGCAAAGCAGAGGCGATCTCGGCGGGCACAAGAAGAGTCGCGCAGCAGCAAGTAGTTCGGCAGTCTATAGATTGTCTGTCATCATGACGTCACTTTCATGAGTGTCGTCACTTTAAACGTCACGTGCCGACATAGTTGCCAACAGAGGCGTGAGCAAAAAACTGTTCTCAGTGAAAAAGAAGTCTTCTTGCTATCATCATCTGACTCTTTATTTTCCCGCATCCCCATCTTTCAGTCCTCAGGCGTGACGCCACAACACGCAAAGCAACAGAGCCGCGCGAGGGCACTGCATGTTAGCCATTACATTGTGACACTCCTCCCCTCTTAAGAAGAATAACTACGGGGAGTACCTAAGCACTGGTTTCCTCGATCTGTTGCTGCATCGCAACACTGGTGTGCAAGGCGCAGCCACGGAAGAGTCACTCCCCACATGAACACCACTGTTGCTTGCAGTAATGTCAGTGTTTATGGCACAGCCCCTCTCAGGTGAACTTGTAGACGGCTCGACAGCCTCTTGCTCCGGCATGTCCGGAACAGTTGATTCAAGGAGAGGAGGCTGTTCCCATTGTGGTATGGCCGCAGCACTAGCATGGTGAAGTGCATCCGTTTCAGATG
The DNA here is from genome assembly GCF_013339695.2 of Rhipicephalus sanguineus. Lineage (NCBI taxonomy): Eukaryota > Metazoa > Arthropoda > Arachnida > Ixodida > Ixodidae > Rhipicephalus > Rhipicephalus sanguineus. Next base: position 128,324,119 of record NC_051179.1, on the reverse strand, counting down.
TACCAGGGGGCCCTGTCTGGGCAAGACGCAAGTGGTCACCGTGTCGGTGCCATATAGACCTATCGTCGAGAATGACGCGGGCCGACAGCGGGGTGACGTCGACAACACTGGCCCGCACCCATGGTGCTCCCTGTCGAAAGTTTCGCGCATACACGCTGTCTCCTGGTTGCAATGACGGAGCTGGCCGGGATCCTCTGTCGGCATACAACTTCTGCTTAAGTTGCCTTAGAAGTACCGACGTCTGCAGGCTTGGCCGCAAGACATCCAACGGTGTCTTGAAGGCTCTCCCTGTCAGGAGTTCGCACGGTGGCCGACCCGTTACTTCGTGAGGTGTAGTCCTGTAGTGGAATAAGAACCGGGACAGTTGTGTTTGGAAGTTGCCCGAACCAGATTTCTTGAGTTTGTTTTTGACAGTCTGTACTGCTCGCTCTGCGGCACCGTTGGACGCAGGGTGATACGGCGGTACCAGCATGCGACGTATTCCATTTCGAGTCAAGAAGTCCAGGTACTGTGCACTGGTAAAAGCAGGACCATTGTCCGAAACTATGATGTCAGGGAGGCCGTGCTGGGCGAATGCCATTCTCAAGGCGGAAATGGTAGCGTCTGCTGATGTGGAAGACACAGGGAAGACTTCTATCCATTTCGAGAAGGCGTCCACTATAACCAAGAAGGTATGCCCTAGAAATGGTCCCCCGAAATCAATGTGAAGCCTAGACCAGGGTCGCTGTGGAAAAGGCCAGGGTGTCCGCTGCACTGGCTGGGCAGCTCTATGTTGAGCCTGGCACGTAGCGCAGCTCTTGACACTGTTTGCGATGTCACTGTCAATGCCTGGCCACCAGACATGGCTCCTGGCATGGAGCACACCAAGTACCTGGGCCAGCAATTTTTTCGGAATCACGACTCTTGATCCCCATAGTAGAGAGCCTTCATGGAGACTGAGTTCCGCACTTCTGGCACTGAAGGGTTTCCACTCTGGTCCCGCTGGGAGGCTTTCTCCTTTCAACACAGATAGGACAACATGGCTCAATACCGGATCGTCCCTTGTGGCTCGTGCTACAACAGCTGGTGAGAGGAGTTGTGGATTTGCCTCCTCCAGCATGAAGATCTCAGCAGGCCGAGGAAATGCAGTGCAATCGTTGGGCAGCGGCAGTCTACTAAGCGCATCGGCATGCCCGAGCTCTTTGCCAGGTTTGTAGACAAGTTTGTAATTGTACGCGGAGAGCTTCAGGGCCCATCTGACCACTCTTGGCGAAGCCTGCACAGGAACAGGCTTGTTGGCACCCAGAAGTCCAAGAAGTGGCTTGTGGTCAGTGTGTGCTTCAAACGGTATGCCCCACAAGTACTGGTGGAACCAATCCACGCCAAACACCAAGGCCAATGCTTCCTTGTCAAGTTGACTATAGTATTGCTCTGCTTTTGATAAACTTCTAGAAGCAAAAGCAATTGGACGTTCTCGGGCATCAGCATCTCTGTGCGCCAAAACTGCGCCTATACCGTAAGGTGATGTATCACAGCTGAGACATACAGGCCTGTCTGGGCGGAAATGTACAAGAACTGGAGCTGAAGTCACCAGATGCTTGCAGGCAGTGAAAGCATCTTGCTGGTCCTTTCCCCACTGCCACTTCTTTCCATCACCAAGAAGCAAGTGCAACGGACGGAGAATTGCAGAAAGGTTGGGCAAGAAACGCTGATAGAAGTTGACGAGTCCCAAGAAGCTTTGAAGTTTCTTGACATCTTGTGGCACAGGAGCGTGCAGAATGGCAGACACCTTGTCCATGTTCGAAGAGGCCTTCCTTACTGATAATGTGCCCGAGATACTCAACTTGGGGCATGAAAAAGTGGCACTTCTCGAGTTTCAACTTGAGGCCAGATTCTTGAAGTTTGCCTAGTACCGCACGGAGGTTGCGACAGTGCTCGGCATCATTTGCACCAGTTATGAGAATGTCGTCAAAATAGACCACTACATGTGGCGGACCCCTGAGCAAGTTCTCCATCTCGCATTGAAAAATAGCTGGAGCAGATGAGACCCCACAAGGTAAGCGGGTGTATTGAAACAACCCCATGTGCGTCGAAATCGTGACGTACTCTCTAGAGGCCTAATCCAGGACGACTTGCTGGTATGCGTCACGCAAGTCCAACTTTGTAAATTTCTCACCTCCAGCCAGCACAGTCCACAAGTCCTCGATCCTTGGAATAGGGTAGCGTTCCACCGTCGCGACTGGGTTAATGGTGACACCAAAGTCCCCACAGATTCTGATGCGCCCATCCCTTTTTGTCACGGGAACAATTGGGGCAGCCCACCTAGCTGTCTTCACCGGAACAATGATGGAATCTCTTATTAATCGCTGAATTTCTTGCGTGACTCCGTCTGTCAAAGCATACGGCAGTGGGCGTGGCTTGAAGAACCGTGGTGGAGCATCTGAAGGTACATGTAGTGAAGCTGTCGCACCCTTGAACGTACCCAAGCCTTCTTCAAACACTTCAGTGTAATCTCGCACTACGTGTTTCACATCAGCAAGTGCATGAATGTTCACTTCAACGTCGGAGACGCCGATGCCCAATTGCATCCAGTTGCGTCCGAGCAGAGTGGGTGATTCGCTTCCGACCAGAAAAATCGGTAGGTAAGCCTCCTTGCCATGAAACTTTACATGGACATCAGCTTTGCCTTGTACCTTCTTTAAATCCCCGGAATAGCTTCGCAGAAATACTTGAGACGGCTGCACCGGAATTGAAGGTAGAAGCTGTAGCAAACGCGACTTGGCAATGACTGAGACGCTCACCCCCGTGTCCACTTCCATGCGGAGCGGCTTGCCGCAAACTTCAACACTGACGGTAAAAGGTGGAGGCACCTTGGTGTAGTCAACTAACCACATGTCGAAAACTTCGGCGGGCGAAGCTGTAGCGGAGGCTTCATCCTGGACAGTATTTACGCGATGACGGTTGCTCGCCGACAGTGAACTTCGGCCCGCGAACGAACGCGGCCTGGGAGACCTGTCACTCTGTGATTGCTTGTCTTTTCGTTTCGTATTGCAAACTTTCTCCAAGTGGCCACGTTTGTGGCAGTAACTGCAGACGGTCTTCACATGCCAGCAAGCGGACACCAGGTGTGCATCCCCGCAGCGATAACAGGACACGCCCACCGGCGCTGCCGAGACGCGGAGGGTGGAAAAGAAGGTGCTAGCGTGAGCTTGCGCTATCTCCCCTGCATTCTTCTTTGCTGCTTCCATTGCTAGGGCGGTCTGCACTGCGTCTTCGAAAGTCAGGTCCGCTTTTTCCAGCAATATTGTTTGGACGTCTGCGTTGTTGATGCCACACACGACGCGGTCGCGGAACATGTTTTCAAGCTCTTTACCGAAGTTGCAGTGCTCGGAAAGGCTCTTCAGCGCTGCAATGAAGTTGCTGACGGACTCTCCTTCCGCGCGAACGCCCGAGTTGAAACGGAACCACCGCACAACAGCGGAAGGCTTTGGGCAGTAGTGGTTTCCTAGCACCAACAGAATCTCGTCCAACGTCTTGTCACTTGGCTGGTCAGGCTTGACCAAATTGCGAAGTGCGATTTGCGAAGCAACGCATACGTTTTCTGCCCGCAGCAGCTGATGAAGACGGCTGTTCGCTTGTCTTCAGCGATGTCATTCGCCGTGAAGAATGCCTTCAGCCGGTCCACGTAGCAGGGCCAGTCATCGCCTCCTCCCTCGAAAGGCTCAAGATTGCCGAAATTTGGCATTTGGACAGCTGGTGGAGCGGCAGGAACTCACGAGAACATTCTTTTTTATCTTCGTCGCCAGTTGATACATGTGCAGATGGCCGGGAGATAGCCGGAGACTAGATAGCAAAAATAAGACATAGCTCTACGAGAGCCCAAAACAAACTGACTTTATTTTCCCGCGTCCCCATCTTTCAGTCCTCAGGCGTGACGCCACAACACACAAAGCAACAGAGCTGCGCGAGGGCACTGCATGTTAGCCATTACATTGTGACATTTTCTTTGCCATCTGATCGTGTAAATTTTTTCGACGTCATTTCCGTGACGGAAATACCTCACTGAAGTCTTGGTGTACCCCGGCATAAAACAGTTTCGTGTTAAAAAGGCCAGGAGAGTGATCACAGGGCTTCCAAAGTATAGACACTTCCCTGCATTGAAAACGTCTTGTGGTATGAGTAAAGCGACCAGACTTTCCGATTCACGCAGGACATGTCCTAATTTTGCAGCAGGGGTCCCGCTGTCCTGCAAATCTACTTGTGGGACTGTGTTTTGTCCCACTTTCGGCCGAAAGGCAGCTCGTAGTTGTGGTCAGCTAGCCCAACCACTACAACCCTTTGCTCTACTATACTGTACATGGCAATGATCTGCTCTCTTTCTCTCTCGATCTCTTATTCTTTCTTTCTCACATTTTTGGCCTTTCATTCTTTCTATCTTTGTTCTCTTTACCTCTAGCTTTTTCTCGTTCTCTCACGCACAGCAACTTGATAGCCTCGTCGCTACGATGCCCACCTTTGGATCGTGGGTACTCTGGTTTGAATCCTCTTTAGAAATTTTACTGCGTTTTATTTAATTCTTCTCCTCCTCCTCCTCCTCTCCACTTCCCATCTCCTCTCCTCCTCCTTTCTTTCCTCCTCTCGAATTCGCCAAGCAGAGTTCTTGCTCATCGCTCGAATGGTCCTCCTTCCCGAGTCCTTGCCTCAGCACTCCTCGTTTTACTCTCTCGCACCCCATGCTCCAACCTCCTTCCCCACCGCACTCCATCACCTTTTTTCACTCTGCTCTCTGCCTCTATGTCTTCATTTTCCATCGCACCTGCTGACTCGGTAGTGGGGCTTGCCTAATTCCTGTGGTGCATACACGCCAGAGTTCTTGCGTAAAGTACGCGGACTTACTCGAAGCTTAAAATGTCTCAGCTGTTAAAAGTGGAATCTTCTGTTTGAGCTGTATGACATGTTCTTTCTTCCGTCATTCCGCAAACAAACCCCCCTCCTCGAGCCGCTTTGGAGCTTGCGAAATATGGTCACTTTACCTATGGAAGATATTGCTGACCTGTTGTCTATGCACGAGCTGACGCTTATCACACTACTGAAGTCTATGCAAGTTGGGAGAGCCCTTGCTAAAATTGGGCATGACGTAACTAACCTTCCTGTGCTACCGCACGTATCTCCCCTTTGGCAGCACGCACAAATTGCAGACCCCAAACCTTGCCAAAGAACACTGGCAACGAATACTCGGCAAGGAGGCAAGCCCGAATCCACGAGAAATACAAGTAGCAGATACGCAATGGTAACCACCCCATAGCACATGTCAAATAGTGTGCGTGGATGCCTCCATTGGACAACAAGAGGAACTGTTGGTGCTCTCTATGAGATTCACTTGGAGGCAAACGAAAGAGGAAGCAAACTCCATCTAACAAGCCAGATCATTCACTTATGTACGACAGAACTGTATGCTATCTAAGATTTTCCCAAACATGCCGAGTCCACTGCTCACAATTTCCCAAGAGATGCTAAATGTCACTACAGAGTATATACTGACTCCCATGATGCCTCTCACATGTGCAAACACACTGGCACAACCACCTCTGCTCTTCAACCACTACATTTCCAAGTGCGTCGTCTGCAAGAAAACGGGCATAATTTCCAATTGCACTGGTTCCCAGGACACATGGGTATACCAGGAAATAATCGGGCACTGTTTATAACAATGCAAATAGCGCAGTGCTAAAAGGAAAGAAAAAATAAAAACAAGGTACAGCGCATGCCACGTGGAGCTTGGGTTCTTTCACTGGAATAAACTGCAGTGTTGGGAGGCGCTTCTCTGAGCTCTTCAGGTGTATTGTCCTTGAAGCCAGGTTCATCATAGAACAAAATCTTGGGATTTTATAGGCACACTGACTACTGCACGCCATGCTATCCGTGCAGTCGAAACCACCTGAATACATATCGTGCAATGCACCTCAAGAAACTGAAACACACAGGGACTGGTATGGTCTCATGGATGAAATAGACCAACCAAAGCATTACCGCTGCTGCTATCTCTCGCAGTATCCAAAACATTCAATATACCTACCCTTCCTTCAAGTGCCCACACCCGCCAGCAGCAGGCACTGCTGCGGCAGGTATACAGACCGGAACGCATCTCAATCCCTTCCTTGTGCAGCGTCTTTGCTGAAACGAAGAACCCCGTGGCCTAGAAACCTCACACACTGGCGTCTGCAGCCCCTTCAACACTCGGGCAGACTTTGAGCACATCATCTGCGACTGCCTGCTGAGCTCGGACCACAGACTCATTGCCTCAATCCCCCTGAATGGTGAGAGTCTGCTTTCCAGGACCGGATACTACCTGGCGCAGCATCGCCATGGCCGCCAATGAGCTATGATGGTCACTGCAGAAGTGCCAGAATGACCCCGAGGATACAGCCACTGGCATCAGGCTTCATCTCGGGTGTGACAGCCAGAGCAGAAGCTCGCAAAACATTATTGTGCCTCCCCATTTTACTGTGGCCCCCCCATTTTTTTTCTTTCCCATCCCTCCCCCAATCACTCACCGCAGCCCTCTGAAGAGAAAAACATGACTTAAGTTGTATTAACAACAAGCCTTTATGCCACTGGTTTGTTGAAAGACATCCTAAAGCAGTGAGCTGCTAGACTAACTTGGTATAACATTCCGATTTGTTGCGATAGAATTCATTGTTTTGCCCTTGCGGCGAACTTGACTTTTTTCTTTAACGGCGAATGCGGAGACCTACCTGAAGAAAGACCTTGAGGCTCAGTTTGTGTAGAACTTGTTGACAGCATTTTCTTTTCATTTGCTTGTGATGCTTCATGGTGGGTTAGTAGTCGCGCTTGAACAGCTTTATCTGTGACATGACCCGGCTCACATACCGGCTCTGGTGATGTTTCTGCGGTTTTTCCCGACTCAAGAGTGAGGCCCCATGCTGCATCATATACTGGATCTGCTGCGATGTCATCCTGAAATAAATTGGCGTGTGTTGTTAGGAATGATAATTCTAAAGATTATCACCGAGTAAACTAATGAAAACACTCTTACAGGATGTGTTTTGCAACGACTTGGTCCTGGCACTTGCCCGATGGCTCCATCTCCAGAGAGCGGCTGTCCAAGAATCTGTAACAGTGTATCAAACAGTGCATGAACTGTGAACCGCTGGTCTTGAGGGGAAATGAGACAAGATGGCCTCCCACCAAAAGGGGGCTTTTCATCACAGTGAGCGAATTTCTGTGAGCAATGTGTCTTCCTCCAGTTCGCAGCAGTTCGATGACTTGAGTACGGTGACTGGAGCTGCATCGTCGGAGCCACTGAAATAAGTGCAGCTTATACGACAATATGCTAGAATATTCTAGAAACTCGCCCAGATTTCCGTTCTCGTAAGAATATTCTAGGGGGCTGTAACCCTACATCTGTGTTAGAGAATTAACTGTATGACGGCCTCGCGCGTCGTCTTGCAACCACTCTGTGGTAACCAGTGTGTCATTGTCATTCTTGCATTTCTTAATAGATTAATAGATTAATAGAAGATGATTAATATTGCAATGCAATTGCAATATTGTTTCCACAAAGGAGAGTGAACGTGTCAGCAGTTACCACTTGTTACGCTAGTGTAAAGCTCTTGATGCACATTTTATATGCCAATGTAGGATCTGTAGTCGGTTAAAACCTAAGGAAAAATGCCTGCTCCACCTTCAGCCATTGCTGTTCCTTCCAGAAAAAATTGCATAAATGCTCCATCCAATACTCTTACTCATTTTTGTGATGTCAAGCATTTCTCCAGTGTTTCAGGCGGTTTTTTTTTCCCATACAGATGCATGTTTCTGTCGCTGGTTTTAGGTCGGAAATTTCAACACCCTGGTAAGTTTCATCGAGGATTCTGACATCAATGCTCAAGAATACATAACATTTCAGGTAGCAACAACGCACCATGAACTCCTAATTTGTGTAGTATTTATATTTACACTAGCTGAGAAGTACTTGTGGTTCAAGCAAAAACCGGCCATCATGACTGTCTTTCACAGGTGAAGGACAGCCACACCGCGGTTTTGAGTGGAGATTTGACATTTTTTCTCAGCTTGTGACAGAATACAGTATACGAAGGATAGATATGCTACAAGCATGCATAATTCCTTTCAAATTTTAAGTCATGCCTTCCGTAATTAAAAATGCATGTGAAAGACTCTCTGGGCTAAATCGAGAAAAGTCACGAGCTCCTTTTTTAATAAATATGAGTTTATAATTCAAATTAAGGTTCTTGATGACTGTGATAGAGTCTGGGAAACAAAAAACACAATGTGACAGGTGGTTGCCCATTCACTTTAGTACTTTCGTGCATGCGTTGTGCAACCATACTGCACCTGCCAAAAAGTTAACTTTCAGTTTTCGTAATGTTTTATAACTCCTGTGCTGAGCTAAAAGCACATGCACTTTGTGACCACGTCTTCATTTGCCAGAGAAGCAAATAATATGCACCACTGCTGTATTGTCTAAGGTACGCAATAAAACAGGAAAACTGTTGCACATTGTGACATGACTTAATTCATCTGTGTTAACAGATCACGCGCACATAAGAAAAATATGTGGAAGACCGCACGCAAGGACGGAAACAAAAAGCATAACAAATGTTATGGTTATCTTGTGGAGCAGCATTGGCATTAGAAATATGAAACTTAAATGAAGAAACGAATGAAAAAATGGGGAGGAGCAACACTTCTATGAGGTTCGCACATCTTGTTTTCACTAGTGTTTGCCACCAGTGGCATCACCAGCAAACTTCAAAGAAGCAGCGGATGCCAGTGCTGCCTGAAAATAGTATTCGAGGGACGGCCGCGTCCTACAATAAATCGCAACACTTCGGCATCGCCTAGACAACTTCCAAAAGAGATTCTGCTTGAATTTTTCTATACTCACACTTGTTTCTGGCGACTGCAAGCTTTATGTAGTATTGCTACAGCGATTTCAATACTCTAAATGCCCATGTTCAGACTCGCATGTCGAATGCTGTGTCTGGGTCACATTCACAAAAGTTGTCGACGTGTATATCGGTGCTCAATTACAGCCATGGTAGACAACTTCTAAAAGCACGTGCCAGACCACTGACTATGAAGGACACGCTCATTTATTAAGAGGCATTCTGCAGAATAGACACACCCAGGTTTGCAACCCTTCGGCAAAAGCATCACCAGCGACAGAAGAGCAAGGGAGCTTTACGTAACGGAAGGAGAAAAACAGGGCGAATATATATCAAGCATTACAACGTCTATTACACAGCCGTAGCTCCGCGATCAGAAAACCCCCCAACAGGTATGTGCCACCTTGTGCAAACCCTGCTACCCATCACAGGTCCACTAAAATGTTGCAGAATGGAGAATGCGACCAAAAGATGCATGCCGCTTAAAAGGCTCATCAAGACCACGCATTAAACGCTAAATGCCCGCGGCAAGCCAGATAAGACGATGCATGTCATGGCAAAAAGACCATGCATGCTGCTCTAACGCAATGCTTTCAATCAGCATGCGCTAAATTCAAAAGCAACTTTCTGTACCTCTCACCGAAATTCTGTGTCATCCTTGTGCCGTGTGTCATGCAGCTTCGCTGGTCATCCACTTTCACATAGTGAAACGGCTTCATGAACTTGTTGTAGCGTTAGCTACACTGGCCTAGCCAGCCAGTTTCGTGTGGATCCTCAAGAGCCGTGCTGTGCATGCGCGACGATCAGCGATGTCACGCACCTGAGCCGGCGGCTCCCGCGCACTGCGCCGCCGCCGGTCTGCGCTTTCCAGAGGAGTGACGTCGTAGCCTTAGCAGAGGTATTGGCGCTGGCGCGTGCGCAGCTATTCGCCTTCGCTGTGCAGTCACCGTCTGACACTGTGCTGGAGCCGCTTGATAGCGCCTCTGACTGGCGTTTGCCAGTGTGGTATAGCCATGGAGAAGGAGAGCGCAAATGCTGCTCAACGGCGCAGAAGAGCGGAGAAGCTTAACTCATCGGATCCCGAAGTAGTTGCCTGGCAAAATAAATATACATGTGCCACATAATACGTGTACCGTGTGTGTGTCATTGGAGCAGCAGTAAACATGATAATCAAGCTAATCCTAGAAAATCAGGAAAGCTAAGAATAATTAGCTGAACCTTTGCTAACGCTACGTTATCCTGGCATAGCCGAGCTAAGCCACCGCAACCTTTTATTGCGATAGGAATTATACGGACCCTTTCGGCGTGTTTTTGCCATCGCCGTCATGTTCCATATGAAGGGCGCCCGAGGTCCAGGACCAGATCCTGGATTGGGCCAAGAAGGTGCAGAGACCTACCTCGGGTAGGCTCCTCTGCTCGCTCCACCACCGCACGGAGGGCGCGTGCGATAAGATCAACCCGCCTGCGAGGCCTGCCGTCGATTGCTTCTCAACCAGAGACGAAACGCCCCGCCCATCTTGAAGGAGCATGAAGGGACCCCGGGGAAGAAGAGCGTCGCTCGACCAGCAACTGCGAACTTTGATCAGAAGAATGCAGTCGCGAAGATACTGCCCGACAACCACTTCTCTCCCTGGAGCGGCTGTATCCTCTTGCACCAGTGCCTTGTATAGCTACGCGAGATCGGATCCAAAAGAATTAGCTGCTATCCTTCCTTCGTTTAACATTACAATTTGATGTTATCACATTCACTGTTTCGCCCTTGCGGTGACACTTTTTTTTTCTACATGTAGCATGATAAGCTCCAACATTCGACAGCTTACCTCTTAATTTTGTCTCCTCGAGAATGCAGCTTGCGCTGCCTGCGACTCATTTCGTTCCTGAACGAACATCGATGGCAGGGGCGTAGCCAGAAATTTTTTTCGGGGGGGGGTTCAACCATACATTATGTATGTTCGTGCGTGCGTTTGTAAGTGTGCGTGTATATATGCGCAAGCAAAATTGAAAAATTCCGGGGGGGGGGGGGGTTTGAACCCCCCCCTTGGCTACGCCCCTGATCGATGGCACCACGCCTGGCCTTAGTTGAGGAGATTTTACCAGAATTCCCATTATACGCATTAGAGATTAACTCCGACGGCAGCCACTGTCACGAAAATGTTTCGAGCAGAGAACTGGGGTTCTCGAAGGCTTGAAGTTACTTCCTTTCACAGCAGCGATTTACTGAGCAGCTTGTTTTTTCTCACGTGTAAATTTTTGAAACACTACTTACATCGTCTCGGCCGGCGGTGTTCGAACAGCCGTAGGCAAAGCAAAAGGCAGGCATGGTGCGAGACGAAGTTCTCCGTGCAGCAGCAGCAGCAGTTCTTTGAAGCGCAAACGATAAACGTGGAGTGGGGACGTTGATTATTCGGAACAAGAAGGGCGACTGGCGCGGAAAAGCTGCACACAGTCACGGTGCGAGCACCCGGGACGTGCCTTCTCTACGGTGGCTCGGCGTAGAAGGGACATAGCGTAAACAAACCACCGTGGTCGGAACCCCACGATCTCCGGTACAAACGCTGGTGGGTCGGAAGACTCGGAACCACGGTTAGGAGTACAGTTAGGAGAGAGAGATGACACTGATGCAGGGTTGCCGTTGGGTAGATTTGAAAAAGAGCCAGAATTCAAGCTAAAAGTAGCCAAAGTAGCCAGGTCTTTTAATCTCATCGCCAAACTTGTAGCCAAATGGCAGAAAAGCGGTATTATGAAAAGAGGTTTTATCATTGAACAATATATAATACCATTTTGTGTCAGCAATAAAATAGCATACGAGCACAGTTATTTTCTCCTTCATGCTTGGTCTTCAAGCTGTAAGCAAGTTGCAAATAAATGAACATATTATAAGTTCCGTGCACCTGTATACATTTTATATAGAATAGATATAGTAATTGCGAGAGAGACAGTAAGATTGAAACATTCCAGCCAACCAGTCAGTAGGAATACTAATGGTAGAAGAAGGTTGTGCTTGAAGTCTGCGACCTCAAGAACGACCAGCTTCAAGTAGCGATATCCGCTTAAAGATGACCGGTCCAGCTTCATTTTGTAGCGGATCTCTGTGTCTGTCAAGTTCACCCGAAAACACGCGCCGAGCATCAGCACTACAAAACTGGCTCGTAGCGGCAGCATCGATGGCGGGCAGCGTGAGCAGCGTGCTAGGCACGCGTTTGCCAACGTGCGCGCAACTTCGTCAGTTTGATCTTAGCCAAAAGGCGTACTTAAATTTCATCTTCAATTTATTTGTAAGCTATGTTTCCAATTTCTTAATATTTATTTTAATTCATAAAACCACCCAATTCATGGCCTATCCCCCATAGTGGGTGTGAGACACTGACTGGGCGAACAAGAACTTCATCATTCCGTCTCGGCAGGTGCACCGCGCGTTGCGTTCAGGTGCCTCGATGAGCACCAGACTCATGGCGGGACTATAGACACGCGCTTACACTGGCTGACGCGTCAGAAAAGCTTGGAAACAAAGGGTAGTCGTCAGGCTTGCTTGGTATTTTATCTGCAGATAATGAGAAAAATGGCTACTGAATGCGCTAAAATAGAGGTTCAAAGTAGCCAGAAAGTAGCCATGGCGCCAACCTGAAATTTTTGTCGCCAGACTGGGTCGTAAAGTAGCCAATTTGGCGCAAAGTAGCCACCAACGGCAACCCTGCACTGATGACACTTTGGCTCGGCGGCGCTGCAAAGTAGCCGCATCGAAAAGTTGTTCACACTCGCCTTTTTCTCACCAGAGGACGCTATGCGCATGGGGGCCAGTAAAACATATTTTATATATATATATATATATATATATGTGTGTGTGTGTGTGTGTGTGTGTGTGTGTGTGTGTGTGTGTGTATAGATGCTGAGTGCCACTTTCGCTCTGTCCGCGACGCAGGGGCGTAGCCAAGAGGAAGGGGGGGAGAGGGGTTCAATCAAGCCCCCCGAAAATTTTCAATTTTGCTTGCGTATATATACACACACATATGCAAACGCACGCACATAAACGTGCGCACGAGGGGGGCAGGGGGTGAGCCCCCCCCCCCCCCTAGTCACCTATGAGGAGGGGGGGCGCAAAATCTGGTCCATACAACGAGCTCCCTAGTCACCTAAGAGGGGGGGGGGTGCAAAATATGCCTCGTACATTGACTTAGTAGGGGGGGGGAAGCTGCGATGTACCTTCGCACCCCTGATGGGGAACCCTGCGCACGCACGAACATACATAAAGTATGGCTGAACCCCTCCCGCCGCGGTGCTACGTTTCTTGTCGAAACGCCTTGATTCGTGTTTTGTTAGACTATTCGTACACCGTGACAGCTTCATTTCATCCTGTGAACTTATGTGAGGTGCGTGGGCGCAGGGAGCGATGGGCAAAAAGTTTCACCCCATGCTGCACGAAGTGCCGTAGGCCGAAATTTTTTTCGGGGGAGGAGGGGGGGGGGCACCTCCTTGATCCGACATTGGGTCCGGGCAGATAAGTGGGGTCGAGTGTCAGTCTGTGCTCTGTATCCCATGGGGAAAAAACTTACGGGCCCGGTGCCCCCCCCCCCCCCCCCTTCTGGCTACGCCACTGGCTGCACGACAGGGTAAAACTCGTGTACTTAGAAACTCTCACTGTTTTCTATGTCGAATCCCAAGCAACATTTTATCCTTGGCAAAATGTCGGCCTGGTGTCGCTGGCCAACTGCACTGTCGTTGGCCCAACCTTGGCAACCAATGTAGGGCCGGTCTTTGGGATTGACATTGGCCTCATGTGGGCCTGCGTCGGCACCCGATGTAGGCCGGTCCACCGTGGCCGACAATGCCGAGTGCATGCCGCTCGCGGGTTGACCAAGGCCCGACATCACATAAGCGTCGATTTACCGACGGCCGTGGGTCGGTTGCGGACGTTTCTCGTAGTATTGCTCGGCTTTTTTTTCTTATTTTTTGTACGTGTTCTAACAAAACGCATCAATTGTTTTTCTGGTGTGTTGATGCGTGTCGTATTTAATGTGAACGGGCAGTTTATAGAGGCGTTTAACTCTATCTGAATTAATTGAATTTTGTCTCGAGACCCCTACAGGCATTTCTGCCTCCAACCATTCTTACACGTTCTGACAAATATGCCGCTGTATTAACGTGAAACTGAAAACTGTATTGTGTATCCAAGAACTGATGCCCTTCTGCTTTGGTCTCGTATGAGACTGGCAGTATCGAAAATAAATAAATAAATAAATAAATAAATAAATTACGGGCAGAGTGCACATGTAAGACGGAATTAAACGCCTCTAACGGTCTGCACTAACGTGTGAATACGTAACACACAATAACAGAAAGACGTGAATATAAGTTTTCTCTCTTTATATGTTTATTTTGCAATTGTATTTTGCAATGTTGCATATATGCAACATTGTTCGCACGGAGCGTTTGCATCAGCCCTTGTGCAAGGCAACCGTACAGTCCATGTGATCGCTGCATGATAGCGCTGACATATATATAAAACGGTCGGCATTCTTGTTGGATCGGCTCCCCTTTCGGCCAGTTCTCGTGCTCTTGGCCCTGAACACGTACGCAGATGCGACGTTTTACCGTCGAGATGTGAGAGGGTAAATCGCCACCCTCATCAAGACGTGAGACTTGGATTGTTGTTCTGTCGGGAAAGACTGAAAGAAAGAACAATGAATAATACTCTGAGAAAGGTAGACTATTTACTTGACCAGTTGCACAGTCATGTCGCGTCTAGAAATTATTCACACAACTAAACAAAATTATTTTGTCACTGCACAAATAAGAAAAGCGCTGCACTTACAATAAATGCGAGTGTGCTGAAATTTTGAGAAGTGCTTCAAGCTCCACAGCGCACAAACTAGATAATATGTGGATACAGGATGGATTGAGGTTTTCATTGTTGGCTCGTAATGTCACTGCAAAACAAATGGTACAATAAATAGATTAATGAGAACACAATCTTACCTTCAAAGCGGCCGCGGGCCAGTCACATATTGTGCAGTCGGCATTTACAGCACACTTGCTACCAAATTCAACGTGAAAAGCGATTGCGTGAAACTTTTGTAACCAAGCATGCGTCTTACCAGAATTCTTTTCAGTTGGCGAGACCAGCGCAGCACGCTATCCACACCAGTCCTTGTTGCAGTGTTCCTTAGAGAAAACGGCAAAATAGGTTACGCTCTTACAATAAGATGCCACAAATAAAAAACAAGAAAATCTTACATATTTGCCCGTCAACGATGTCTTGAGTCCACTGACAAATATAACCACCGTTCGCCTGAACATTTCTGATCTGCCCGCTAGAAGAGACGACCAGATTGACGCATCAATTGCGCAAATAAAATTTGATTTTGTCGCTAGACAAAAGTCACCATACGATACACCGAGGAAATAGAATGCCGCTTACGAGTTCGCGTCAAATCCTCGGCAGCGGGAGACGGCCGCGCGCCTCCAGGATGAAGGCAAACGAAATGCTTCTGAGTGCTTGCCCAATGCCCGCCTCTGCGTAGTGTTTCAGCACGTCTAAAGCCCCTCCATGCGTTTTCCGCCGGCTAAGCGGCAGTAGACGCGATGGAGGGGCTTTAAGCACGTCCTCGCTCGAAAGAGCTACGATTTCGCGGGAAGGGAATTCACGCACGCCACGGAGCTTGCTTCCCTCCCCAGCGCGGTGACAAAGAAAAAAAAATCACAGTTTCGCCGCAAGCTAGGGCGAAGCAATGAATGCGATAGCAAGAAACTAATGCTATACGAAGTGAGGCTCGCCAATGGATACTCTCAGTTTGAACAGCGCTCCTGTTACAAAGGCGGCCGAAGCAGCGAAGGAAACTAGCGTGCTTCAAGTGTCGAGCTGTGACACTTGATAGTTCGCGCTCATCTTCTGTTTGTTCGTTTAGCAGCGTCGTTTAGCGGCGCTCCGTAACATGAGCGCGGACATCACGGTTAAAGCTTGAAACATCCCTCTTGCCCTCACCACGAGAAAACCGCGCGAGCAGACAGCGGAAGGCCAAGGTTCTCCTTGCGCAAATATAAGAAGAAGCGAGCGAGCTCGCCGACGACTTTTAAATGCGCTCGTCGCGTCCTAGCGCCATCTCGCTGGTAATGAAGAAACGCTTATGAGCGTCGGCCATCTCTGAGTCAGTCCAGCGGCAAAGGGTGTGTATATAACGCTCGCCGTTAGCTATGCGGTGGACCTGCGTTCCGTGGCGTAGTGGCTAGCGCCATTCGCTGCGGAGCAAGAGGTCCCTGGTTCGATTCCGCGCTTCGGAAGCATACCTATACCTATATATACATACCTATACATATACGGTGCATGACGGCGATGGGGGCGGACATTTTCCAGCCGAGACTGTCCATATAATTGCTATCGCAATAAAAAACCGCGAGAGGTCCGAGGTGCGGCGCTCCGCTTGCACGCCCCGCAGCCCTCGGCACATTCCGTTCCTCCTTTCAGGACTTGTCATTCTCTCTGGGAGAGGGAGGTGATGCATGTTGCGTGTGCTCTCTCTCTCCAAAGCATAACCGCAAGTCCCCATCTTACCACTTTTTTTTTTCGGGGGAACGCACGTGTGTCTGGTGAGAAAAAAAAAGGCGCGCGAAATTTCCACTGAAGCACATGCCTGAACACTCTAGGGCAGCGCTAATGCGTCCAAGAAGCGAATCGAATTTGAATTGAACCGTTTTCGTTTTTAACACAAAATATCGTTGGCACCCTAACATTAAAACAAATTAACATGAATACCATAAACTGAGCATGAAGTACAAATATTAAAACTCTTCAGAGTGTGCGGACTATCAAATTCTGGCTCTGCAAGCGACTTTTACGCTAATTTTGTGTTTATTTGGACATAGATGATATTTTGAAATATTCGTATTAACGCATATGGGCTATTCCCGAAGACCGAATCAAGTATGACGATATTCGATTCTATATTCCAAATGTTTCCATTATATCTGATGTCCTCCCTCTGTCATGCGGCTCGATCAGATCAATCATGTATTTATATTCACGACCGTGCTAAAGCGGTGGACAGTTCGGTGGACAGTTCAAAATCATCGATATTTTAATAGAGCCTAGCGCGCTATAATATCAGGATCAAAATTAAATTTCTGCTCGGTACTCGCATTTATTCCCCTTTATTGATGTTGTTCAACCAAATGCTTTGCGTCTAATGCATGCAAAGGCGGACATTTTCTTGAGCTTCGAGCAGAAACCGTAAACGCTCGGTACACTTGAAAAGCACTCATGTCGTACCACTGTACATTGAGCATATAAGTGCTTCATCATAACAGGTCATCATAAGGCTTGAAAGGTGCTCATGACAATGCGGCGGAGGATTCTCGGCGGCCCGATCGCTAAAGGTTCTGAAGTTTCTAGCGAAACAGGTGAAAAATTTCGGCATTTAAATTCCGCATCCTAACCAACTCCGCAATTGTACCTTTTCTTATTCACATACTTAATGTGCACATCAGAAATATTCGGCTGGATTCGGGAAAACTGAGGCACAGCAAACATATAACTTTAGTGCTGGGGTTATTGATTGGAGCAGAACTGCAAATGCGACGTCATTCTTACACAAACTGACGTGTAATAACCTACAAGAACGCCAGATTTTAAGATCACTTCGCAATTCAGCTTTTCATATAATCAGTTAGAGCTTTCGCGCCCCTGAAACACGTATCTGAAATTTTCCATTGAAGTTGTACAGTCCGCGAGAACTCTTATTTCGCACCATTCGTGTGACGAAATTAATATTTTTTTGGTCTCGCTATAAAGCAGCCAAAACCTTTCCGATGGGAGAAAGAATGAATTAATTCATTTTCAATAAAGTTTATTATTAATAGGTGGTGTAATGTATATGGTTGGTTACAATCAACGTGCCATTTGCGAACTATTTCAGTCAATTCTATACCGCGGCACAATGGACCATTGTAAAGCCACATTAAACATAAATTCGCGTGATTGCACTTTCTTATCCGTTATGTACTTCCTGGTGGCAAATACATTGATCTCCAGAGTGTTCAAATCTTGCGATTTCTCAAGGTTATAAAAATATTTTAACGATATTGCCACGCCCGCTTCTTCTTTTATTTTGATGTGTTCGAGTTTGACCAGCAAGGACGGTTATCAACGCTCGACGCTGGCCCCGAAGCAGTGTTCGAGAAGCTTCACGATTTTGGTAGATCGTTTTGTTAAGATTGCGCGCCGCACGCGAATGCTCCAGCTTTGTCGAGAGATAACGCCGCCACCAGCGATATTGCTGGAAAGTTCCATAGCGCCTGTATAAAAGCCGACGCGCGTGACCGCTTGTCAGTTGATCGACGGACGACGCCCTGTTCGCCGCTATCATTGTACAGCGTGTATTGCTGTAGTTCTAGTTCTCGGTTTCTCGGCCACAAGTTCGGCCAAATAAACAGTTTCATCTCGGACGTGCTGACTGTTGTCTTCGTCGACGTCACGACCACGTGACATCTGGTGGAGGTGCTGCTTCATGATCCGGACGCCACCGCGGAGCGCTGACCCAAGCCCAAGCCGCGACGAGGACGACGGAAAGGAAATCCCGGATCGTCGAACAAGCCGCAGGCAGAAGGGACTGCAGCCAGAGCACGGGCTCCTTCCCGAAAAACCCAGGCAGCCGCAGATCTCAACATCGACCACAGCGACGATGACCGACCACGTGCAGCCCACGCCAATCCTTTTTCGCCACCCCAAGGAGCCGCCAACCTTCCGCGGATCGTCGTTCGAAGACCCGGAAAGCTGGCTGGAAGCCTACGACCGAGTCGCCCTTTTCAATTCCTGGACCATGCAGTGAAGACAACCTACAGCATGTCTACTTCGCCTTGGAGGACGCAGCTAGAACGTGGTTCGAGAACCAAGAGCGAACCCTGACAACATGGGACGTTTTTCGCAGCAGGTTCCTGGCAACATTCACCAGCGTTGTCCGCAAGGAGAGGGCCGAGGCTCTGCTCGAAACCCGCGTGCAGCTGCCAAACGAAAACGTGGCACTCTTCACAGAAGAAATGACGAGACTGTTCCGCCACGCAGACCCTGAGATGCCCGAGGAGAAGAAAGTTCGCTTCCTCATGCGAGGAATCAAGCAGGAGCTGTTCGCGGGACTAATCAGAAACCCACCCAAGACCATCCAAGAATTCCTCGCGGAGGCAACAACAATCGAGAAGACGCTCGAGATGCGCACTCGGCAGCACGATCGGCGCGCATTCCAAGACAGCGCAGCAGTTCATGCCCTCGGCTCCGACGACTTCCGCGAAACGATCCGAGCCATCGTGCGAGAGGAGCTGCGAAAGCTCGCACCTTTTGCACAGCCCGAAGTGACGTCGATTGCGGACGTTGTACGCGAGGAAATCCAACATTCACTGGGTGTTCCTCAACCGGCACCGCCGCAGCTGCAAGCAATGAGCTATGCTGCTGCAGCCCGACGCAACGCCCCCCCTCCTCGCCCACGTCAAGACGCCGCGCCGCCCCAGCAGTTCCGCCGCCAGGCACCACCGCCGCCACCACCTACGTCATACCGCCCGCCAGCCGGTCAGCGATACACGCCGAGGAAGACCGACGTTTGGCGCGCCCCCGACCATCGTCCACTCTGCTACCACTGCGGAGAAGCCGGCCACACCTACCGCCGCTGCCATTATCGACAGATGGGACTGCGTGGGTTCGCCGTCGACGCGCCGCCTCCACAGCAGGGGGAACGACCACGTGACATCGCCGACTACCTGGCAGGAGCGCAGTGGACCCCCCGAGGACCTTCCCGATCGCCGTCGCCAGGCCGCTACGCCTCTCCCCAACGCCGACCATACACTGGCCCAACCCGGGGCCGGTCAGCTAGCCCGCATCCGGAAAACTAAGGGCAGCAACCGATGTAGGTGCGGTTGCTGTACGACGAAATACCGAAGACCCTCCGCCGCCGATGCCGCCGCCACGACGAAGGCTTCAGGACACGACGCGAACCCCTGACGACGAAACCTCGCGGACCGAAGTAGACCTGACGACGCAACGTAGAAGAAGCGGGCGTGGCAATATTCTCCGATCGAATATTTCTTCACAACGCCGAAGAACTACAACTTCCATATTGATTTGATACCAATGCATGCGCTCATCATTATGGCCATCGCATGTCTAGTCAGCATCCGATTAATAGCTTAACTTCAGTCAGTTCAGAGCAAAACTCGATGTTATCCCTTAGCCGGAAGTTTCCCTTACGTCTGTGGTTGACGGTCATTGCTGTTTTCCTTGTTTGACCAAAGGCCCGTCATCGCGTTTGTAGCTACACTACATGACCTATTCCTCAACATACTGCCCAAACGCGCTCGCGCTTGTTAGCTCGAAACCTAAATGTTGAACTTTAAAGTAAAATTGACCAGTGTTCAACTTGTCACTTGATCAGCGACGAATACTTTTCACCACGTCGCGTTATTTTGCTCTGCTTTCATAACAACGGCGTTAGATTGATGAGCTCTGCTGACAAATCCTCATCACTCTATGCAGCCGATGTAAGACTGGACAAATATATAAATCAATCTAACGGTGTCGAGCAGTGCAACTGGTTCCATGTGGTGCGGCAGCAAGGGACATGATAATTTAGTTCTCATATGTGTAGAAACGTACGGTACGCTTACGTTGTGCAGCCTCTACAGTCAGCCACACATATCGTCAACGGCACGTGAAGCGTCTACTATTAGCAATGTAATTTTATTACTTTTCTTTCGTTTTGCATGCGAGGCACCGACGACGGCAGATTACCGCGAGGCACTAGCTATGCATTTGTCTAACGCGCCTTGAAGTATAAAGCTACAGCGTAAACTAGTAAACATTTTATTAACATTCCAACAGAACAACAGTGCGCGTTGCGCGTTACCCGCCGCAAATGCTCCATTATGCGATTCTTTTATACGTATGAGTCAGAAGATCAGACAAATCCGCGGAATGTTTCTCATGCATTTCCATGCATCATATTCGCTTGCTTATCTTTTTGTTTAGTATTTTCAAGACGTATAAAATGACCACCATGCGATTTCTGACTGGCATTATTTCGTGTATCGTTGGGATTATTTTAACTTCTTTATAATGTAGGTTACGGTGTACCTGCTTTGTCTTTTATTAAAAACAAGGGTTCATTTTTATTTGAAATGCTGTGCTAAAATGATGAATGCAAGGCGACCTCTGACAAAGTGATGGGATAACAGAAACTTTTCAAATAGGCATATCGAGGAATATGAGCTTATTATCTGTAAGAGATAAAGGTGTAACTACATTGCACATTAAAGAAAAAGATAAATTCGCTTTAACTTAATTCAAACTTGTTACTACCTAGACGTACACGCGCAAATTTTGGCAAACGCACGTCTTTAGTGGTACTGTTTCGGACATGTGTCCCATTTTCTTGGCGGCAAATGCATTGCTGAGCACTGACGGCGTGCCTGCAGATGTGCGGCTTCTTCGAAAGAGGAGGCGGCTCCACCATTCTGCCCTTGCGGCGCTAGAAAACGCTGAGAAAGAAAACCGGAGAACAGCGGAAAGAAAGAAAAAAAGAAGTTTCCCTCTCCCCACCGGGAGCTTCCGGGGCGCGGGCCGCAGTAGCGCATGTTATTTTGCTTCTTTTTTTAAGTGTGTTTTTCACTCCACGCTCCCTAGCCATAAGGCCCGAACACACGTACGCGTTGCAGCGCGTCGACGCGTGACTTTTTGACGCGGTGCCGCGCCCTCTCCCAACGGGGAGAGAGGGCGCGCGGCTACGCGAAGCTGCGCGCCCTCCCTCTCCATAGGGAGAGGGCGCGGCGCCGCGTCAAAATGTCACGCGTCGACGCGCTGCAACGCGTACGTGTGTTCGGGCCTTTAGGCGCGGTGACCCTCTTTGCTTTTTCCCGCACTTTTCCACCTTCTACGTTTTATTTTCCACAGCATGAGTCTTCAGTGGATTGCCATTGCTATGTGTTCGTTCTAACAATCTTGAAAGAATATTTCTTGTTTATATATTATTCGTGTATTGGTACTAAAATCTTATATTGCGGCCACGCCTTTTGATGAGTTTTTTTCACATAGCATATATGGTATTTCCGTTTGCCTGACATCCATCAGCGAAATATGAGAACGTTTACTCATTCCACTGCGCAAATTACATAATAAAGGACTAGCCTGTTAGAACAAAACATTGCGTCTCTCTATCCACAGACTGTTTGGGTACAGCGCTGCTCGGGCAGCACGCAAAAATTTTCATGCTTCATGTTGTCTGTATCCAGACGATGCTTCTTTTAAGTTATACAGAATGGTTTTTAATGGCCGTTTTAGTTCAGAAATGACATAAATGTATTATGTGAGCTCGGTTTAATGCAAGCGGGTGACATTACTTGCATGAAAAAGCAAAATAAATAATCGCCTATCTAAACAAAGTTCATTTATGACCTTCAAATTACACTGCCTTACCTACTGCAACTGACTAACTGAGCCACTGAGTTTGCAATAATTGGAATGAAATCTTACGATTTAATATTTATGCCATCAAATTTGAGGTAGAAACTCACTGTTTGCATCGGTCACGTTTCTTTTTTTCTTTTTTTTTGTAAGAATCCGTTTTAAGCATCGAACAACGACAAAAGCCTAGTTTACTGTCGCACACTTGGCGAATGATGGTCTAGAAAAAATCTAGATACGCACGCCTGGAGGAACCATGCACGAATGTAATGGCTGGCTCGCTATTATTTTTGTTATTTAGTCAATAATGTATTTGGATTGTTCGCACAAATAATCTCTATCACTTGGTGTAATCAGCTCAAGGACCACAAGTATGTTGTGTGTCACAGGTGATTTTTGTAATGTTTAAAAAATCACACTGTAGGAGTTGTTTACACTTCCTGCAGTGTATTTTATGCTGCCCTAAAATAATACACGCTGTTCGAATTCTCTGCCGGCAACCAAGGCCGGCACGACGTGTTGCCGACTTGTCGCCCCGACAAGCGTTTGGCGCGCTCGGCGTTCACTCGGCCACCAACGGTGGTGCGAATCGTGCAGCCGACCTAGTGCCGACAAGCGTTTGGCGCGCTCGGCGTTCACTTGGCCACCGACGGTGGCGTGAATCGTGCAACAGATCTAGTGCCGACGTAGCTGGCAGCGCACCTCCGGCCGACCCTTTTCGGATGCCTGGTGGCCAGTGAAGTCGGCTGCCGGCTATTTGCCAGTGATCAGCCAAACGTCGGCAGTCGGCCAGCGTTGCTTGGGATGAAGATGGCGCGAGTAGAGCACTGCGCGGGCCTGATTTTTCGGCCCGGGCCCGCTTTATGAAGCCCGAGCCCAGCCCGGGCCCTGGCGTACATGACCGAACCGAGCCCTGGCCCGTGGTTCCAAGCCCGGGCCCGACCTGGGCCTTCATTACTAAACTTATCCTGGGCGCGCGTGTTCATGACCAGGCCCGGAGGATATTGGAGGATATTAGTTGTTGATGATGATTATTAATGATGAATTGCTTTTTGTAGCTGGCGATCGGACGGAAAATTCGGGGTGTACATGCATCGAAATGTTGCTTTGCCCGCGGTGGTAGCTCAGCGGTTAAGCTGTTTCACTGTTAAGTCCTAGGACGCGGGTGCGATTCCCGCGGCCACGGCAGCCGCATTTTGATGGGGGCGAAATGCAAGAACACCCGTGTACTTATCTTTAGGTGCACGTTAAAGAACTCCAGGTGGTCGAAATTATTCCGGTCCCCACTACGGCGTGCCTCGTAATCATATCGTGGTTTTGGCACGTAATACCAAGGAATATAAATGAAATGTTGCCTATATGGCATATGGCAAATCATTACAATAACAGTATAGTGAAAATAAAACATAGCAACAAAATTTATTTAAAAGAAGTGTACAACTAACATAAAAAAGCGGAGAGAAGCAAACCCAGGACATTTGCTCTTTTCTACACTCGCGTTGGAAAAATTAATTACACAATTTTTTAAGGAGGCTTCTGATTAATCATTTGTTGCAGAGAGATAAAAAACATTAACGTTATATATGGTGAACAGCCACAAAAAGCAGATGAGATATAAATCGTTCATATTCTAACGTCGTCACGGAAACGTAATCGCCATATAAATACAATATAATTATATATAGTCAAGCTGCTACGCGCCATACTTGATGTTATTCCAGATAAAAGGTTTCACCCTTCTTCGTGAAATAAAGATAAAAAATACGCGGGCCCGAGTCCGGCCCGGCCCGCAGCCTCAAGCCCGGGCCCGCCCTTTCAAGCCCGAGCCCAGCCCGGGCCCGCGAGAAAACTCTTCGGACAGACCGGGCCGGGCCCATGCTAGGGTGGCTGCCCAGTGCACCACCTTACCCGTGCAGTGCACCTTACCCGTGCAGTGCTTACCCGTGCAGTGCTAAAGCACCTTACCCGTGCAGTGCTTTAGGCGCGAGTGCTGCTGCTGATGATGATGATGATGAGTTTTGGCCGTACCCTTTAGATCGGGTGGACGCATGATCGCATCCTAGCCGGAGAAGAAAAAGAGAAAAAAAAGGAAAAAAGAAGGAAAGGCAGGAAAGCTAAGACAGAACGGGGCGGAGATTGCTGTCATCGTCTCACTAATGTCCACCACATTCGTAGACGGGCCTTCGCAACCGATACTGCATTGTAGCGTCGGTCCTCAGATGACTCAAATCCCAGTGCCAGAGGGAGCTTCACGTGTCGCCTGCTCTGAAGGTTTAGAAAGATCCCAGAGATGGAAAAGACGTTTTTCCGGTGGGAATCTCACCAGAGGAGGGCGGTTGATCGACCACCTTTTCGGGACCGAGCAGGTCAAGGACGATGCTGTTTGTGCGAGCGCTACGTGCGTGCCGATGCTGAACACGCACATTTCTTTGACATAAATAGGGAAATGACTGCGCGAGTTCTGTAATTACATTTCCGGTAAAACGCACATTCGTTGCGGCAGTCGTGTCTATTCGGAGCTGTCAGCAAACATCCACCACGCTTTCGCGTGTCACCTTGGATTTTTTTAGAGCTCCCTTTCACAGCATAATGATACGCGCAATATATATATATATATATATATATATATATATATATTTTTATGCCCACTTCGACCATGCATGTTTCTTGCAGAGGCGTGTTTCATTTCGAATAATATCGACGCCTGATCACACACCGTCCCAGGCAACCACGGATATCCGCTCAGTATCCATGAAAGAGCCCAACGTCCAGTGCCAGTGTGGGACATTCATTGGATGAACATTCCCAGGTGAAAATGAGTAACTGGGAATCCAACTGGTTTCAACTGGTATCAAATGGGATCAAATGGTTCCAGTTGGGAAACAACTGGTCCCAGTTGATTCCAGTTGCAACTGGTCCCAGTTAGCAGCTGGTCCCAGTTACAACTCAACTGGTCCCAGTTGATTCCAGTTGCAACTGGTCCCAGTTAGCAGCTGGTTCCAGTTACAGCTCAACTAGCCACCAACGGGAACCATGACCAGTTGAACTGGAAGAAGCTGATCCCAGTTGGAAACCATAACCAGTTAAATTGGAAGCAAGTGGTCCCAGTTGCGCCCTAACTGGAAGTGTGACCAGTTGTCCTGGTTGTACGGTTCTTCAAAATGAAAGAAGAAAGATAATTGAACTCGAACGCATACGCAGCATTGCTGCACTTGAGCGAATGGGTTTTATCTAAGAGCTTTTTGTGTCCTATTCGCAGAAGGGTGCCATCACTGGCCTAGTAATATTCCTAGGACAATGAGAGAATAAGAAAATAGCATCTCATGGTTTGCGAATGAATTATCTTTTCTTGTTTAGACGTCATCCTCTTCGTGTTGTTTAAACCCAATTACATTAATATATACAGTCTTACCTCACCTGATATATATATATATATATATATATATATATATATATATATATATATATATATATATATATATATATATATATATATATATATATATATGTATTTTTAAAGTCATATTATCGTGGATTATTCCGTTGCGCAAATGCGCAACACAGTGCACACAAGCGTACGCTTGTTTTAGCATCAGTACATTCAACTAACATTAAAAAATTCGGCAGATCCCACGCACTGTGGGAATCGATGTAATGCGAAGCAGCCAGCAAAGAGCTGCATACATCGCCTTGTTTGTCTTTGAGTCAAATGAAGTCATTCATGCCATGGCATCTAATCCACCATATATCGCATGTTTGCCGTGCATGCATGCATGCACAATCTAGTGTACACCATGCCAATGAAACGCATATTCTGGTATATAAATGCATGACCTGTCGTTTACGTTCATCACGCACTCGTGTCATGCCATGGCAATTTTGGTATATATCACGTTAACAAAACGGCCGGAAGTGCACCATGACAGTGGCATGTAAATCATACCGTACATGACATGCATAACATGATTCGCATATTAAGACCTCTCATTTATGTTCGTCATACAGTCACATCGCGCAATACCAATTTTGGCGTATATCAAAGGAGCGAAATGGCCGCGAGTGCACCATGAGTAGAGCATGTAAATCATGCCATACATGACATGAATATTATGGTTTTGTCATGTTACCACCTGCCACTAATGTTCATCATACAGTCTCATCACGCAATACCAGTTTTGGTGTATTTCAAGCTATCGAAACGGCCGCGAATGCACCATGAGCGTGGCATGTAAGTCATGACATACATGGCATGCATGTCATAGTTTTCATGTTATCACCTGTTATTCATGTTCTTCATACAGTCACATCGCGCAATACCAATTTTGGTGCATATCAATCTAGCGAAACGGCCATGAGTGCGCAATGAGCATGGCATGTAAATCATGACATACATAACCTGCATGTCATGATTTCCATGTTACCACCTCTCATTTACGTTCGTCATGCAGTCGCGTCGCGCAATACCAATTTTGGTGTATGTCAAGCAAGCGAAACGGCACGAGTGTGTCATGAGCATGACATGTAAATCATGTCGTGCATGTCATGCATGTCATGATTTTCATGTTACCACGTCTCATTTACCTTCGTCATACAGTCGCTTCGCGCAATACCAATTTTGGTGTACATTGAGCTAACGAAGCGGCCGCGAATGCATCATGAGCGTGGCAATTAGGTCATGACATACATGACATGCATGTCATGGTTTTCATCTTACCACCTTTCATTCATGTTCTTCGTACAGTCACATCGCGCAATACCAATTTTGGTGTATATCAATCTACTGAAACTGCCGCTAGCGCATCATGAGCATGGCATTTAAATCAGGTCGTACATGACTTGCATGTCCCGATTTTCATGCTACCACGTCTCACTTACGTTCGTCATACTGTCGTGTCGCATAACACCAATTTTGGTGTATATCACGCAAGCGAAACGGACGCGAATGCACCATGAGCGTGGCATGTAAATCATGACATACATGTCATGGTTCTCATGCTTTTCATGCTACCACCTGTTATTCATGTTCTTCATAAAGTCACATCGCACAGTACCAATTTTGGTGTATATCAATCTAGCGAAACGGCCGCGAGTGCGCCATGAGCGTGGCATGTAAATCATGTCGTACATGACAAGCATATCATGATTTTCATGTTACCACGTGTCAGTTATGTTCGTCATACAGAAATGTCTCGTTATACCAGTTTTCGCATGTATCCCTTCATTTAAACGGCCTCGAGCGCCCCGAGACCATTTCATGTAAATCATGCTGCACATGACATGCGCGTCATGATTTGCATGTTAGGACCTGTCATTATGGTCGTCATGAACTCTTGTCACGCCGTACCAATTTTGGTATATATGAAATTAACGGAACGGCCGCAAGAGCCCAAAGGCCGTGGAATGCAAATCATGCTGTTCATGACATGCGTGTCATGATTTTCATGATATGACCTGTCATTTATGTTCGTGATAAGGCCATGTTATGACACACCAATGTTGTTACACATCCGATTAACGGAACGGCCAGGGAGCCCAAACGCCGTGGAATGTATATCATGCTGTTCATGACAAGCGTGTCATGATTTTCATGATATGACCTGTCATTTATGTTCGTAATAAGGTCATGTTATGACACACTAATTTTGGTATACATCCGATTAACGAAACGGCCAGGAGAGCACAAAGTCGTAGGCGGCTAGATAGATAGATAGATAGATAGATAGATAGATAGATAGATAGATAGATAGATAGATAGATAGATAGATAGATAGATAGATAGATAGATAGATAGATAGATAGATAGATAGATAGATAGATAGATACGCTCAAAGTCGCAGAAGTTCGCTAAGAAACGCTTCGCATTTAAAAGCTGTTGTCAATCTTTTTACGTCCATCACGGTGACAATACGCGCAACCGAGGCGGGCCCAATTGACGTTGGGGTGTTAATATTGCCATCGTCTCGCTGGGAGCATGCCATGCTTAATAGTCTTGTGTGCAGCACAGCGGTTACTTCCAAACGAGAACGAAAAATGGAGTAGTGCCAGTGCCGAGAGCTACCACAGCTGAGACTGCCGACATCCTGCCGACACAAACCCACAAACCGTTGCACAAACGCAGCCTCTCTACATCGACTGCCGTCACATTAGTTCCGTATCTCATAGGCTCAAACATTGAACGAAGCAGTAAAGTAATCAAGCATAAAGATTACATATAAAATAAACTGAAATGAATTATTTCGTGCCAATTCGGCAATATTTAATGGAAGAAAGAAACTGGATAACAAAAGCCATAAAATTTAGAAAAACAGCGATGCTAGTTACGTACACCACATGGGACGAGGGCTAGCTACCGAGCGCTCGGTGGTCCGTGGTCGCGCTGCTTAGTTGTGCTGTTTTTCAAAAGGAACGTAATTAGTGTTCGGCGACTTCAGGCGAACGCCGGACAAGTGTTTACGCCTTTGACAAGACGGATATATGGACCCATTGTGTGCGGAATGCTGCCTGCCAATTGTCAGCGATGCAGCCGTTTGAAGGTAATTATACCATTTATGCTTCGAGTGCTAGTTGTTCAGTATCCTAGAAAAGATGTAGATATAATGCAGGCAGAGTGCTCTGAGTGTTGAGACGATGGAACGTTGCATTGTAAACAAATGCTTTCTATACTCCTCTGCGATAACGCCTTTGAGGCAACGCAGGTATCCTGTAAATAAATAAATAAATAAATTTGTAGCTCCGTCTGCGACTTACAAGGAAAGCGCAAAGGGGCCCGTATTTTGCACTGCAAATGGATATTCCCGAACTGTTGCATCTGTAGGTACATGCATTTGAGTAGAAACAAAGATACTGCCCTTAGTTCTTATGTTTTTGCTGCTGAGGTAAGCGACTTCAAAAAAATCGGATTACATCCGGCATGATCTCTGGAATAGTGTTCGTAGTGTGAATTTTTAGAAGGTTGGTCTGCTGTGTATATCTATTAAATTGATATGGCTATTCTGAGGCATGTAACATATGTTACCTCTTATTTTGCAGCAACGCTCTCCCATTGGTCACGGGCACGTGAATCTCTCGGAAAAAATTCAGGATTGCCGCAAAACAATAAAAAATTTGAGTGCTGTGTAATGTTTGTAAAATAAATATTTTATGAATATCCAAGGTTGTTTTTTTTATCTTGCACTGGAGCCCCAGGAAATAAATTGCCACATCAGGTTGGATTTTTACTGGGACCAGCTTCAGACCATTAGCCAGTAGTTCCTAATGAGACACCATTTGCAACAGGCAACTGGCTCTTATTGAGATCTCAGTAAGAGCCACTGGCCCCCCAGATGGCATCTGGAACCAGTAGGCAACTGGGACCAGAAGGCAACTGGAACCAGTAGGAACTGGAACCAGTAGGCAACTGGAACCAGTTAGGTACTGGAAATGTGTTCCTTAAACCATTTGAACTGGAACCAGTTGAAACCAGTTGGATTCCCAGTTACACATTTACTAGGGGAGATAGCATAGTGGATATCCATTTTTGGAGTTGTGACATACAGACAAGTTATAATCGATTATGGATCTTCAAATGATATTCATGTATGACTTTGTGAAGGAGTCCACAAATGAACGTATTCACTACATAAGCTGAAACGGCAGCTTTCTTACACATGGCAATGCGCATCGTCACAGGTCATAACCAGAAAATTATTTACAGTGGAACCCCGATTATACGACTTTGAAGGGTCCACGCAAAACCGTCGTATAATCCGGGCGTCGTATAATCGAAAAGCTAAGAATATAGGCAGTGGCAATCAGCCTTGGCCAGAAAAGGGGAACAGACCACCTGAATAAGCCCACGACACGACCCTGTGCTTTTCCAAGGAAGGTAGATTAAAATATTTTTGAAAATGACAGAGACCGGCAGCATTACTTAGTTGAAAGAGGTATGAGCGAATCGTCATCCTCAACTTCAAAAAATTGAATCCAGTGCGCATTTTTCTCCCTATAAATCGAGTTCGAAAGTTGCCTGTGTGTGAAAACGAAACCGAAACCGCGTTGGCAACAGCCTCCCGTCAGGGGAGTCAGACACAGTGTCATCGCCATCACATAATTGCGACAGAACACAGAGGCTGTTGCTAGGGTTACGTCCAGACGTAACTGTAGTCACCGCTATCGTTACGTCCAGTTTAAAGTCCCTAGAATTTTCCCTGTTGAAGAGCAGGGATAAATGTAGGGACTTTAGTTCGGATGCACAGACGTGACTGAGTACATTAAGGCCGAACCATATAGAGCGTTTTTGCCGGCGTTTCCTGGCGTTGCGTCCCTCGGCGTCGTCGCATCAACGCCGTCAGAGAGGGCGGCAAACCATATGAAGAGCGTTAGCTCAGCGCAGTGCTGGGCAGTATCGAAGATACATGTATCTTAGATACCATCTTAGATACTCTATGGGTATCTTGTATCCGTATCGCGATACGTCTCGCAAGACGAGTATCTGTATCTGTATTTTCGATACATTCAATAATGTATCGTGTATCTTAAGATACAAGATACTGCTATAGAAACAACACCGAGCGAAACAATTAACGGTGGCTGAACTACGCTTCTCAAGCTGATACTGCTGCTACTAAGCTACTTGAATAAAACTAACGACAGTGACATTCTTTCATATATCTGCCAGAGTTCTCCAGCGAGGGCAGGCGATGAGGTCAGCGCATCCCTATTGGTGGAGCACGGTCACGGGGTGGCGCTCGCGCGATCTCGACAAAAACAAGCCCACGAACGTCTACGAGCAGTCGAACTTCGCTTTCTCGAATTTTTTTCTTTTTACTTGTGTCGGTACCATGACACTTCCTCGTAAATACGCTGTTCTACATACTCTAACGCGTGCGGCACCTTTTGCAAAAATTCTGATGCTCCTATAGTGTCGTTATCGAAGTTTCCCTTGCGTGGTGCTTCGTTACGAAGTCTGAAGAATGCAAGAATGGGGTTTCTTTGCGTCTTGCGGCTTTCACACGAAAACGATTTTAAAAATCTCGTGGATGCAAGCTAGACTTACATACGATGAGATTGACTTATATGCAAATGAGATTCTAAAAATTGTCGCTCCACCGGTGCTGATGCTAGATGCCGTAGAACAAGCACTTACGTAACATAAGATATCTTGGCGTACTGTATCTTTGTTCTTGCTGCTCAATTATTCAAGAGGTTATTTTGATCACAGTTTGATGGTCAGCATCAGTGCTATTCTTTCTGTCCTCCCTTTGCATCCCATTTAAAGAAAGCCCGCGAAACATGACCACGTGATTGCCTTCGTGCGCTGCCATACTGCAGCGCTCTCAAACCCGCTTCGATCAAAACAACCAGTGCGTGGACCATGGCGAAATGACCGGCTGCAGTCTTATGCATCGGCTTCACAGTGCGTCAACATTTCTGAGGACCGCACACGGCAAGGAAACGCCGTCGTCCTCGATGTGCTGACCGTTCGCGCGCCTGTTGTTTTGCTCAAAGCACGTTTGAGAGTGCTGAAGTAGGATAGGGCACGATCGGCGCAGTCACGTGGTTTCATTTGATATTTCGTGCGCTTTCTTTCAAAATCGGAAAAAAAAATCACCACGCAGCATGTACGTCGCCACCAAAAATAGGACCGGTCATTTTGGAATGCCCTCTACGACGTCACGGCACCCACATGGTCCTAAATGAATATTAAAAATCATTTTTGACCTCAGTTAATCGCAACTGACCTTAGTTAATGAACCAATTAAGCGCAATATAAAACATATTATAAGGAGCGCCACATAACGGTAAACCATACTACATTGGCTTCATTCAGTCGCGGTTAAAGGGACACTAAAGAGAAACAATGAATCGGTTTAGATTGATAAATTGTACTTTCAGAACTATAATGTCGTTAACTTCACCATCATAGGTGTATTAATAAAGGAGAAAATGAAGTTCAAAGTTTCATTTTTAAATTTCGCGCCATAATCTCCACGCGTGACGTCACGAATTTCAAAGCGTACTTATCGTATTTGGGCGCCATTGGCTCAACAAAGTTTCCTCAAACTTGGTATGGTTACGCTATGGCCCCCTCAGAGGACAGTGTACGTCATTTTTACCGTTTAGGAACTGCGTAAAGGCCCTAGTAGGCGCTGTCAAAAAATGTGACGTCATTGCGAATGATGCAGGAACTCCAAGGTGGCGTCGCTAGCCACATTTTGTTTCTTGCGCGTTTTCTCGCTTACTAAGCGTCTTCTCGCAGCAAGCATGGTGTTTTTGGTATCGTGAAAGAGTACTTTACTAATACGAGAAAAATCGTTTTGGTCTTTAGTGTCCATTTAACCACTGTTTTACATATTTGGTTCTATAGTTACGTGAAACGACCTGTAAACGTATTCACTGTGACTGATACGGAACCGCCTTGCTATTTGACTAAGATATATTAGTTTTCTTTTTTGAGGTCACCGTAAAGTTTTTCACTGTTGCAGTCGGAGCCATAAGTGGCAATAGCAGTGGTATCCTGCAACGCTTTGTGCCACTACAATACACCTGAGACAATTCTCGACGGCACCAGTTCTCTCGGAGAAGGAATTTCAAAAGATTGCGCGTTAGTGAATATGTTGCAAACGTGAATATGTGACGCCAGCAGATAAGTAAAATATAAAAATCGTTCCAGTTTTAAGCCCTGAATGGAAACATGATGCGTCACGAAAAAATATCGCTACCAGCGTTGTTGCTGCATTTCAGGTGATCCGGTATTGCGAAAACGGTAATACGCTTACGGACAAGGTAGAACTCCACAGCGGTATTTGCGCCATCGTGCGGAGGCTTCTTATTGACGTTCTCGTATTCAGATGGCAACCCGCTAGCTCGTCGGCAAGTAGAGAAGCGGCACCCATTAATTACGAAAGTGTCAAACAAGAACACTTGACAGCGCAGCGTATAAAGAGCTCTCATGTTAAGCTGAGTTGTTTCGGAATGAAACTAATATATCTTGAGCAAGTAAGATAGAAATCTGGTTATACAAAGAGATATTTTCTCAAAATTAAACAAAGTTGGTCGCAGTTAAGAAAATTCCGATTAAAGATTTTTGTTCATAAGCGTTTCCTGCTTATATCGATATATAAGAGCAAATTTGCAAATGTATCGAAGTATCTTAAGATACAATTGGGAAGTATCGTATCGGATACAATTATTGCGGCAGTATCTTGTATCTGTATCTCAAGTACTTCTTGCCTGAGTATCTTGTATCGTATCGCGATACAATTTCAAAGTATCTTTGCCCAGCCCTGGCTCAGCGTCACACAGTGTGACCAGAGGGAATGAACCTGACACCTCGTAAAGCAGTGTACAGTTTCCGTCAATGGACAAACAAGATATATTCCTGATTATAGCTTTTATGTCTCATTAGCAGTTCTGTGGTGCAGAAAACGAGTCACAGTGACACAACGCCACCGAAAAGTCTATCTTTTTTTTGTTTGACTTGTAGCGCCAGCTATTGGCATTAAGAAGAAGCACAAACTTGTAATATATGGCCTCTGAGCTTGAAGCTGCCGTACATCTTTGAGGCCACGTATTCGGCCAATACACTCATTCCTGCTAAGCCCACCGATGAACTTGAGTACGGCACTCGGAAAGACTTCAAAGATATCACGATCGCTTTGCTGTCGAAGCTTCTAGGGAACAAGCTAAGTCAAATACAAGCATCAGTTGAGAACTTAAGGGCCACACAGTGCACGGCGACGACTTATTAGATCCGAGGCGGGCGGCAGCCATTTTGGCAGCAGCGACGACGCCGTTACGTAGCGGAAGGCGCTGCCAGCCGCACGCTGATTGGTTCTGCGTCCATAGAACTGCTTCCGGCGTCGACGCTGCCGCCCGTGATGTCTGGACCGTCCAGATATGGATCTAGCCACCATAGTCCAGAGGTGGACGTTTCGGCCACCGTCACCGGTAGCGTCGACGTCGAGAGACGCCGGCGTACGAAACGCCGGGAAAACGCCGGCAAAAACGCTCTATATGGTTCGGCCCTTATTCTCCTGTTGCTCAGTGAAGGCCC
Source organism: Rhipicephalus sanguineus (assembly GCF_013339695.2). Classification (NCBI taxonomy): domain Eukaryota; kingdom Metazoa; phylum Arthropoda; class Arachnida; order Ixodida; family Ixodidae; genus Rhipicephalus; species Rhipicephalus sanguineus. Next base: position 128,289,747 of record NC_051179.1, on the reverse strand, counting down.
TCTGCGCCCTTCGGGCGCGGAAAACTAATCGTGGCTTCGCCCTCGCTTCGCGAGTGCGGCCATTGAGCGATAGCGAAATGGCCGGTTGGCAGGGTCACAGTCACGCGCTACTGGCCGCTGTCGCGGCCACGCGCTAGCCCGCGCGCCTGCCCCGAAGGGGCAGGCGGAGGCGCACGTAACCCACGAGCCGCGTCGCGCTTCTCTGGCAACCGACTTCAGCAACACCTGAGACAAAAAAAAAAAAAGTTTCACCCAGCAGCGAGATTCGAACCAACGCCCTCGCACTTCCGAGCACGACACGCTAGCCACTGCGCCACTGAGGCTTTCTTTTTTTTTTTCTTTATTGCACCCGATTGGCCTGCGCCACTGAGGCCAATCGGTTCGGTAGGTCTAACGGGCTGTACTTGTATCGTCACGCTGGATGTAACTTATAAGACTCGTTATTCTTATGTCCAGACGTAACTGCAACGGCTCCTACCGTTACGTCTAGACGTAACGCTAGACACTGCGTGTTGCTAGGGTTACGTCCAGACGTAACTGTAGTCACCGCTATCGTTACGTCCAGTTCAAAGTCCCTAGATTTTTCCCTGTTGAAGAGCAGGGAAAAATCTAGGGACTTTAGTTCAGATGTGGTTTTCCACAGACGTGAGTACATTATTCTCCTGTTGCTCAGTGAAGGCCCTCTGCGCCTTTCGGGCGCGGAAAACTAATCGTGGCTTCGCCATAGCGAAATGGCCAGTTGGCAGGGTCACGGTCATGCGCTACTGGCCGCTGTCGCGGCCACGCGCTGTTTAGCCCGCGCGCCTGCCCCTTCGGGCCAGGCGGAGGCGCACGTAACCCACGAGCCGCGTCGCGCTTCTCTGGCAACAGACTTCAGCAACACCTGAGACAAAAAAAAAAAGAAAAAAAAATTCGCCAGCAGCAAGGTGCGAACCAACGTCCTCGCAGTTCCGAGCACGACACGCTAGCCGCTGCGCCACTAAGGCCAATCGGTTTGGTAAGTCTAACGGGCTGTATTTGTATCACCACGCTGGACGTAATTTTTAAGACTCGTTATTCTTACGTCCAGACGTAACTGCAAAGGCTCCTACCGTTACGTCTAGACGTAACGATTATTTATATGGGGATTTTGCCGGGACCACACCGATTCGTCGTGAAATGCGGGTCGTCGCAAATCCGGGGGACGCATAATCGAGGATCCACTACTAGGTTTAGAACCCAGAAATATCATTGTGGTACCACGTACAATAAAATATTTTCATGTATATCCCTTACTAATCGAAATATATTGTTGCGTGGTTTTACCTACGCTGAGAGGGCATAGTGGGATATACCCTGAAAAGGGAGCTGGAAAAGAGGTGAAGAAGTCGACGTTGTGTTGTGAGCTGTGCTGTGCCTTGATACTGATTCAGTATTGTATTTTTCCCCGTAACATTTTTGGTGGAGGTGCGGGGTACTTTTTTTTTGACGACGGAGCTCCGCAGTGGACGCCTCCTTAAGTCTGCCACCATGGCTCCGGGTGAAGACACGCCTTCGCCAGCTACGTCGGCAACATCTCCGACAACAACCCAGTACGGCGCTTTAACGCAACCCCGTGACCCCGGCACCTTTACCGGGGAGAACAACATCGATGTGGACAAGTGGCTCAGCATGTACGAGCGCATCAGCAAGCAGTATGGCTGGGATCCAACCGTTATGCTGGCAAATGTCATCTTCTACCTCGACAAAACCCCTCGCGTCTGGTTTGAGACCCACGAGCACGAAGTCACAAGCTGGGACATGTTTAAACAACAGATCCGTGACCTTTTCGGCAACCCATTTGGTCAACAGCTTGCTGCACGGAAAGAATTGGCCGTACGTACTCAAACGTCAACCGAGCCCTACTTGACCTATATTCAAGAAGTGTTAGCCTTGTGTCAAAAGGTTGACCACAACATGCCCGAGGCTGACAAGATTTAACACATTTTGAAGGGTATCGCAGACGATGCGTTCAATCTGCTCGTTTTTACCAACGTCACGACCATCGACGCGCCGCCTGGAACAAGCGAAGAGTCGGCGCATTCCGCACCAGTTCCATCGTCTCCCCAACACCGCTGCAACATCGTCTTGCGAAGGAACCTCTTTTCAGCCGTCCACAACTGACGATGTGACACGCATCGTCCGACGCGAACTCGAGGCTGTGTGCGCGGCTGCCCATAAACCGACGTTGTCCGAGACACCGGCCCCGGCTGTCGCCCTGATCCAGGCCGTTGTCCGCCAGGAATTCGCCAATCTGGGTCTGTGTTCCACTGTATGTGCCATGAACAATACTGACACCTCCGTAGCCTCTGAGACAACACGCCGCCGTCAGTACCCTGTTCGTTCCAGGAACCCTTCTGAATGGCGAACAGCAGATGATAAGCCGATCTGCTTCCGCTGTGGTCGTGCAGGCCACGTTGCTCGTTACTGTCGCAGTCAGTGGCCCTCTACTCCTCCTAGCCAGTATCCCGCTTACAACGGCCCCTTCCGCACAATGAATCGCCGTTATCCGAACCGCACTGAGTCTTCAGCATTCGCCGCCCCTGAGGACTATGGCCGTACCTTCCCATCGTCGCCGTCTCCAAGCCGTTCCTCTCGCTCACCAACGCGCCGCCGCTCGCCCTCGCCGTCATTTAGCCGCCGCATGTCTCCGGAAAACTAGGCTGCGCAGCTTCTGGAGGTGAAGCTGCCCTGTCGACGTTAACCAAAAATCCTCTGTTGCCCTTACGTCTACACCAGAACACACTTGAAGTACATGGTTCAAGCTTTGATCGACACAGGCCATCTCAACACATCACAAGGAAAGACGCCTGCCCTCTACCTCGAATTGACGACGCCCTTGATTGTCTGCATGGTGCCGCGTACTTCTCTTCCATCGACCTCCGTTCCGGATATTGGCAGATCGCTGTGGATCCCGTGGACCGAGAGAAGACGGCCTTTGTAACACCCGACGGCCTTTACCAGTTCAAGGTCATGCCTTTCGGCCTATGTAATGCCCCAGCCACATTCGAACGAATGATGGATTCTCTGCTTCACGGCTTCAAGTGGTCTACGTGTCTATGTTATTTAGACGACGTAATTGTGTTTTCGCCCACGTTCGAAACGCACCTTGAGAGACTCTCAGCAATTCTTGAAGTGTTCCGTCTCGCCGGACTTCAGCTTAATTCGTCCAAGTGCCGGTTCGGCCGTCGCCGCATTACGATCCTTGGGCATATTGTTGATGCCTCCGGTGTACAACCTGATCCGGAAAAAATTCGAGCCGTGAAGGACTTCCCTGTGCCGAAAACCGCCAAAGATGTTCGCAGCTTTGTGGGACTCTGCTCCTACTTTCGGCGGTTTGTCAAAGACTTCGCCGAAATTGCTAGACCTCTCACGGACCTGCTCAAACAAGACACGCCCTTTAACTGGGGTCCCTCGCAAGCAGCAGCTTTCTCCAAGCTCGTCACACTGCTCACATCCTCCCCTGTTCTGGCCCACTTCGACCCTGCCGCGCCAACCGAAGTCCGCACTGACGCCAGTGGTTACGGAATCGGCGCTGTGTTGGCCCAGCGACAACGTGGGCAGAATCACGTGATAGCTTATGCTAGCAGGCTGCTGTCCACTTCGGAGCGCAATTATTCAATTACGGAGCGCGAATGCCTCGCTCTGGTATGGGCAGTTGCGAAATTTCGTCCTTATTTATACGGCCGACAGTTTACAGTGCTCACCGACCATCATACCCTTTGTTGGCTCGCCTCTTTGAAAGATCCCACAGGTCGTCTCGCTCGCTGGGCACTCCGTTTGCAGGAGTATACCTACACGGTCGTGTACAAGAGTGGAAAACTGCACCAATAAGATGCGGATTGCCTATCCCGCTACCCTGTGGCTGACCGGCCCTCTACGAGCACTGCCTCGACCGACTGCGTATTTTCCCTCTCTCAGCTGCTTCGCCTCGGCGATGAGCAGCGTCGGGATCCGCATATCAGTCAAATAATGCAACGGCTGCGATCCTCCCCGCGCGACGCCTCTGTACGCATGTTTGCCTTCAAAGATGACACCTTATATCGGCGTAATTTGTCACCCGCCGGACCCGCTCTACTGCCGGTCGTACCAGAGCACCTGCGTTCCACAGTCCTCCACGAGCTTCATGACGCCCCAACCGCTGGTCACCTTGGCGTTTCTCGCACGTATGACCGTGTGCGCCGCCGCTTCTACTGGCCTGGCCTTGCACGCTCTGTGCGGCGTTATGTCAACGCCTGCGAGGTTTGTCAGCGCCGCAAGAAGCCGTCGGGACTTCCTGCTGGGTATCTTCAGCCTATCGACATCCCACTGGAGCCCTTCTTCCGAGTCGGTTTGGACCTTCTCGGTCCATTTCCAACATCCACTTCAGGAAACAAGTGGGTTGCCGTTGCTACCGATTACGCGACCCGCTACGCAATCACGCGAGCCCTTCCAACCAGCTGCGCTACAGACGTCGCTGATTTTTTACTTCGGGATCTTATTTTAGTGCACGGTGCCCCACGACAACTGTTGACAGACCGAGGCCGTACTTTCCTTTCACAAGTGATTGACGATATCCTGCGTTCCTGTTCCACCCAGCATAAGCTCACGACCTCTTACCATCCCCAGACAAACGGGCTGACAGAGCGCTTAAACCGGACCCTGACAGACATGCTTTCAAAATACGTGTCGACCGACCATCGTGACTGGGACCTTGCGCTGCCCTACGTGACGTTCGCGTACAATTCCTCCCGGCACGACAGCGCTGGATACTCACCGTTTTACCTTTTGTTTGGACGCGAACCAACGTTGCCATTGGATACCTTCCTTCCGGCTGCTGCAGAGTCGACCACGGAATATGCACGCGACGCTATTGCCCGCGCTGACCACGCCCGTCAGCTTGCCCGCCACAGATTGACGGCTTCTCAAGAAACACAGAAGCACCGTTACGACGAGCGGCATCGTGACGAACGTTTTCCAACGGGTTCCCTCGTTCTTCTCTGGTCCCCAACGCGACGTGCCGGTCTCTCTGAGAAGCTACTCTCTCGATACACGGGGCCATACCGCGTGCTTCGACAATTGACAGACGTTACATACGAAATCGTCCCGGCTAATCCTACAAACTCTTCTCCTCTGTTATCCCGTGACGTCGTCCACGTATCCAGGCTCAAGCGTTACCACCCACCTTCTGCTGTGGTCCCATAGACGCGCCGGGTCGGCGCTTTTGCCGCCGGGGGTTGTGTTGCGTGGTTTTACCTACGCTAAGAGGGCATAGTGGGATATACCCTGAAAAGGGAGCTGGAAAAGAGGTGAAGAAGTCGACGTTGTGTTGTGAGCTGTGCTGTGCCTTGAAACTGATTCAGTATTGTATTTTTCCCCGTAACAATATTATTGACTTGTTCGCTTGATTGTTCTATTATACTGTTACATGAATGACGACTCGGTAGACTGTAGTCCGTAGACTATTCACACGATATATATTTACAGTAGCGGTTGCAGCGCTGACCGGTTCAGCTCAGAGCCCGAGCGGAGAGAGATCTTCCTTCTCTTCGTCCGGTTCATACGCGCATGGTTCGAGGGGCTGGCAATATGCATGTAGCAATATGACCTAATTGCCAGTAAACAGTTTAGTTGTGTAACTGCACATATGGCAGCCCAAATAACTGAAATAAGAACTAGTATATGCATCTTCTGCTGGCCTTCTACTTCATTTAAAAACCGTGCACAACATTACTGAAGACTCATGAAAATGTCACTGCCTTGCGTTTACACGCAATGCCTGTGCATTTTTTTGTATTGTATTTGCATTGTTTTGTTTTGTATTTTATTTATCTTTAAATATATATATAATTTACTTGCCTGAGTGCACTTGGGTATCAATTGCATTCCTTGGTGAGTCGCTCTGGGCCCGCACCCTTATGCTTTCCATCACACTTAGGCATTGTCCAGCGCTCACAGGTTGGAACTGTGCAATTTAAAGCTAAGTTATGAATGCAATTTCATTTCTAGCATGTTCAGTTCGTGTCATATTGGTGTAAATTCAACTTTAACCCTCATATCAGAGGCAATATTACTTTTGGCAGCTGCATTTGTAGCAACATAACGCACCCAGTCGTTATTCTGACGCAGACACTTGGGCTAGTTGGTGATAACTTAACTTGGGCATCTGAACAAATGTAAATGAATGCTCGAGTAAGGAACAGACACGTAGACGCCCTTCCTGTGTACGTGTCTCTTCCTTATTTGAGTGTTGTTTTGTGCTTGTTGTTTCAATCTGTGAGCACTGTACATTCAGGCACAACATACGTATAAGGTCCATAATATGTCCACGACAGGATCCCATTCTGGATATCCTGTGAATCTGCAAAAATGTTTTTTTCAACATCTGTCGGACTTCCGATTGAGCTCCAGCGGAGATTTACGGATCTCCATTGGATATCCATTACATCCGAAACGGATATATATCTGGATTCCTGAGGGATATCTGTGGTTGTTTGGGGTGTTCGCTTATTCGAATGTCGCTTTGGTTGTTTCGACAGCTCGCTTGGTCAGTATCATACCCAGACAACACGAAAAGTCCTAAGGATGCCCCAAACAAGTACCGAAGTCCCACATCCAATAAAGGAAGTCATATGGGTGTCCCGTAGACTTCAGCGAACGGATGTCCATTAAACATCCCAGAAGAGGACATGATCGAATGGGTGGATGCTTGCATGCCTCACATCAACACATGCGTTTTTAATCTACTTACTCATATTAGCACACATATATGTATGTTGTCTTCATGAATTAATAATGCACTTTTCCAGCGATCATTGTTTATAATCGCACCAATACATATATAGAACTTGCGCAACCCTTCACAAATAATTAACATATGTATTAATTAAACAGGCGAGAACACATAACGGCTCTTGTTTGCGGAAGTTTTGCATACTAATTATTCTTTCGTGCAGGCCTGAATAATTAAAGCACGTCCAACTTGAGCAACGTCATAGTATATTACGTGATGTGCTGTCGTGCTGCGCGTTGCTCGTTTATTCTGAACCACATATATGCATGCGATCAACCTTGCCCACTAAACTGTTTCAACGTACTTAGCCCGGATGGCACACGAAAAAGTCCAATATAGTTAAACATTAATGGGGATTGAAACCGCGTCCCATGTAAAACTAACCTTCCTGTGTGCTCCGTTCGAGAAGCGGCGAGCAGTTTCGGTTTCAGTTCTTTGAATGTATCGTTTTACATGTACACTGCTCTTAAATGGGCCGGCGAAAAATTATAAAAACGACGACTTTGTAATTCGTATATGAAGTGCGCTGTAGTTTCTTAACTTTTTTCTTTTATTTTATGCTCATTATATGTACGGAAACATTACGACAATGCGGCTGTGGCTGCAGTCTGTTTCTATAGTTCCGCATTTGAAGCGTGTTCTCTGCGTGCACAACAGTTACAATTCGCGCGCACTCTGAAATTTGGGTTCGCGGAGCTGGTTGTAATCGAAGGTAAGTGTTGTTTTCCGACTGTTTTTTGATTTGTCAAGCGTGAAGATATACGTGTGTTGGCCTTGTGTTTTATCTTTAGAGCTTGCATACGCTAGGCGGGAAGCGCGCGCCATGGAAAGCGAATACGAGAGTAAGTTATCGTTGCATTTATCATTCTTCCACGTTTGTTGTGTTCATCTGCCTTTTGTAATGTGCAGTGCGATGCTATACTTTAGACGTCACCCGCTTAAACAGCACGACAAAAGTGAGTTTACCGGTTGCCACGTGGTTCACCAAGTGGTTTACCACTCTTCTAGTCGCCTAAAGATGGCTTCCATGTCGAGATCGACTGCTGATCAGTCACGCCGTGCAGGCCGATGTGCGCGCAATCTTGGTAGCTGCTGGCGAATCTTTTAACGCGAAGGAGAATCTTTCACGTGTCGCTTTTACCTCCAATCAGCCAGAAGTTCCCGAACCACCTCTGAACCGTTCGCTCGGCCAAGTTGCGAGTGCCGGCATTTATGGCCGCGTGCAGCCAGAAGTGTCCGAACCACCTTTGAACCGTTCCCTCGGCCAAGTTGCCAGTGCCGGCATTTATGGCGGCATGCTGTAATCTTGCGACTAGGAGTACCATACTGGTGACAACATGCACAGCGTTCCCGTGGAACCCAATAACGTGCCCGACAGGTGCCACAGATGCCTTAGCCTACACAGCAGGACACTGCAACAGATTCTAACTCAAGTATATTGAAAGAACTGGATATCGCATCGTTGAGAGAAGACTTGTGACAATGAAGCTTAGAGTCAAGTGTGCCTCACGATGCCGTCATAAATCTGTTAAAGGTTCTTCGCTCGTATTCTTGCATGTGTGAGCTACCAAGTAGCGCCAGGGTGCTTTTGTCCACACCAAGAGTGCCAAATGTCACACTACTGCTGGACTCTGGACATTATTGTCATTTTGGTTTGCGTGAAGGGCTTCAATCTGCTCTCAGACATGTTTACCATGTGCCCAATGCCTGTGGTCTGTTTTATGTTCAGGCTCATCGCACATACCAGTACCCTCAACTCTTACTGCGGCTGCAGGGCCACACACGGAACCACGCATGTTTGGTATGTCATTCTGGTTTCACATAGCAATTTTTATATTGCTGCGGTTAGGTGTTTGCTTTTGCATTGTGCGGCAAGGTGGAGTGCGAACTATCGTTTCTATGTTTTAGGTGCTTTGCACCATGTTGGAAGCTGCCAACTCTTTTACGGAACTGCAATCCCATGGTATGTCATTTATGCGGTATACATCATTATGTTGCTGTTATGCAATGTCTCCAGTTTTTACCTTGTTTTGTTGTACAGTCATTGTGCTATGGTCCTGTGGTCTGTTTTATGTTCAGGCTCATCGCACATACCAGTATCCTCAACTCTTGCTGTGGCTGCATGGCCACACATGGAACCGAGCATGCTTGGTATGTCATTCTGATGTCTTATTGCATGTTGCTGTAGTTTATTTACATTTACTCGTTAAACTGAGAATCCTTTGCCCACTTCAGGTGTTTTGAGCCTGCCTGTCTGTCTCTGTACCTATTTCATCTCCGTCTGCCTCTCTGTGTAACTCTAGATGTTAACTTGTGGTGTCAATTATGTTCAGATTCATCTTACAGTCCTGGACCCGCATATCTGACCGGGGCTACAAGGTCACAAACAGACCCACAAGTGCTCGGTATGTCATTCACCTTCTTTAATGGTTACAGTCCATAATGTTCTGTGTCCTTGGGTTCTAAGGGAAAAATTCCCGTCTTGTTTATGTGTTTTCTTGCTTCATGTTTACTTGAGGCAAATGTTTCCTTTGTACTGTAGATGTACTATTCACATATGTGATAATGCATGCCCAGAAGAGTGAAATTAATTCCACGAGTATTGTTCTTTTGTGTAACGTGTTGGAAACGGAAAGTGATATTCTTAGCACTAAATCAGCTTAGTTTTTTAGTTGGTGTTGCTGGCTTCATGATGGAAAAAATTATGGCAGAGCCCATCTTACAATGACTGTCACCAGTAATACGATTTGTGTTCAAGCAGTGTAACAGCCTGCTGTATTGTTCCACCTCCACCTCTTGAGCTCATGTATGTGGGCAGTGTCCTATTTCCTTCATATATGCTATGTATCAGCATAAATAGAAACACAAACTGCATAGCTTCTGAACAGTGTGCCCCACCTTGCTCTGGTTTCATGATAATAGTATTAGTCTGAGCATTCATTACCCTCCCTTATGCCGCAGCCACATAGCACAAATGAAAAAAAATTGTATGTTGCTGCTGGCATAACATACTTTCCCATTGTCGTTGTGACACAGTGACACACTACCATGAGTCATGTTGAAGAGACAGGGCGTGCAAACATGAAGACAAGAAAGAACTCAAGACACCACAAACGCCTTGACATCTTGGATTCTCTCTTGTGACCATGTTCGTCATTCTTCAGCTTTCGTCAGCTTTCTGTCATTCTAACCATAAGTTAGTGGCGCAGTTTATCCCTTCGTTCTTCTTTAGGAGCATGCCTCATCATTTGAGCAACGATGGTTGCTAATGTGCAAGCGGTGACTTATAAAAACATTTGTGCTCGTGGTGCTGCTGCAACATCAATCAAATCGTAGATCCTCACTTACACTGTTATCACCAAGCCAGTGTCGCAAAAACTGCAAAGAAGGCTGTACGTAGATTTCAATTATGTTAAAGAACTCCAGGTGGTCAAAATTTTTGGCTCGATAATCATGTCGTGCTTTGGAACGTAAAACCCCAACAATTCTTAATGCAAAGGAGACTCATGCTTTGCTGTTAGCGCTCCTACAAGTAACTCTCAGCAATGTTCATGACCGTTTTTTTTATGTGTTGCCATATAATTCACTGAAAAGTTTTAAAGCTATATTTTGAATATAGGTTAACCTATAGCTACCTGGAACAGCAAAGCACTTTGAACATTACACACCTTTAGTTACCTTAAGCCTAGCTATGTTCGAATTATTGCGGTAGTTTTTCATCTTAAGACATATTGCTGAACTGAAAACTCTCATAACACTGATGTCATCACTTCTTTTTCAGCTTTCATGGAAAGGATACAACATGTGTTAAATAGCATGAAGCACACCCAGCAAGCCCATTTGCAATATTTCAGCGAGCTGCTAAGTAATGCCGACAGTGCAGCTCCGCACCCTCATGGCCTCCCAGACCTGCCTTTCTCGAATGTGGCGGATGTTCTTGCGTATGAAGAGAAGCTCGAGACAGACAGCAAAGCTCATGATCAAATGGTAATTTCTCTGCTTCATGGCCGTCTTGTAACTACAGCATGCTGGAGTGACTAGGCATTTATAAATTCATGTGAATATTACTTATGACAGTCGGATTAATGACGTACTGTTGAATTTTTACATAGCTAGCTGCGTATGACAGTTCTAAACAATTTAAGTAAAGCTAGAAGCCAGCTTGTATTTCTTTATTACCACAAGATCATTTAGGTTGCAAAACATTCAAAGTAAACTGGATCCCAATGTGTCTTTCTAGCTGTATATCTTCTTGTTTCCTTTTAACAGAAAAAGCACATGGCTGTACAAGGGGGAGATTCGACGAAACAGAAAAGAACATGTGTACTGCAGTCCCTCCTCAGCTGGAATGCTGCAGTGGGCTTCAGTTGGTTTGGCACAAAGTGAAAGAAAATTCTGTGAACTGCACCTCTGCAAGCTGATGTGCGGTGAGTCAGGTGTAGCAAGCTTGATATCACTTGGTTTTTTGTGAAATCTTCTGGTCAAGCAGTATACTCAATATACTAGGTTGTCTATTTATACTTTGCTGCAATTAGTCCTGGTATTTACTGTCAGTTTTTAAGTGTGTAGTACTTTTGGGGCCCGGGCTGCCGTATGCTGTCATCGCTTGGCATAATGCAGGCAAAACCACGTATAGCATAGCCATCTGTAGAGTAATGAGCGCGTGATCGCACCAAAGGGGTCTTCCTCTTGTTCTTCGAGCGCTTTGATGATGATATTAAGTGTGGAGCACATTAGGGGCCCGGGCTGTCGTATGCTGTCGTTGCTTGGCCTTACGCAGGCAGAGCCATGTAAAAAATAGAAAAAAAGAGGAAGCAAGCGAGAAATAGACAGAGAGAAAGAACAGGAAGATGTAGAAAGAAAATTAGAAAGAGAAAGAAATAGATAGAGAGGAAGGAATAAATAAAAATAAAAAGAGAAGAAAAGACAGCAAGAGGGAAAAGGAGGAAAAAAAGAGAGGCGGAAAGAAAGAAAAAAACCGAAGAGAAACAAAGAAGGCTGCCCAGCTCCGCACTTCCTACAGGCTTGACACCACACATGCGAAGCTGCCTTAATTTCTAGAAGAGTGCCATACCGGCTCAAGTTTTGTGTGGTGTGCAAAACTTATAGGAACGATAATATTGCTTTTGTGCATGCAGGCGTGTTGACTAATGACATCCGAAACCCGAATGCGACCCTGAAGGATGTGGAGAAGGCTGCGATGACCTGGTTCCGTCATGCTGCTGAGCGGCTGGCCGCGCAACAAAAATAGTTTATTTATTTATTTTTTCAACTAATAAGATAATCCTGAAGGTCAGTTATTGTTGCAAATTCTCTGCATTGCGTGTATTAAAATTTGTGTTGCTTTTTTTTCACCACTGTTTCATTCCTTCTTTGTTGTTTCTTGTTTATGTATGCCATATTCAGTGCCATCATTTTTCTGGTGAATTGTTTCCTGTGCTGGAACTGAACTTTTTGTTTCCTAAAACTTTTTTCTTACTTGCACACTGCCTGTAGATTGAAGAGCAAAGAGTAATTAACTGCACCAATAGTGTAATGCTAAAATCAGGTCCACTACATAGTACATTGTTCAAAAAGTGCCCTGCAGTAATCGCAAAAGCATCCGAGCAAGCAAGCACAACCCTGAATTCCGCACTAGTAGATGAGAATTAAACAAGTTGTGTGTGCTAGTAAAGAAATTGTGTTTCAGGAAATCAAAATTTCAGTTAGGCTAAGGGAACGACAGAGCAAGAAAGTGATTACTTTAAGCTTTTTATTAACAGTTCCAGTGAGGAGAATGTTTCCTAATGATATATATGTGTGCCCTTTATGCATGGCAAATGTGCAGTAAAATAAAGAATTCAAACTTCTATTTGCATGAACTATATATTGTCTAAGTAAGTTATAGTGTGACATTAAACTAGTGTCATACATTTACAACAGATCCAGAAATACTACGAGTATTTTAAAAATTCATTTTTCTGTCTGAACACGCCTAACTTTAGCCATTTTCAGAAAAGTATATGTGTTGCACTTGTCCTACTGCTTTTTCTGTACTCATCTCTGTTATAGAACTGTTACAGGATCATGTTAATTCAGAGCTTTTATCATTGGCTTCTTTACCTGTGCTTGAAAGCGCCTTCAAGCTGTTCTTTAATTCAGGCTTGAAATTGAAATACGTAGGGCAAGATCCGTTGTTCTTCTATTTTACATTGGGAACTTTTACATGCAAAGTGCTCTGTAGGCAGATGTGTGGGGTTCTGCCCTTGCAGCAGTGTTTGCAGTGTTTTGAAGATTTAGAAAATAAGCAAAGAAGAAAGCAACAGAACCACTGAGCATATTATAGGCCTGCAGTCACATGAAAAAGCAGGAGTGAATTGCATTGCTGGAAGAGTACGTGCAGGGGTTTTAAAAACATTCAAAGAAATGTAAGGCTTTCAAAAAAGCAGTTCTTTCTATTAACTAGCATGTGCCCTTTAAATGCTGCATGTACTGATAATGGAATGTGCAACATCCAAATCTAATCCCAATATCATCCCGAGATGTCCTATGGGGAGGAAGTCCTATGGATCCCGTTTTTTGTCTCATTTTGGAGGCTTCCTGGAGGTTTGCGGGAATTGTTTGGGACGTCCTTGGAACTTCCCACACATCCTAAGGAGCGCATCCTAGGTGTATCCAAAGGACGCCATTGCGTTGTCTGGGATATACTGTACAATAGCCGCTGTGATCGCGCATGTTTATGATTATGCCGAGATTTGTGCCCGATGATAAGCGCAGCTGATTTCGCGAAGCCATCAAAAGTTTAATTGCCGCCTTTGTTCTTTTTTAAGCTCTTTTCCAAAGCGGCAGCTGTATATAGCCCGCGGCTTACGCGCATGCAAGGCTATATATTACGTGCCGAAAGCGCGCCATTATTACGGGGCACGCCGTGATGGGGGACTTCGGATTAATTTCGGCCACCTGGGGTTCTTTAACGTGTACGTAAATCTAAGTACGCCGGTGTTACTGCATTTCGCTCCCATCGAAATGCAGCTGCCGTATGCGTGAACCGAACCCATGACCACGATTTTAGCAGCGCAACACTTCAGCCTGCTAAGCAATCACGGCGTGTCGCATGCAAGGCCAAGTTACTAGTTCTCCCAGTTACTAGTTCAGTGTACGACAAAAATTGCTTCAAGGTGACAAGACCGCGAAAGCATCGCGGCGAACTACCATAATCCGCTCTTGACGCCTCTGCTCCCCGCACTGCTTGCATTGGAAACGGTAGAACTAAAGCCCCTCCATGCGTTTTCCAGCAGACGCGATGGAGGGGCTTTAGGTAGAACATGACAGGAAGTTTTCAGCTCTTCGTCATTTTTAAACTTTAGTGACAGTTCACAATGCAGCAGGACTGCATGCCTGCTTTCGAGTACGACGAAGGAACGGCACCCATAGCGTGAAAAATGCGAGATAAAAGCCCCGGGGAGCACGTTCTCCGCGCGCGAAATGGGGAAACCAAGCAAGAGCGACCCGTCCGAGCTACCGGAGCTTTCCCCTCTCTCCGCTGGGGGGGGGGGAGGAGGTGATTCTTAAAAGGAAGAAGGAAATGAAAATGGAAATTGGGTGTGGAGTGCACGATAACTGTCTCTCAAGTGAGGACACCTCAACCGATACACTCACGGGGGATTGGGGATTAAAGGGACAGTGAGAGTGAAAAGAGTATGGTAAAAGAAGAAAAAGAAAGGTATGAGTGAAAAAAAAAAACAGTGAGGGGGTGGGGGGGCAGGAGAACGGGCGTCCGAGTCACCGTGGTGAGCGGATGGCACTGCGCAAACTTGAGGGAAGAAGGAAAAGCATAATCGCAAAAGTTCTGGCGATATGTGCAGTCATTAGATTGGCAGGATAAGCGCCCTGTTCAGCTGCGAAATGCTGCCACAGGGGAACCAGTCTTGGAGCTGAAAGAGCTGAAAGAGGCTTAGCAATACGTTTTGTTGGGCTAGTTGGTTCATGACTTTGAAGGAAAAAATTGTAGCGCAAAGCAACACACGGACAGACAGAGAGGACGGGACTGGCGCTAACTTCCAACTGTGTTTATTCAAGAAACGTACGTACATATATAAGGAACACAAGAACAGCAAGGGCATGACACTCGCGATAATCAGGCACAAAGCTAAGGGGGGGGGGGTCATATCTATAAGCATTGTCAGCAGGAAATCACTTTTTTGGCGAGCATTGCATAACAAGAAAGCTCCATGACTTTGGCGGTTGCACGCATGTTCTACAGATTGCAATTCTGAAACCGCTAGATAAAGGAAAAAGGACCAAAGAATAAGCAAGAAAAAATTGGAGATTGTTCATAAGATTGGTTCTTACATGGCGATAACAACGGTTCTACATGAACAGAAACTAGGAAGCAATGCGTCATACGTAAAAGGGATGCTTCAGTATACATCACAAATGACGAATTGCGGGCGTAACCAATCAGAAAAACCAATGAACAAAAAACGAACACGAAAAACATTTTTTTTTCTTTTTTTTCCCCTAACGGAAGCGCGTGTGCTTCTGCAAGCAGAATTGGAATGAAAACGACAACAAAACTTAAAGGTCCAATGGAGTGCGTCAAAAAATCAACAAGAAATAACGGCAACAAGACTTAAAACATCAAAAATGAAAGTAAGATAACCCAAATGAGGTGAAAGTTAAACATGCCCTTCCAAGAAGGTCACTTCATTACTCATGAGTGTTATTGAAGGCGTGCTAATGCAGTTGTCACCGGTCTTTAAAATATAGTAGGCTTCAACTATCTCCCTTTCTGTCCTATCTAGTGCCCTCTTTAGGAAACTTGTGCGCGCAAACTCAGGTGTGCACCCGCATCTTTTGCAGTGCTCGGCCAAATGCCCTCCCGAGTTGTTCTTAACAGACAGTGCGTGCTCTCTGGCCCTCTCATTGAAACATCGACCTGTTTGTCCTATGTAAACTTTATCGCAGCTGAGGGGGATCTTATATACGACATTGGTATCACATTCGGTGAAAGTAGTGTCATGTTTCTTTTCACATTTTTTGCTTTTTCTTTTTGACATCATGGAGCATACCTTCGAGAGCTTGCATGGAGCCGTGAACACGGCACTGACACTGTACTTTGAGAGTGCTTTTTTCAAGTTGTGCGAGATACGGTGTACGTACGGTATAGCTATCGTGGGTTGTCGCTCACGCTCATTAGAGTCATTGTTTCCAGGACCTTTAAGCTTCTTCAGAAGGGACTCGCAAACACTAGAGACTAACAAAGCAGGGAACTTTGAAGCGTTAAGGCGGACAATTTGCAGTTGAAAACTAGCATGCATTTGATGTTGGCAGGATTTTTCTAGAGAGGCCTTCAGGCAAGTCATGGCGATACCTCTCTTAACAAGTTTTGAGTGGGCACTGTCAAAGGGCAACAGACTTTTCTTAGTTCTAGGATTATACATCCAGCAAATGTGCTTGTCCGTGAAGGACAGCTTTAAATCAAGGAACCGAATGCTGTTGTCCTCTTCCATTTCCCTAGTGAACCGAAGTCCTTCGCCTACGTTGTCAAATGCCTGCTGTATGTCTGAAACAACTAGATCCGGAACAGCGCTACCTTCGCAATTTAAGATGAGGTAGTCATCCACATATCTGTAGGCCTTAGTGACGTTAAATTTTTCTAGTTCTGGAGCCAAGCGCGTGTCAACAGCTGATAAGAAGATGTCACATAACACAGGAGCCACGGACGAGCCTATGCAAATGCCCGATTTTTGTACATAGTACCGCTAATTAAAGCTAATGGCCGTTGAGTCTAGGTAGAACTCAAGTAAGGTGATAAAGTTATCACAGCTTACCCCCGTGACATTCCGGAACATGACTTCACCATTTTCGTTGATTAAATCCCGCACAGCACGACACAAGCCTCCGTGAGGAATGGAATAAAAAATTTCTTCGACATCCATTGAAAACGCATGCGTGCCAGTCACTGTTCCATCAAGTAGGTCCTTGGCTATTTCTTGAGAGCTTCGCACTAGGAAAGGGTCTGTGATCTTGAGAGAACTTAGGTGCTTCTGTAGATAGCGTCCGATGAGGCCTTGCCAGGATCCTTTTTCTGTAACAATGGTTCTGAATTAGCAATCAACCTTGTGGGTTTTTCCGGCGAAGAATGCTTCTAAGGTGTTGGTAGCTGCTTTTTCGACTTTTTTCCGAAGGTATTCCAGGTTGAAGTCCTTGAGCTTTCTTGTTATGCAATGTTCGCCAAAAAAGTGATTTCCTGCTGACAATGCTTATAGATATGACCCCCCCATAGCTTTGTGCCTGATTATCGCGAGTGTCATGCCCTTGCTGTTCTTGTGTTCCTTATACAGGGTGTCCCAGCTATCTTTAGCCAAGGGTTTAAAAATACAATATTAGAGGCAGGCGAGTGAAATCACTTGCAAATTACTGACAGTCACCTTGCGCACTACAGACAATTTTTTGTTTGGTAATGAACTAATTTGTTAATTAGGATTATTTAATTAAATTGCTAAATATTGACTGTAGGCAAGAAATTCAGCTTGCAAAGTTCGGGAGCGTCTTCAGAAACCCCAATTGCATTATTTGCGATAAAGAAAGCCTCACGTATACCATTTTTTCCAAGCTGCAAAGAAAGCCCGCGAAATACAAAAAGAACCACGTGACTAGCGCATTCGCCCGCCGCGAGAATGCTGCCCTCAGCCGTCGTTTGAGAGGACGAAATCAGCTGCGGCCGCGACTCGGCGGCTCCGTTGCAGCGTTAGGCCGATAAGTTGACGGTGGTTTCTTGGCCCGCGCTCGCTACAACTTGCACCGTCACGCGCGCCAACTGGCTGACGCGGGCCAAAGAAACCACTGTCGACTTATCGGCCTATCGCTTCAACGGAGCCGGCGAGTCACGGCCGCAGCTGATTTTGTTCGCTCGAACCACGGCTGAGGGCAGCATTCTCGAGGCGCGCGAACGCGCTAGTCACGTGGTTCTTTTTGTATTTCGCGGGCTTTCATTGCAGCTTGGAAAAAATGGTATACGTGAGACTTTCTTTATCGCAAATAATAGAATTGGGGTTTCTGAAGACGCTCTCGAACTTTGCAAGCCGCATTTCTTGCCTACAGTCAATATTTAGCAATATAATTAAATAATAATAATTAACAAATTAGTTAATTACCAAACAAAAGATTGTCTGTAGTGCGCAAGGTGACTGTAAGTAATTTCCAACTGATTTCACTCGCCTGCCTCTAATATTGCATTTTTAAACCCTTGGCTAAAGATAGCTGGGACACCCGGTATATGTACGTACGTACGTACGTTTCTTGAATAAACACAGTTGGAAGTTAGCGCCAGTCCCGTCCTCTCTGTCTGTCCGTGTGTTGCTTTGCGCTACAATTTTTTCCTTCAGAAGTCATGAACCAACTAGCCCAACAAAACGTATTGCTAAGCCATATTTCTCCTACACTGGGCTCTTTTTTGTCACAGCAAGCCAAGAATGGCAGGGCCATTACCCTCATCAATCTCATTTCTGTGGCAACATGCCAATCACGGATTCTTGCTTTCTGTCTTAAACGCAAGCTCGTCCCTTACGAAGTGCAAGCCTTGTTCGGCTTCGTCAGCCCTTCATGGGGACATATACGCAGGATGATAAAAATCCTCAAGGCGGAGTACTGGCGGCAGGTGCGCTTATTCTATGACCACCTTCACGTCATTCTGGCAGAAGAAACACATCAGTCTACGACCGACAGGCGCTTCAGTGAGTTCAAGAAGCTTGCAGCCCAGACAACGGAATTCCTTTGGCATCGTAGTTAGCCTTCCGCCAAGGCCGAAGTAAGAAAGGACGGCTGCTAATAGCGTAACCGTCATTGGTGACTGCAACATGCCAGACAGTGCCCGCCGTATTTTGGACAACGGACCGAAGTACAGCTTCGAGCCGGCAGCCCAGCGTCATCAACTCCTGGCCATGGCAAGGCAAGCAGCCTTTCGCACAGGCGTTCGAGAACGGGACCGAGCTACTAGCGATGCTGTAAATTGTGTTCTCTCAAGAGCAGGCTCTCAGCCACCGAAGAAACCTCCCTACAAGTATGTGGTTGACACACTGAAACAGTGCAACCTAGCCATACTCCAAGCCGACAAAGAAGGAGGTTTTGTCATTATGGACAAAGGAAAGTTCAATGAAAAAGCCTTAGCTGCCGTGGAAAAAAACTTCAAACCTTGCAGTTTTAAACCAAAGCTTCAAAAAAGGAGGGTTGTCAGAATGCTCAAGGACTTCAACCTGGAATACCTTCGGAAAAAAGTCGAAAAAGCAGCTACCAACACCTTAGAAGCATTCTTCGCCGGAAAAACCCATAAGGTTGATTGCCCATTCAGAACCATTGTTACAGAAAAAGGATCCTGGCAAGGCCTCATCGGACGCTATCTACAGAAGCACCTAAGTTCTCTCAAGATCACAGACCCTTTCCTAGTGCGAAGCTCTCAAGAAATAGCCAAGGACCTACTTGATGGAACAGTGACTGGCACGCATGCGTTTTCAATGGATGTCGAAGAACTTTTTTATTCCATTCCTCACGGAGGCTTGTGTCGTGCTGTGCGGGATTTAATCAACGAAAATGGCGAAGTCATGTTCCGGAATGCCACGGGGGTAAGCTGTGATAACTTTATCACCTTACTTGAGTTCTACCTAGACTCAACGGCCATTAGCTTTAATGAGCGGTACTATGTACAAAAATCGGGCATTTGCATAGGCTCGTCCGTGGCTCCTGTGTTATGTGACATCTTCTTATCAGCTGTTGACACGCGCTTGGCTCCAGAACTAGAAAAATTTAACGTCACTAAGGCCTACAGATATGTGGATGACTACCTGGTCATCTTAAATTGCGAAGGTAGCGCTGTTCCGGATCTAGTTGTTTCAGACATACAGCAGGCATTTGACAACGTAGCTGAAGGGCTTCGGTTCACTAGGGAAATGGAAGAGGACAACAGCATTCAGTTCCTTGATTTAAAGCTGTCCTTCACGGACAAGCACATTTGCTGGATGTATAATCCCAGAACTAAGAAAAGTCTGTTGCCCTTTGACAGTGCCCACTCAAAACTTGTTAAGAGAGGTATCGCCATGACTTGCCTGAAGGCCTCTCTAGAAAGATCCTGCCAACATCAAATGCATGCTAGTTTTCAACTGCAAATTGTCCGCCTTAACGCTTCAAAGTTCCCTGCTTTGTTAGTCTCAAGTGTTGCGAGTCCCTTCTGAAGAAGCTTAAAGGTCCTGGAAACAATGACTCTAATGAGCGTGAGCGACAACCCACGAGAGCTATACCGTACGTACACCGTATCTCGCACAACTTGAAAAAAGCACTCTCAAAGTACAGTGTCAATGTCGTGTTCACGGCTCCATGCAAGCTCTCGAAGGTATGCTCCATGATGTCAAACAGAAAAAGCAAAAAATGTGAAAAGAAACATGACACTACTTTCACCGAATGTGATACCAATGTCGTATATAAGATCCCCCTCAGCTGCGATAAAGTTTACATAGGACAAACAGGTCGATGTTTCAATGAGAGGGCCAGAGAGCACGCACTGTCTGTTAAGAACAACTCGGGTGGGCATTTGGCCGAGCATTGCAAAAGATGCGGGTGCACACCTGAGTTTGCGCGCACAAGTTTCCTAAAGAGGGCACTAGATAGGACAGAAAGGGAGATAGTTGAAGCCTACTATATTTTAAAGACCGGTGACAACTGCATTAGCACGCCTTCAATAACACTCATGAGTGATGAAGTGACCTTCTTGGAAGGGCATGTTTAACTTTCACCTCATTTGGGTTATCTTACTTTCATTTTTGCTGTTTTATTGACGCCCCTTTGCCCGTTTGAGTCTTGTTGCCGTTATTTCTTGTTGATTTTTTGACGCACTCCATTGGACCTTTAAGTTTTGTTGTCGTTTTCATTCCAATTCTGCTTGCAGAAGCACACGCGCTTCCGTTAGGGGAAAAAAAAGAAAAAAAAATGTTTTTCGTGTTCGTTTTTTGTTCATTGGTTTTTCTGATTGGTTACGCCCGCAATTCGTCATTTGTGATGTATACTGAAGCATCCCTTTTACGTATGACGCATTGCTTCCTAGTTTCTGTTCATGTAGAACCGTTGTTATCGCCATGTAAGAACCAATCTTATGAACAATCTCCAATTTTTTCTTGCTTATTCTTTGGTCCTTTTTCCTTTATCTAGCGGTTTCAGAATTGCAATCTGTAGAACATGCGTGCAACCGCCAAAGTCATGGAGCTTTCTTGTTATGCAATGTTCGCCAAAAAAGTGATTTCCTGCTGACAATGCTTATAGATATGACCCCCCCTTAGCTTTGTGCCTGATTATCGCGAGTGTCATGCCCTTGCTGTTCTTGTGTTCCTTATATATGTACGTACGTTTCTTGAATAAACACAGTTGGAAGTTAGCGCCAGTCCCGTCCTCTCTGTCTGTCCGTGTGTTGCTTTGCGCTACAATTTTTTCCTTCAGAAGCTGAAAGAGCGCTGCGCCGTGCTCCCTATAGGGCTGCAGAAATTAGGCGTCTTATTCTTCCTCTAATCACACAATCAATTCCGGAGAAGCTATCAACCGAAGGATCGGGTGTGCGGTGACGGGTCAGCAAGGGTGAAATTGACCGTGCATTGAAGCGGATCAGTGCCTGTACAGCACCTGGTCTGGACGGCTTGCCAGCTAGAATACTCAGGGTCTTTGGCAAGGAGACCAAAGAACAGCTTGCTGGTTTGTTCTCCGGTATCATTGAAGGTGCGCTAATACCAAGGGAGTGGTGCCTTGGCCGTGTGGTATTTATACCAAAGAAAGGAGGCCAGTCTGACCTCATCGAAGACTACCGCCCACTAACGGTTACAAGTGTCCTGTATAGGCTCTTTGCAGGTATCTTGAAACAGTGGATATGTGGTTGGGGAGGGGCTAAAAATTTGCTTACAGAGATGCACAATGGCTTCCGTCGAGGCCGAAGAGTGGAGGACAATTTGTTCGCTCTCACTGAGTGTGTGTCGATTGCAAAGGCAGAGCAGCGGCCCCTCCTGTGCTGTTTTCTGGACGTGGAGAAGGCGTATGACAATGTTCCACACGCTGCACTCTTTGAGAGCCTGTCTACAATGAATCTTCCAGCTGCTCTGCTAACAACGGTGCAGCGCCTGTATGAAGACAACACGGCCATTGCCCACTTCGGGAGTGCGCAATCTTCGCCTGTCAAGGTCACAAGAGGTCTACGTCAGGGATGTCCGCTATCCCCACTGCTGTACATTCTATATGTGGCCAACATGGAGCGAAAGCTCCTCAGTAGTGGTCTTGGTTTCCAGCTGAAATACAGTACAGTGGGAGTAGACCAAGGAGGTTAAAATAAAATTTGCTGGAGTGGAGGAGGCGCCCCTCAGCTGAAGCCGCGTGCCGCCATCTTGCCATAGGCAGAAAGCGCGCCTTCCGCAACGCATGCTGCAGCGGCCGCATAGATGTTCTAGCTGTTCTCTGGCGTGGTGGCGTCCGGACGTTGTTGGATACATTGTGTGTTGCGTACGGCTGTATAAATCGAGCGAAAAGGTACTCTGGGATGAAGTTTCAGTTGTAAGCAGAACATTTCGAGCTCGATGAAAACCTCTCTATATGCCGGAACATATGCTGACAGCCCGCAATCTGTCTCTAATTTCACATCTGACGGTCATTCTTTTTTCCTAACCGGTTTCGTAAGGACTCAAATGTTCGAAGCACGTCGGGGCAGGCTGTTTGACGGGAATTCTGGAAGCCAAAAGACGGCGATCGCATATGTTAGAGGCACTTTTCGCCAAATTGTTTCGACCGGACTAGGCTGCGACCTGGGAGTTCTTCGACCAGCTGTGCTTGACGCATTTGTAAAACACTTGCAAAACCCAGTGATACACATTCTTGTGCTTGTTGATACCACTGGTGCGGAGCGCGAATAGGAAAATAACGCACCGGTTGCTATTCATTGAAATTATATAAATAGGCGGGATTTCGTTATGGGTTGCCCTGTTCGTGCTATAAAAGGGTAGCTCGCAACTACGAGGTTAAGTAACGTCATTTAGGCAATATACAAGGACCTGTTTTTTCTTACATTCGTGCATTTTTTCGTTATATTTGTATTTGCTTTATGCAGTGCAGCGATCGAGTAAAACCAGCAGGTCTGAACTGTGCAGTGCTCTTTCCCTCAGCTGCAAATAAAGCGACCTAATTCCGATCGCCCAGGGGTACTCCGGCCGTTAGATGCGTTCAAAGTGAAAAAAGTTGAAGATGTGACAGTTGCATCACCTATACGGCAGCATTACGAAGAAGTGCTTCTTTTCCAAGAAGAGATAAAACAGCTCAAGATGAAAATTCTGCAGCAGAAAAATTGCACACTAACCAAAAAGAGCGAGGCTCGATCCTCAAGCGATAATAAAGGAGATCAAGGATCAAAAGCTCATGTCTGAGTAGGGCAGGGCGATGTTCACTGCAGCCTTCCCCCATACATACAGCAACCCCTAGGGCACGAAAAGACCACAAAGGCACGTATTCCATCCGAGCTGCGGGCGTTTGCGTTAACGCTGCACTTCTATTCGCCATCAGCTTAGTATGTACGCACGAAGTTTAATCGCGCACTGTCAGCGGAGCGCTCTATACAAGAGCGGTGTACAGAATTCCATCAAAGGAAATGCTGGCTTCACAGATGAGTCACTGTCTCGAAAACGCTAGCCCAATGCCGCACAAAAACTCTACTGTACTTTGATTGTTGATGACAAATGAGAAATCATGTTGAGATTGTGGGCGACTAAACGGTTAGATATGCGGACTTTGGGACTGGAATACATGACGACAGACTATATATATGCTCGTTGGCTTAAACTTATGACTTATGCCACTTGGGCGTTTTTAATTGATTCATTGACAGGGTAAGAGAGATAATTGAAAAAATTTCTAACTGCGCTAAGGACGAGACACCAGAAACGAAGTGGACAGGACGATCGCAGACTAACAACTGGTTTATTGAAACATACACCACCCTTATGAAACAAACTAAGCGCGTGCGCAATGACATTCATGACCACGTGACAGGTTTCACCACCCCCAAGACTCCTATCTACTACAAAGGAAATCACGCTCTTTTCTGGAAAGATACACGGATGTGTCGCTGACGCACTTATCAGGCCCGTGTCTAGCTATCCGAGATGCCTCCAAGATTTCTCTTGCTCTTTGGCTTCTGGCTCGCCCTATCACCTTGGTGCTACTGAAGATGGGCTTGCATCCCTGCGCACATGCGCCACAATGAACTGGTAGGTGCTTCCCACTCCCGTCTCCTAATGAATTAGCATGCTCCATCAAACGCTTGTTAATACACCTTCCGGTCTGCCCCACATAAACCATTCCACAGGTCAGGGGGAATTCGTAGACCACTTCAGATGTACAGGGTACATACGCACGTCTGTGCTTAACATCACATCCTCTATTGTTCACTTTGCTCGCGTTGGACATGGCACACAAACGCGACAACTTGCAAGGCGCTGAAAAAACCATATCGACCCCGTATCTTCTCGCCACCTTTTTGATGCCGTGCGACACCTTGTGTATGTACGGCATCACTTCAAACTTGCGCCTTTCATTCTTCTCCGATTCTTTTCCTTCATTTACTTCTGCATTTCCGTCAGCTGCAGTGGTACGGTGGCAAATGACCCTTAAAAGTGATTCTGCTACAGCCTGAAGCAGCGTCTGCGGGAAACCTGCAATTCGGAGACGACTCACTTGTGTACAGAAACTATCATTGACATAGTGGTGACATGACTTGGTCAAAGAAGACCTTAAGCACGACGCCGCCATGCCCCTCTTCACAAGCTTCGAGTGCGAGGAATCGAAAGGCAATAGGGCCTTGTTCGTGCGTGGCGAGTACGACCAGCACAAGTGTTTGCTGTCCTTAAAAAACAACTTTAAATCTAAGAACTGCAGAGATGCATTGTCAGGCAATTCAAAAGTAAAATTCAACTTAGTTGCTGTGGATTTAAAAGACTGAAGAATGCGCTTAGCTATCTCTTCAAGGTCATCGTTAGAGTCATATATTTTATAGTTATATGTTATAGTTATATGTTATAGTTATATGTTATATGTTATAGTCATATAGTTATATGTTCCCTTCCCTTGGAAAAGCAATGCAGCGTGTGCGTAAGCCTCATCGCCGCGAAGATGTGTGATGCAAGACTTCTTGGATTTTGCCTAAGAAAAGGTGTGCGACCGCCATGTGTGATGTGGTTTTTTGGCTTCTTGGGTTGCTCTGATGGACACTGGAAAAGATTGGCAAAAATTCTCAGAAGTGAGTACTGGAGACACGTCCGTTTGCTGAAGGAGTGGCTGCGCATCCTATGCTTCAGCTGGAAAGGCTCTGGTACTTCGGGGTACAGAGCACTAAAGGAATACCAAGGTATGGCAGAGTCAACAAGCGAATTTCTCTTCTGTAAAGGAAGACAGGGCTTGCAAGGAACGCCCAAGAGACAGGTTGGTGACGTGCCAGTAATCCGTCTGGGCGGCACGGTGTTGCCCCCCGAAGTTGAAAAAGTGTTGAGCAGGGGACCGAAGTATAGCGTCGAAGCACCAATCACCAAGCACGAACTCCTGGCAACTGCCCATAGCATTGCGGACAAAGTGCATGCTGAAGAAAGGGAGCGTTGTCGTCAAGAATGTGTAGAGACCGTGCAGAGCGGCTACAAGAAGAAGGACGGCACCCGCATGATGCGAAGAATAGCGGGATACATGAAGGAGTCAGGCCATGCACTCATGTTGGCGGACAAGGACGGAAGCTTTGTAGTCATGCCCCAGGGGCTCTTTGGTGACAAGGCCCTAGCGGCTGTGAAGAAGAACTTTCGGATTTCGGATGTAAAACCACCAAAAGCAAAACAGAAGGCAGTGGCGTTGCTGGAAGATTTAAAACTCGATTGGATAAGGAGGGAGGTGAAGAACAACAAGGTTCATGCGCTCACCGTATTCTTCAGTGCAAAAAGCCATAAAGTGGATTGTCCCTTCCGAGCCATTGTTACGGAGCGTGGAACATGGCAGGCTACTGTCAGCCGATACCTGCAGAGGCAGCTTACGGGGCTGGCACCTGAGGACCCGTACAAGATCGCGAGTTCAGACCGACTAGTGGGGCTGCTCCAAGATAGTATACCAGGAGCGAACTCCGGCTTTTCTGTTGACATTGAGGAGCTTTTCTACTCTATTCCCCACGAGGACCTTTTCAAGGCAGTTCGCAATTGTATTGAACGGTCTGGTGCGGTGGCGTTCCAGAACTCGAGTGGTGTCTCGGTAGGGGGATTCCTGGAGCTGCTGGAGACTTACCTTACGTCTACAATTGTGAGTTTCCAGGAGAGCTTTTACGTACAAAAGCGAGGCATATGCATAGGGTCTTGCGTAGCGCCAGTGCTCGCGGAAATATTTTTAGCTGATATAGATTGTTCCTTGTCCCGTGTCCTCACCGACGATTACATTGCTCGTGTCTGTAGATACGTAGATGACTTTTTAGTACTTGTAAAAACTGACTCTAACGATGACCTTGAAGAGATAGCTAAGCGCATTCTTCAGTCTTTTAAATCCACAGCAACTAAGTTGAATTTTACTTTTGAATTGCCTGACAATGCATCTCTGCAGTTCTTAGATTTAAAGTTGTTTTTTAAGGACAGCAAACACTTGTGCTGGTCGTACTCGCCACGCACGAACAAGGCCCTATTGCCTTTCGATTCCTCGCACTCGAAGCTTGTGAAGAGGGGCATGGCGGCGTCGTGCTTAAGGTCTTCTTTGACCAAGTCATGTCACCACTATGTCAATGATAGTTTCTGTACACAAGTGAGTCGTCTCCGAATTGCAGGTTTCCCGCAGACGCTGCTTCAGGCTGTAGCAGAATCACTTTTAAGGGTCATTTGCCACCGTACCACTGCAGCTGACGGAAATGCAGAAGTAAATGAAGGAAAAGAATCGGAGAAGAATGAAAGGCGCAAGTTTGAAGTGATGCCGTACATACACAAGGTGTCGCACGGCATTAAAAAGGTGGCGAGAAGATACGGGGTCGATATGGTTTTTTCAGCGCCTTGCAAGTTGTCGCGTTTGTGTGCCATGTCCAACGCGAGCAAAGTGAACAATAGAGGATGTGATGTTAAGCACAGACGTGCGTATGTACCCTGTACATCTGAAGTGGTCTACGAATTCCCCCTGACCTGTGGAATGGTTTATGTGGGGCAGACCGGAAGGTGTATTAACAAGCGTTTGATGGAGCATGCTAATTCATTAGGAGACGGCAGTGGGAAGCACCTACCAGTTCATTGTGGCGCATGTGCGCAGGGATGCAAGCCCATCTTCAGTAGCACCAAGGTGATAGGGCGAGCCAGAAGCCAAAGAGCAAGAGAAATCTTGGAGGCATCTCGGATAGCTAGACACGGGCCTGATAAGTGCGTCAGCGACACATCCGTGTATCTTTCCAGAAAAGAGCGTGATTTCCTTTGTAGTAGATAGGAGTCTTGGGGGTGGTGAAACCTGTCACGTGGTCATGAATGTCATTGCGCACGCGCTTAGTTTGTTTCATAAGGGTGGTGTATGTTTCAATAAACCAGTTGTTAGTCTGCGATCGTCCTGTCCACTTCGTTTCTGGTGTCTCGTCCTTAGCGCAGTTAGAAATTTTTTCAATTATGCCTTACCAACTAGCCCCCCAACGTACGCTTCTAGGGTAAGAGAGAGCGGCCGAGCCTACGAAATAGTATCGAAAAAGCTGTATCTATTGATATAGTGTCGACTGCAAGCTGAATGCGCTTGAAGCACGTCCATGCAAACCCAAAAATATTCTTTTTTGGAGATTTTGAGCTTGTCTTCAGAAATGAGATGGCTTTCAAGCCTTGACGAATATATATCCTTCTCGATGAGCATATCGAGTGTGGTGCTTTGGACCCACATTTATATTCCGCTCAAAGAAAGTGGCCGAACTCCATATATGCATAAGACTCCGTCACATGACGAACGAAATAAACAGGAAAATGAATGCCGAGAAGTGAGGTCTGCTCTTACGATGATAATTATTTAAAAAAAAACAGTGATACAGGACCTTCGGTGTGCATGCTTGCAAGGAAAACGCCAAAAGAAACAGAATAAAACTGACCGCATTCTTATCTGCCATTTGGCTTCTTATTCTTGACAACTTCTCCCTTAATGTTCGCCATTATAACCATTAAAAACCACGGGGGAAAGACGCGGTCAGCGCGGC
Organism: Rhipicephalus sanguineus; assembly: GCF_013339695.2. Lineage (NCBI taxonomy): Eukaryota > Metazoa > Arthropoda > Arachnida > Ixodida > Ixodidae > Rhipicephalus > Rhipicephalus sanguineus. The sequence continues at coordinate 128,261,740 of NC_051179.1, read as the reverse complement.
GGGCGCGCTTTGGCTCCCGTTTCTTGCCTATGGCAAGATGGCCGCCGCGCGCGCGGCGCGGCTTCACTGCGGCCCATTGGTAAGTATAGGCGGCCTCCACTGCAGCAAGTTTTATTTAAACCTCCTTGGAGTAGACGAGAGGTGCAGACTACCGGGGCTCACATTTGCTGACGACCTTGTGTTGATGCGGAGTCTGCTCAGGACCTTCAGGACCTCATTCACATCTCCCAGGCGGAGATCACGCGCCTTGGGCTCCGCTTCAATTGTAAAAAAATCTGCAGTAGTCCCCCTCGCTGGCACATGTACGGATGAGGTCACTCTCAGGCTCGGAGATGATGTCCTAAAATTGTGTGCGACATACATACCTGGGATACCTGGGAGTGCAGCTTTCCAGTGGACCGGAGCTGTTTGGCCAACAAGAGGAAATCCTCCGGCAAAAGGCACTTCGGGGCCAGTCCATCCTCCGTCGACAATGTCTCTGGGGTTGCAATCGACTTGTGATGGTTCGGGACCTTTTGTTTTTAGTAGTTAATATTATTAAAAGAACTCCATCACAGCATAAATACTGTTAATTTGTGCTTAAAGTGGTTCCACTCATTTGTCCTAATCAGTTTTCTCATGTTAATAAATTGGAAGAATTACTACAAATTACGGGCTATACCACACTTCAGATATATGCCCATTTTGCTGCGCTAAGCCTTTGTTAGAAATCGGGTTGCGAGGCCGGTGCGAACACAGGTTGGTGTCTTGCCGGGCACTCATCAGGATATATACTTCAGATCACAAGGAACAGGCACGGTGCTCTCCTGTGCACCAGCACCGGAATAAATGAGCAGATTGAGGTCCACCCCATTTTCCCTCTCTCCACGCGGTCACCAGGATTCCACCAATCCTGGAACCTTGGTAGGGTCATAATGATGAGCACACACCTGCACTTCAAAATTCAATGTCCCATTGACCGCGCAGGACTTCAGAGGTTCAGAACCGCCATCTCTCACGATCCTTTCGGGGTTTAGGAGGCTCGTTGACCCCGCGTTGTCAGCATTTGTACGCGGATTATACGTTTGGACAAAGATCATCCGTATGGCGCCGAAGAGACGACAGAGGCGACACGGCAGGTGCACGGTGCGCTATTAGAGTCTTTTAGCAAGTTACGGAAACGCGGTATACGGAATTAGGGTACGGGATTACGGTAGCGCTCCTCCTCTCTCGTTCATCCGCTCCCAGTTCCAGTGATGCACTAGTGCATCCCCCGAACGACAAGTGCATCGTTAAGAATGCATGGGCTGACAGGCAATAATGAAGCGTGATACCACACAGTAAATTTTGTAAAAGCTTTTGTGGTGTTTGGGTGCCTTTACCGCAATTAGCAACGGCGAAAGCACAACGAGCGAGAAAGGAATAGCGGTACTGTAACACCATTGTTGCTTCCCCTCAACCCACTCCAGGTCGTTTTCAGTCGCTGAGAAGCGAGGTCAAACCTTTCAAGACGACAAGGCACGAGCGGGAGCTCTTAGAAGCTTTCTTGATAAATAAACAAGGCGAGAAATGCGTGAGTGAACCATCAAGGTGAACGAATTGGGCAAAGTACTCTCGTACTATGTACTCGTACATACCGCAGAACAAGACTTAGCTGCGATGCGTGCGATCACGGCCGTAAGAATGCGTGCGATACATCGGTTGTTTCGTCGAACATAATGCTGTAGACGCCCGATTCGTGCACCCACTAAATAAGTGTAGCAAGAACCTCATCTCCACAGCAGTTTATTCGTTCTGGGTCGTCTTGCTGATGTACGTGGCTCGGGATGATGTGCTAGCAAGGTGCTTCTGGAGTTCAGTGTCCCCACTTGATACTTGAAAGCGCAGAAGCTCGCGGAAATTGCCCTCATTCGAAATCAATGAGGCCTCATTTGACCGTTCAAGAAGTCTTCCGTCATCTCAGTGTCCACGAAATGATATATTTTGGCGCCCTAGAAAGATGATAGACTTTATAATTGGGACCAGGCGGTTTCGGTTGCCGTTCACTTGATGTAGACGCTGACTGCTGACAGGAAGATCACCATCCTTTCCCAGCAGTTTTGCAAAGGACGTTAGTGGCTTGGTGACCAGTGTTTGGAGGGGGACATTTTTTTGGTAACCTCCCCTCGCACCTGTTATGAACATGCAGTACAGGCCCCTGCTATCTTCAGAGAGCACAAGCCACTTGAACTTGTTTAAATGCGACAGATTTACGTATCTCTTCTCATTTTTGCCGCTTTTCCGGTGAAGTGAGTATGGAAAACTGTAGTTATCCGGAGGGCACCAGTGCGTTTCCAACAAACGCCGTTTAGTGTACTCATCTACCTGCCCGCTGACGAACTTTCCTATGTCGCTCGAGAATTCCACGGAGATGCTCGGGGATGTCACGTGCAATCTTTCGCTTTGAAATTCGGTAGTTTGGTCGCATGGAGAAGCAAGGTGTGAACATTCGCCTTGCAGTGGTAGCGATGTGCTACATGATGCCGACCGTGGAAGAACACAAGTGTTAGTGTATTTCTCGTCCAGTCGCAGCGTTGGGACAGTTGCTGATGAGGTGGCCTGTTCGGTGCCTTTGACGGCAACGTGAAGCTTTCTTAAGAGCAGGAGAGAAGAACTTGTTGATCTTTTGCGAACTTGCCCTCTTCATTCTCCAGAGAGAGCTTTGGTGTCGCAAACAGACAAAAAAAATGTTATGGTCAAATGCTATCGGTGTACAACCGCAAGCCGCAATTTAGAGCTCCATGTTTTAAGATGCTTCATGTTTCAAATGAAGAATACAAAAAAAGATAAGATTTGCTGGCCTGCGGATAGAACGAGAGCTCACGACCGACAGCCACATGCTAGAATCCGTACAAGAGTATATGAACATCTAAATTACTAACAGGGCAGCCTACTCACGTAAAGAGAATTCTCCGAATAATAAATGGATATACAGAGGAGATTGCGCAAGCGCTGCTAAACTTGCTCATCTTCAAGCGTACGTCGCATCGTTTTAACAAGTAAAACGAAGACAGCAACGGCAAAACAGAACGGTAGCAGCATCACAGACGACGAAAATTAGCAAGTGGAACAGTGCTTACGCATATTTACGTAAGCCTCGCAAAGGACATTCTGCGGAATACCTTAAACGAAAAAGCTGCGCACTTTGTAACCGAAAGATTAAATCGCAATGTGCGTATCAACATTATATCGGGCTGAGCACGAGCAAGAGATGCTTAATATTCGCAATGCCCATAGACTGTCGCGCCACCGGATGGATGCTATGAGCGTCCCCTTTAAAACGGGGCGGTGACATGTCTGCCACCAGGCTCGAAGAAAAAAAAAAAAAAAAAGGAAAAAAAAAGCTTCCTTGTTTCATGTTGGCCTAATACCTTATCTACATTGATTAAATCTATGTTATTATACCAAAAATATAAATTCACGGTCCATCTCTCTGCCTCTTAAGGCAGAATGACCTTATTTTTCCCCCATTATTTATTTTTGTTCTTTATCTCTACTTTTCTGCCACCAATACTCTAACCGTCTCTTACTTATTTCTATCGCGGACGTGTTCAGCTTTCCATTGTTGTCCCTAAAACCCAAGGCTTCATGTAGACTCGTGCCCACACGTATACCTGGGTGAATATCGCCACATTCAATCAGTACATGTTCCATCGTTTCCTTAGTTCCCCCGCAGCATGTACATTGTTCTTCTTCGTTACCGAATCTCGCTTTATAACTACGCGTTCTAAGGCAGCCCGACCTTGCTTCAAACAGTAAAGCGCTTCCCCTTGAATTATCATAAAACCTCTCCCTCCTTATTTCGTTTTCTCCTTTTCGGTAGTTACTCAGAGCCGGCTTCTTTTCCATCGCTGTCATCCAATAAGTCCTCTCCGCCTCTCTGACCTTCCGCTTAATGCTCCTTGTTGCCATATCGCCCGCACTGCCAGCCGTATATTTACTGGTGAGCCTCCTAGTTCTTTTTCTCCACTGCGTGTCAACGCTTTTTCTATACAAATACCTGAAAACCTTCTCTGCCCATCTACTCTCCTTCATTTTCCTCAGCCTCTCTTCGAATCTCATTTTGCTCTGCGCTTCCCTCACTTCAAAGCCTGTCCATCCCATATCACCCTTTACCGCCTCATTTGTCGTCTTCCCGTGAGCGCCCAACGCGAGGCGGCCCACCGTCCTTTGATTTACATCCATTCCTGATTGCACCTCTGACTTCATGCACACCACTGAGTTCCCAAATGTAAGCCCCGGAACCATCACACCCTTCCACAGCCCTCGAAGCACCTCGTACCTATTGTATCCCCATAAAGCTCTGTGCTTCATAATTGCAGCATTCCTCTTTCCCTTTGCTACCGATGCTTTCTCTTGTACCTCCATATATCTATCCCCCTCATTTACCCATACTCCGAGGTACTTGTACTCGCTTACCCTCGGTATTTTTTGGCCCTGTATTAATACCGTATGGTCTCCGTGATCATTGAATACCATCAATCCACATTTTGTTGCACTAAATCCTAGTCCTAGAGCCTCACACTCCCTTCCGCATATATCTGCCAGTCGCTGTATATCATCTTGACTGTCCGCAAATAAGACAATATCATCAGCATAAAATAGACCTGGAAGCTTCTGCTCAACCATCGCTCCGACCTGTTTGTGTGACAAATTAAATCCAATGTTGCTACCTTCTAGCGCTTTTCCATCCTCGCCATGTACAGCATGAATAACAGCGGGGACAAAGGGCATCCCTGTCTCAGCCCCTTGCTAATTTCAACGCTGTCCTTGCTACTTATTCCTTCCCATTCTATACAAACTGTATTTCCTCGGTATATTTCCCTCAAAAGCTGTACACAGTCGTCACCTATGCCCACTTCCTTCAATATATCCCACAAAATTTCCTGATTAACGTTGTCATACGCCCCGGTGATATCTAGATAAGCTACGTATAAGGGCCTGTTTTCTATTTTAGATATTTCTATACACTGGGTAAGAACAAACAGATTATCGTCTAACCGCCTGTCGATTCGAAATCCATTCTGAAGTTCTCCCAAAATATCATTTTGTTCTACCCACGCTTCTATTTTTAATTTTACTGCCTGCATCGCCAACCTGTATAGCACCGATGTAATTGTTAGCGGTCTATACGAGCGAATGTTATCCTTTTCTCCCTTGCCTTTATAGATTAAGTTCATTCTACTTTTTCTCCAACTGTCTGGTATTTCCCTCTCCTGTAAGCACTTTTCTACGGCTTTCAGCAGTGCTTCTTTAGTGTTATGTCCGAGTTCGTTAATGATGCTGACGGGAACCCCATCTAAGCCCGGAGTAGTGCGCTTAGGAATTTTTCCTTCGGCCTTCTTCCAATTGAAATTCTCTAGTACTACATCTTCGTCGGTTGCTCTCCTTTGCGTACTTTTACTCACCGGGGGAATCCCCTGGGGGACCTTTTTAAACGAATCGGCTGTTATCTTTCGGATGTAACCTAGCGCTTCATATCCTTCCAATTTATTTCCTCCTTCATCTACTATATGTTGTTGCATTGTGACAGACTTCCTACCCAGCGCTTTTAGATGGCTCCAAAATATCCTAGGCGCGGCCTTCTTCTTTTCGCGAATCTCTGTCATCCAGCGTTCACTTTCACCTTTAATTTTTGCCTCGACTAATTTCTGCACAATGGATTTTTGCTCTAAATATATTTCCCATATTTGGTTGACTTCGTCCTGTGGCCGCTTCTCCTTTTTTGCCTTTCTGTGCTCCCGTGATGCCTGACGTCGCATCTCGATCGCTTCCCGGATTTCTTTGTTCCACCAACTTTTTGGCTTTTTCTTTCCTTTCCAACAAATAGTTTTCTTCTCTATTTCCATTTCTTTCGTGATTACATGTAGCAGCTCACTATACTTCCAGACTTTGCCTGGTAGTTCGTCTACTTTTTCCTCGACTCTTGCGGCTATATTTGTTATTTGTTTGTCATTTAGATACGAGCTGCCAAACTTTGATTCTATGTTCTTATTTTCAGTTTTATATCCCATTTGTAATATTATGCGTTTATGATCACTACCTAAGCTGTTAATGCCTTCTTCGTCTATTCTCATCTCTCTAAGTTTGTCATATATTCCTTCTGTCATGAGACAGTAATCAATGCTCGATTGCCTGTTTCTGACTTCCCACGTGATCTGCCCCTCACACTTAGGCCCCACGTTAACTATCTCAAGACTATGTTGCTCGCAGAGATCTAGCAATAACTTGCCATTGGTGTCTGAATATCCGTCAAGGTCATGAATGTGAGCGTTCATGTCCCCTAGAAGGATTATCTCGGCATCATGACCAAATTCTTTAATATCGGTGCTTATGCATTTCACTATCTCCAGATTCTTTTCTCTGCAGTTATTGCCTGTCCACAAGTAAGCTACACCTAGCCACGTTTTCTTTCCACCTACTGTGCCCGAAACCCACATGTGCTCTGAACACGTTTGTTTCACTCTCTCCCATTTTGTTCTGCTATGAATTAGCATTCCAACCCCCCCACCGCTCCTTTCTGATGTGATCCTGTTACATCCTTCCCAAACATAATTTTCAATATGTGGTGGCTCTTCCAAGTCTCTAAGGTGTGTTTCTGTAACCGCATAAACACCTATCTGTTCCTTGTTTAACTGTCCCTCAATCTCTAACCATTTTGCCTTTTTTCTGCCACCCTGCATGTTAATGTAACTAATTGCAACACGCGCCTTCTCCCTTCTTTTACCTTTTCTCTGTTTTTTCGCTATACTACCTGTCAAAGAGTCCCCCTGGTTGTTTTCCTCATTACAAGCTACCATGGGCACCGAAGGGCCCGCGTGCCCCCCAAAAAAGCTACTGCGCGTCCTGCAAGACGCCAACCCACCTCATGGCCAAGCCTCCTATCGAAGTGTATTCCGTCTCTTCGAAAACCACCCCACCTGTGCACCTCTCTGTTTATTTCCACTACCTCGATGCCTTTCTCTCTACTCATCTGCCATATCTGTTTGTTTGCGTCGACAACCGCTCTTTGCAGGTTGCCGTCACGCACCGGTACCTCCGGTATTGTGCATACCACTATCTGCACCTGAGGGGAAATGGCGCGCATGTCATCGACCCCTTTCGCCAATGTGGTCGCTAGTTCGGCTGATTCGTTACTCAAGACGTCGTTTAGACCTCCCGCGATTATCACGAGGTTACGTCCATTAGACTTAGCTGCGAGTTTTGCGTTAGCTTGTCTCATCACTGATCCCAGCCTATGGCCCGGGAACTTTCCTATTAAAACTCGTTTGTCGCCTCTCACCCTTTCCTTGACTGCTTCTGCGCATGTAGCTAAATTCGAGTCCCCGGCGATTATCACGTGATCCGACTTTTCTGGTGGACTCTCCCGCACCTGGCCACTGCACCTGTTACTAGCGCGTGCTACTGCTGTTGTTTTGTCCCCTCCCGTTCCCAAGACTACTTCGCGGAAGGTGGGTCCTGTGTCCCTTGCACCTGTCTTTTCCAAACCTGTTTCCCCCTTCGCGCCTACCACTGTGGGGGTCGATGCCCCATTTTTCCCGCTGTCGCCTGCTTCCCTGTTCCCCGTGGCTACATTTGCTGGCATGGCTACCTTTGCCAATCCCTCCTCGGCTGACTTAAGCCTTTCCGCCATAGCCATCGTTTTTTCCCGCTCTGTCGCTACCGCTTTCTCCAGCTCGGAGATTCTCACCTTGAGCTCATTCTGGGCGGCCATCATTATTTCCATCTTCGCCTCTAACTCGCATTGCTTACACTTGGCGTCAGCTCTCTCTGTCGTCTCATCCTCACAAACCTCTATTTTCCGCCCCATTCCGCATCCTGAACACTTTACGGTCTTTTTGACCATGGCTATAGAGCATTCACGCGGCAGATTAGATACACTTAAAGCCAAATGATATCACAAAACTCCGCAAGTATGTTACACTTCAAAACACCTGTGCACCTTTCAGCCACGTGGTGGCAAAAAACAAATATTAAAAAAAAAAAAAACACCCGAAGCGACTGTCACACCACTTTGTACCAACAGCACAAAGTTGTAAGCTCTATTAAGCTGCAATCTAGTGGCTTAACTAAAGAAACAAGCTCGAATCATGCAAAAAAAAAAAAAAAGCACTTATCTGACGCTGTCATTCCGGAGCCCACGAAAAACACGTCCGTCCTCTAGCAGCACCACTACACCACTCAGGAGCGCCCTCTCGAGGAGGGTTAGTAGACGACAAAATGGCGGCACTCTGCAGTCGCTCCCTTGTTCGGCTGTGCTAGCCTCAGTGTTAACGCGTTGGCAAGAAAGGAACACTACGACTTTGCATGTTCCCTGCATCAGTGAACAAACCGGGCCCTCCGTGACACGAGAAATCTGATTCGTTCTTGCGAGACGCGAAGTTTTCGTGAAAATACGTGGCAACTCGCGCTTTCAATGCTAGCCCACAGTGTACACATACTACAGCTTCGCGAGGCTTCCTGTAGCCACGTAGGTAAGTTAAATGTTATCGTCTGACATATTCAGTTGAAGCTCACCCTGTTTTACTTGCATATATAATTGGTCCGTGTTTCTTGTAGTGCATGGGTCCCATAACACAGCACGCGGGAGGAAGGTCGCGCGGGCTCGCGATGTGCTCATGTATAACTGAGCGATCTCAAGTTGGCGATACATTAAAATAGGGCCTCTATCCTTTGTCAGCAAAGCGCTGTTACGAATCGTGCGAGCGACGTTTCAATCATTCGAGGACACGTCTGCTCGACGCCTTTCGTGGAGCGAACGCCTTCCATCCACGCCGTCCTTCGCCAGTGTGTTGGGTTTCATAGCCACCGCTGCGCCGCTTGTTTTTGTACGTTTGTTCATAGGTGGCAGCACACTGCCTCTTGCGAGACGCGAACCTCTTTGTGCTGATGCAAACCATAGCAATGGCTCGCAAGGAGTCCAGAAACCTGTATGGTTGCTTTCTTGACGTAGCTAAGGCATACGACAGTGTCCCACATGAATCCCTATTCCAACGGATGGCAGATGTCGGAATGTCAGAAGTGTGGGTCGGCCTTATGCGACGGCTGTACAAAGATAATTCGGTTATAGCGTGCTTTGACGGAGCCCAGTCCAGACCAGTAATGGTAACACGGGGTCTTAAGCAGGGCTGCCCTCTCTCACCCCTGCTATACATGATTTATGTCTCTGGACTGGAACATAAGCTCCTAGCATCCAGTATCGGCTTCTCATTCACCCACCTGTACGATGGAATGTCTGTGACTTGGAAGCTGCCGGGTTTAGTTTATGCTGACGACCTGGTCTTGCTAGCCGAAAGCCCAACGGACCTGCAACAACTGGTCACCCTCGCTGCGACCCATCTGTACCACCTGGACCTGGCCTTCAATGCAAAGAAGTCTGCTGCGCTACAGTTGTCAGGCTCCTACCCTACTGCCGACATATACCTGCCAGGAGGAGATCAGATACAATGGGCCACTGAATATCGGTACCTCGGGGTGGTATTGAGCACCTCTGGTGATTTGTTGGGGTTGCATGAAGAAAATCTGCGCAAGACTTCGCAGAGAGCAGCAAACGTGCTGCGCCGGAAAAGCCTATGGGGATGCAACCGTTTTCCTCCTCATCCGCGACTTGTGGAAGGCTGTTCACGTCCCAGGCCTCACATTTGCCAATGCCATACTGTGCCTCAGTGCGACAACCAGGCAGTGGCTGGAGCGTGGCCAACGGGAGGTGGGCCGCATGGCCCTTGGATGCCACGGGCGTGTCGCCATAGAGGCCATTCAGGGTGACCTGGGATGGTCCTCATTTGAGGCGCGCGAGGCGAGAAGTAAGGCTACATACGAAGGACGCCTGCGACTCATGGACGACGAACGGTGGCCCAGGCGACTGTTCAGATATGCGAGCCTAACCGGCACACAAACGCAGTGGTGCAGGCGCCTGGGCAACCTGAAAAGAAAGTTTGGCTTCTCTGCAAAACCTGTGATTGAGGACAAGATGTACAAGTGGGCCCATGCCGTGAAGACGCAGGTGTGTGAGGAGGAGACGGAGCAGTGGCGGCGTGCCATGGAAAATAAGTCCACACTGCTCACATACCGCACTCACAAGGCTGACATTGGCACGGAGCCCCTTTATGATAACAGCGGTGGCAGTGCACTCCTTTTTGAGGCACGTGCAGGAGCTCTGCGTACATTGGCATACCGTCGCAGGTTCGACACATCTGTGGACGTGGCCCGGGCCATATGCCGAATATGCGGCGTTGAGGAGGAGACCACAGAACACCTCGTCCTCCGCTGCGCTGACCTGTGCCCGGGTCACGGAGAGGGCACCACTTTCCCGCTGGCACTGGGATTCCGAGGAGATACGGCGAACACAGCGGTGGCCAGAGCCGTCGACGTTACAAAACAGAGATTGGTGGAGTGGTGGCGCAGAACGCGCAAACAATGCCGACGCGCAGACAATGTAGACGTTCAGACAATGTCAATGTAGCCGGTCTGAAAGGAGACACTGGCTGGCTGTTGCAAACGTGACATTTCGTTATGTGTGTGTCTATCACATTTTTTTTTCTTTCTTCCTTTTTTTTTTTGGTTAAGGCACTTGACAGCTGCCTACCCGTTACAAAGGGCAGGACCACAATTCATCATCATCATCATCATTGCTCGTTGACCGATTTGAGAGCGAAATGTTCTCCGCGCTCAGACGTCTCTGTAATGGCGCGTTTACACTAGAGCGACACGACACCGATATCGGTCTGCCGACTGTCGCCGGGAGTGTCTTTTGTCGTGTCGTCATCCTATTTACACTGCAACGACGCCAACAGTCGGCCGATCGTCTGTGAAAGACGCCGTCCGCATCTTATCGTGCTCCCAGCCTCTCGTCGGCCGATTCTCTTGTCACACATAAGGCGCGCACAGCCACACCGACTAAACTTGCGCGCAAATGTTGAAAACGGGGGGGGGGGGGGGGCACCTGTTGCTCATTTAGGCCGTCCTCCCTCCTCTACCATTGTCCCTCTCGGTGTAGCGGCGCGGCCCCCACCACCACTTCCGGAGTCGGGGAACGGGGGTGCGTCAGACAAAGGGGGGCAAAGAAAAGACGGGTGCGTGAGATGCCCATTGTCAAATGCCCGAGGATGTCGAAGGGGATCTCCCCCTTCGACGTTCGAAGTAACGACATGGGCAAATTTTCGCTCGGCCAGAGATCTCCTGACGACCTGCCGAGGACCAGTCTCCCGATGAGTTTTTCTGGTGTTTTTGGTCTGCCATCATGTTACACTACTACGACATGCTGTCTTTGGAGGCGTCGGGACCGTCGTCGGCCTAGTGTGACCAGACGGTCCGGCGACATCGTCGGCGGGCGACTCGTCGGCCGACCGTCTGCGTCTGCCTCGTGTCTGCGTCGGTGTCGCTCTAGTGTAAACGCGCCTTAATTGTAAACGTGGTGACGCGGAGTGGTCGAAGTTGTTCGGCGGCGGAAATTCTTCAGATTGCTTTCAGCAGTGATGTTGAAAGAAACCGTCTTGACGACGAGGATTTTTCACTGGACGTAGAAGACTGTGAAGGCACCGAGAGTGGCAGCGACGGTGAACGATCAGCTGCTAACTCACGAGGAGCGAGTTGCACTTCACGTCCCCCCGTGCGTTAATGTTCTTTCACGCTCGTAAGTCAGTTTGATTGTATTTAATGTATAATATCCTTGAGCGAGATCGAAATAAAAGCATAGTTCCTCTTGTGCATTGCATGTATCACAATTATTGTGGATATTATGGAGCGCCGCATGCCGCCAACACGATCGAGCTCGACCAACGAAGCGAAATGGTTAGAGCGGTGGAACGTGCAGTCACGGCCACAATCCACGCCTCTCGGCGAACTTCTTCGACGTTGCGAAAAGCATACGTGTTTATTCTTTTCGATATTCATGTTTCGATCGTGCTGATCGAACCTGCAACATGCGAGTGAAGTACACACGGCTAGAGTCTCAGCATGGCTGTGACACAAGCGCTACTGAATGGCATGTTAAATGCTTGTGTTCCGTTGAAGACGTAACTCCGCGTTTTCGACTGCGCAGTAATGACGACGGGGTATTATCACAGAACACTTTTATGTTTGCAAGCCATCATCACGCGCAGCAGCGATGGCGCTACTCGCTGGCGGCCTACTACTGCGGCAAAACCATCAGGCAGCAGGGGCGTAGCCAGAATTTTTTTTCGGGGGGGGGGGGGGGGGGGGTTCAACCATACTTTATGTTTGTTCGTGCGTGCGTTTGTATGTGTGGGTGTATATATACGCAAGCAAAATTGAAAAATTTCGGGGGGGGGGGGGGGGGGGTTGAACCCCCCCCCCCTTGGCTACGCCCCTGTCAGGCAGGCTCGGTACGTACTACGTACTACCTCGGAGTGCCGTTCAGCTCATACGTCAATTCTAGTTCATACAGGTTTATGTAGCACGCACAGGATTTCGCAAAGCATCGTTATGCACGGTAACGGAGCTGAAATATAACCTTTCACTTCGCAGCAAATAATTAGGTGGCGAGTACTTAGCACTTTCCATGGTTTGGGAAAGTATTTTAGTCTCATGTCCATTTCAGCGCAGCTCATGACTTCATCCGGTGAAAGTGGCACGGTCTGTACGTCCGCACGTCCTATCTGTTCCTATGCTAACAAACGGGTTGACCCTCCTCCTGGCGCCATCTTGAAAAGCACGGCGCGCCACCTATAGTTCGTGGGCATTGCGAATATGAGCGTGAGACATATCGCTTGTATTTACCAAAATTATTTCAGTCAGTGTGACATTGTTTCAGTACCTTTGAAACTTCCGAGCACAAAATCTTGGGCAGTGTTTATTTCGTGCAAAAGAAAACAATTCATGTTCATATTCTTTCAAATGTCTAGGAAAACATATCTTGAAGTTTTTTAACATGTGGAAAAAATATACTGAAGCAGAAAGTACTTAATTCAATCATAATGTTATAGCGAATTCCAGTGGCGGATCCAGAGGGGGGGCGGTAGGGGCGATCGCCCCCCCCCCCCAAAGACTGTGTGACACGCCCCCCCCCCCTTCCCTCTAGTGCCTGCGTCCACCTCCTTTGTCAGGTTGCCCCGGCTACCACTGCCCAAACCGCAGAGGAAGCCGAATGGCTAGAGCGTCCGTTTCCAATGCGGAAGCTACCGGGTTCGATTCCCAGTGCCGCCGGACACCCGCCGGTTTTTCTAAAGAGTTGCCCCAGCCTGGCAGTTTGTGTTCTGGGCACCCTAGATGGTGCCCTCGTCTTTACTCGAACTTCTTTCACCCCCTTTTCATGTTTTCCAACGAGGAGGAGCCTCTGTTCTGCTATTTTAATCCGCCTCCCCTGGACAGGAGGGTTGAGATGTTCTCGACTAGAGACGGTTAGTATCCTGTTTCTCTCCTTCTTTATCCAAGAATTTCATCTCCTCAACCCCCTTGCTTCCTCAGCAAAAGGGGGTGGCAGCTTAAAGGAGCATTGACACAAAAAGTTTGGATCTTGTTTTTTATACGACTCACTTATTACGGATGGAATGCTCGTTTCCTGGAGCGCGCGACGGTTAATTATTTGTAGATAGTTTTATAGCGCCCAGCCGCAGTTTCGGTTTCAGAGAGCGCGGAGTGAACACAGAATAGTTATCATGTAAATAGTTATTTTGTATCGAGAGGGCAGCCGCCGTACCGCAAAGAGACAGCGAGAGACACACTATGCGACCACCCTCCCTCCCTGGCCACCCCACCGGCTACAATGGAATCGAAGAAGCCGGCCCAGCGCGTCGTCATTCCATATGTGCTGGGCATCAGTGAACAGCTCTCCAGGGTATTCGGAAAAGCCGGGGTCACAGTAATTCACAAACCGGAATCGACGCTCTACCGCTTGCTACCGAGGCCGAAAGACCGACCATCACCAAGGCGTATTCTACAAGGTGTCGTGTTCTGAGTGTCCAGCCAGCTACATCAAGTGTTGCCCGGAGAGAATACGCCAACACAAGAACGACGTCAGGAAGATGGAAGCGCGGCGCAGCGCTCTTGCAGAGCACTGTGAGAAGCACGACCATAAAATCGACTTTCACGGCGTTTCTGTTCTAGAAACAGAAAGGAATCTGCGAAGGAGGCTCTTGCTCGAGTCTCCGCACATTCAGCACACACCAGCAAATGTGAACCGCTCGCTAGGAACAATGCCCCCAGTATACGTTCACGGCCTCCGAAACGTGAGGGAAAGGGAAAGCCGGAGCCGTGGTGAGAGAACAAGACGCGACCATGCTTCCAAGACCAACGCAGTCACCCCCTGAGAAAGGGACCGAATCGATCCCGAAACGTTGGGCTCTCTTCAAACTGTGGCTGGAGCAATTTCAACTTCCCAAAACATAGTTGACTACGTGAGTACACAAAACCGCGTGCACATGCGCACCGTGTCGTCCACTCTTTTCAACGAAGGCTTTTGTAAGTATGCGTGACCCCCCAAAAATGCACTGCCGAGGCAAGGACATCAGCATTTGCACTCCCGTGCAAGTGTGCCCCCCCTTCCCGTTCAAAAAGTCTGCTAGGAGAGAGAGCTCGCAAGAATCGTGACAGCCAGCACAAACTCGTTGCGCAGGTGGTGGTTGATTGGTTACACGAAAACCAAAGGCGAGCTTCGCGTGCAGTGGCGCTACACGCACTTTAAAATCGATTTTAAATATGTTCTAGGCGATATTATCCATCGATATTTCGTAGGTGATGCGTGTGTGTCCACCCAAATCTCTCCCACAAGTTGTCTCGCCTTCAAAATTTTGTGTCAGTACTCCTCTAACAAAGTGTCCTCGCGGCGTAAGGCAAGACGCTGGATTGCACACATCGCTGACATATCTGAACCAGAGATGCTTATCACAACGAAACAAAGCCTGTAGGAACCTTTGGATTGTTCCCGTCGACGGGATGAAACAGTGTTCTTCCCGTCACCGTTTTTTCCGGCATTCCCAGTGCAGCTTGTCGCTTGGCACGAAGTTGTCCCTCTAAGAACTCAAAGGTAAGGGGTTCTTGAAACGATGCACCTGCAGGTATTAGGCTGCCGAAGTTACTAGAACTGCCGCATCTTGCTAAAACGTTATAGTCTCACGCGTGGTCTCACCTTTCACTCCTTTCTCTCTTTGTTCTTTCGGCGAAAAGCATGGGAAAGCTTCCACGGTCAGGCAGGTAGCCAGGATTTTTTTCGGGGGGGAGGCAGGGGGGTGTCAAGGCGTAATTGTTCGAAAGAAAGTCTTTCCATGGCAAAAAGAAACAAAAAGTTGCCCGCGAATATAGGAGGCTGCACGAGTTTCCTACGTGCCTACGTGCCTGTCCAAGGCAGCTGCAGGTTTTTCGGATTGCATTCTTAATGCTGTAGGTTTGACGTTGCACTGCGCTTCTTACAGCGTAGGAGTGAAAGGAAAGTGGCTGCATCGCCTTTGTTTACGACAAGAATTTCCACTCTCAAATTTGGCGGGAAACAGCGGTGCGCATTGACAAGGCACAGGCGGCTGGTGACTGACCCACCGTCCTGCGAGTGTCTAGACGCGCGCGTTGCTGCCCGAGTCGTATGAATCTGGAGACTGGTACTGTGGTTGCCACTTGACCCGTCCCGGCGACACAAGGTAAGCGTAGGTCACGCACAAATATATAGCTTGCATTTAGAACTTTCGGTTTGATATCGTCCCCCGTTGATTCTTTTGTTTCTGAGTTCAAGAAGACTTGAAACGTGCATATCATTGCTAGCTGCAGTATTGGAGATACCAGTCACGCCAGTATTCAGCCAAGTATATCCTGCAATTTGTCGTTATTAACCTGTTCAGAGCAGCCAGGAAATCCGCAAACTGACTACAGTGTATCTTTCTGCAGCCTTTCTAATGCAGTTACGAGGAATGTACGAATATCCTACAGAATCCGCTATAACACTATGATTGAATTAAGTACTTTTTTCTTCAGTATATTTTTTCCACGTGTTAAAAAACTTCAAGGTATGTTTTCCAAGATATGTGAAGGAATATGAACATGAATTGTTTTCTTTTGCATGAAATAAACGCTGCGCACGATTTTGTGTTCGGAAGTTTCAAAGGTACTGAAGCAATGACACACTGACTGAGATAAATTTTCTAAAGTACAAGCGATATGTCGCACGCTCATATATTCAGCATCTCTTGCTCATGCTCAGCCCGATATAATGTTAATACGCACATTGCGATTTATTCTTTCGGTTACAATGTGCGCAGCTATTTTTTTAAGGTATTGTGCAGAAAGTCACTTGCAAGGCTTACGTAAATATGCGTAAGCACTGTGGCACTTGCTAATTTTCGTCGTCTGTGATGCTGCTGCGTTGCTGTCTTCGTTTTACTTGTTAAAACGATGCGACGTACGCGTGGAGATGAGCAAGTGGAGCAGTGCTTTATTTATTTTGAAGCACTCTCTAAAATAAATAGTTTCATTTGCAAACGGCACATGCGCAGCTCCGAAACCACCTCCCTACACTCGCGTGCCTCCCCTGGTCCGGCTGTCAGAAACGCTATTTCTTTATCGGTTAAAGCCAGTGACGGTTCACGCACGCATTTCTCTCCTTGTTTCTTTATCAAGAAGGCTTCTAAGGGCCGCCACTCGTGCCTTGAAAGGTTTGACCTCGCTTCTCAGCGACTGAAAACGACCTGGAGTGGATTGAGGGAGAACAACAACGGTATTGCGGTACCGCTCTTCCTTTCTCGCTCGTTGTGCTTTCGCCGCTGCTAATTGTGGTAAAGGCACCCCAACACCACAAAAGCTTTTGTCGAAATTTACTGTGTGGTGTCACGCCTCATTATTGCCTGTCAGCCCATGCATTCTTAGCGATCCACCTATCGTTCGGGAGACGCACTATACTCGGCGACAACTTTCCTTGACAGCACTGTGGAAGCTACAGAACCGAAGTGCATGCCTGCTACCGCGCCAAGAAATAGTACTTACGTTCACTGATAATTTTCTCGTTTTTCTTGCTCAAATAAATGTTGCTTTATTTATTATGAGACTGAAACAGTTGCGGGAAGTCGTAGGTAAAATACAGTTATTGTTCAACTCGCAAGAATGCCTTCCTTTTCTTTCCACTTAGACAGCACCACCTTTTCAGCATGCCCGTTTTCCAAAGTAAACATGGCGTCCGTGACGTAGTGGGTCAGTGTGCGGCCGCAAACGCACCGTTTAGTTCTCCAAGAAAAATGTACTCGTAATATGACACTAAAATATACTCTGAACAATCGAAATGTCTCTCCCGTTCACATTCCCTTCACATTTTTCGTGAATATGTTTCCTAAACGCGTTAACGATGCGAGCGAGCAAAACCGAAATCAGCCGCAAGCTGCCGTACTACTTGCGGAGCAACACGAATGTGCGGAAGTCCCGCCTCCGTAGCCTTCGCTCCAATGTCAAGATAAGTTGTCGCCGAGTATAGTGCTTTACTGGAACTGGGAGCGGACGAGCGAGAAGGAGCGCTACCGTAATCCCGTACCCTATTTGTGTACCGTGTTTCTGCAACTTGATAAAAGTCTCTAATAGCGCACCGTGCACCTGCCGTGTCGTCTCTGCCGTCTGTTCAGCGCCATACGGATGACTTTTGTCCAAACGAATAATCCGAGTACAAGTGCTGACAACGCAAGGTCAACGAGCCTCCTAATCCCCGGAAGGATCATGGAGATGGCGGTCCTCAACCTCTGAAGTCTTGCGCGGTCAACGGGACATTGAATTTTGAAGTGCAGGTGTGTGCTCATCATATTATGACCCTACGAAGGTTCCAGGATTGGTGGAATCCTGGTGTGGTGACAGCGTGGAGAGAGGGAAAATGGGGTGGACCTCAATCTGCTAATTTAATCCGGTGCTGGAGTTTTCCTACTTCCATCAACTTATCCTGATGACTGCCCGGCAAGACACGGACCCGTGTTCGCACCGGCCACGCAACCCGATTTCTAACAAAGGCTTAGCGCAGCAAAATGGGCATATATCTGACGTGTGGTAGCCCGTAATTTGTAGTAATTCTTCCAATTTATTAAATTAGAAAACTGATTAGGACAAATGAGTGGAACCATTTTAAGTACAAGGTAACAGTATTTATGCTGTGATGGGGTTCTTTTAATAATCGTAACACTAAAAACAAAAGTGAGCCCCCCCTCCTCCTCTCCAGTTTTCTTCAAGCGACCGCCCCCCCTAAAATGAGTGGCTGGATCCGCCCCTGGCGAATTCTGTAGGATATTGGTACATATTGGTACATTCTGTAGGATATTGGCACATTCCTCGTAAAAGCATTAGGACTGCAGAAAGATACACTATAGTCAGTTTGCGGATTTCTTGGCTGCTCTGAACAGGTTAATAACGACAAATATACTTGGCTGAGTATACGGCGTCACTGGTATAGCAATGATAGGCACGTTTCAGGTCTTATTGAACTTACATACAAAACAATTAAGGGGTGACTGTATCAAACCTAAACTACTGACGTAAATTATATATTTGTGCGTGTCCTACGCTTACCTTGTGTCGCCGGGACGGGTCAAGTGGCAACCACGGTACCAGTCTCCAGATTCATACGACTCGGCTAGCAACGCGCACGTCTAGACACTTGCAGGACGGTGGGACAGTCGCCAGCCGCATGTGCCTTCTCAATGCGTACCGCTGTTTCCCGCCAAATTTGAGAGCGGAAATCCTTGGCGCAAACAAAGGCGATGCAGCCCCACTTACCTTTCACTCCTACGCTGTAAGAAGGGCAGTGCAACGTCAAACCTACAGCATTAGGACTGCAGTCCGAAAAACCTGCAGCTGCCGCGGAAGCTCTCCCATACTTTTCGCCGAAAGAATAAAGAGGGAAAGGAGTGAAAGGTGAAACCATGCGTGAGACTAGAACGTTTTAGCAAGATACGACAGTGACGGTAATACCCTAATACGCACCTGCAGCCTGATACCTGCAGGTGCATCGTTTCAAGAACCTTTTACCTTTGAGTTCTCAGAGGGACAACGTTGTGCCTAACAAGCTGCGCTGGGAATGCGGGAAAAAACGGTGACGTGAAGAACACTGTTTCATCCCGTCGACGGCAACAGTCCAGAGGTTCCTACAGGCTTTGTTT
This sequence comes from Rhipicephalus sanguineus, assembly GCF_013339695.2. Taxonomy (NCBI): domain Eukaryota; kingdom Metazoa; phylum Arthropoda; class Arachnida; order Ixodida; family Ixodidae; genus Rhipicephalus; species Rhipicephalus sanguineus. Next base: position 128,242,655 of record NC_051179.1, on the reverse strand, counting down.
CGTTGTCATAGCTTTCTATGGTTCAGATATGTCAGCGATGTGTGCAATCCAGCGTCTTGCTTTACTCCGTGAAGAGACTTTGTTAAAGGAGTATTGACAAACTTTTAAGGCGAGATAACTTGTGGGATAGATTTGTGTGGGCACGTACGCATCACCTGCGAAATATCAAGGGATAATATCGCCGAGAACATATTTAAAATCGATTTTAAAGTGCGTGTCGCGCCAGTGCACGCGAAACTCGCCTTTGATTTTCGTGTAACCAACCAACCACCGCCTGCTCCCCGAGTTTGTGCTGGCTGTCACGATTCTTGCGAGCGCTCTCTCCTAGCAAAACTAAAGTCCCTAGATTTTTCCTGGGGACTTTAAGCAGAACTTTTCAACGGGAAGAGGGGGCACACTTGCACGGGAGTGCAAAGGCTGGTGTCCTTGCCTCGGCAGTGCATTTTTCGGGGGGTCACGCATACTTACAAAGCCTCAGAGGGGATATAGCAGCACCCACAAAGCCTTCGTTGAAAAGAGTTGACGGTGCGGTGCGTATGCGCATGCGGTTTTGTGTGCTCACGTAGTCAACTATACTTTAGGAAGTTTAAATGGCTCCAGCCACAGCTTGAAGAGAGCCCAACGTTTCGGGATCGATTCGGTCCTTTCCTCAGGGGTTACTGCTTTGGTCATGGAAGGATCGCCGCGTCTTGTTCTCTCACCACGGCTCCAGCTATACTGGGGGCATTGTTCCTAGCGAGCGGTTGACATTTGCAGGTGTGTGCTGAATTTGCGGAGACTCGAGCAAGAGCCTCCTTCGCAGATTCCTCTCTGTTTCTAGAACAGAAGCGCCATCAAAGTCGATTTTATAGTCGTGCTTCTCACAGTGCTCTGCAAGAGCGCTGCGCTTCCATCTTCCTGACGTTCTTGTGTTGGCGTATTCTCTCCGGGAAATACTTGCTCACGCCTATGTAGCTGACTGGACACTAAACAGCGCGTGGCCGCGACAGCGGCCAGTAGCGCGTGACGGAGACCCTGCCAACCGGCCATTGACCGTTAGCGAAATGGCCGCACTCGCGAAGCGAGGGCGAAGCCACAATTAGTTTTCCACGCCCGAAGGGCGCAGAGGGCCTTCACCAGCCTTCACTGAGCAACAGGAAAATGGCCTGTAAGGCGTTTATTGACGGCTGGTTTGACGGCAACGATGCACGACAGTCACGACGGAACGCAGACTCTCACGAGCACGAGGGGCGTGCTCTCCGAGAAGAGGCGAAGAGGGCGACCCACTAGAAGGCGCTGAAGAGGACGGCCCATTACAACGTTCCAATGCTTCTCTACTATTACCCCGGGTACGAAAAGGGAGCCGCCTGGCGACCTAGGAGCTTGTCACTATGAGCGGGTCATGGTAGGGCTTCAGGCGCGCCACGTTGACAATGTCGCGCCCTCGACGGCGCATGTCCGAAGATGGGTCGATGGGTTCGATCAGGTAGTTGAACGGGGATGTGCGTTCGACGACACGGTAGGGGCCTTCGTATTTGGGCAGTAGTTTGGAAGTGAGGCCAGTTGCAGTGGTAGGGACCGAGAGCCATGCATACGAGCGCTCCAGGAAGGAACGTGGGCGCAGAACTGGTGGTGTCCCCGCGAATGCTTTTCTGACGCTCTTGGTTATGCGTAGTAAATGCCTTGGAGAGCTCGCGACACTCCTCAGCAAGTCTGGCTGTGGCAGAAATAGGCGCACGTTCAGATCGATCCGGCTTGTAGGGAACGATTGTGTCGATTGTGTGCGACGGGTGCCTGCCATACAATAAGAAAAAGGGTGAGAAGACAGTAGTGCTCTGAGGGGCGGTATTGTAGGCGTACGTGACGAATGGCAGAATGGCATCCCAATTCGTGTGGTCGGCGGCGACGTACATCGAGAGCATGTCGCCGAGCGTGCGGTTGAAGCGTTCGGTTAGGCCATTCCTCTGCGGGTGGTAAGCAGTAGTTTTGCGGTGAACAACGTCGCACTTTTTGAGAATGGCTTCGACAACTTCCGACAGGAAGACACGGCCTCGATCACTGAGCAGCTCCTGGGGTGGACCATGACGCAGCATGAATCGGTGGAGCAGGAAGGAGGCTACATCGCGCGCTGTAGCCGCAGAGGGGGCGGCAGTTTCAGCGTACGCGTGAGGCGGTCTACAGCGACGATGGCCCAGCGGTCACCAGCGGACGTCAGAGGAAGTGGCCCGTATACAAATCGATGCCAACGTGCCCAAACGGTCTGTCAGGGCAAGGTAGGGGTTGCAGACCTGCCGGCGACAGCTAGTGCGTGGACATTTTGAGGCGCTGACAATCGATGCAGGAGCGAACGAACTTCTGCACGTGCGGTACATCCCTCGCCAAAAGTACCGTTGGTGAATGCGGTGGTAGGTTTTTCATACCCCAGAGTGTGCACACTGCGGATCAGAGTGGAACGACTCGCATATGTCAGAACGCAGACTGCGGGGTATTACTAGTAGCCACTGGCGGCCGTCGCCGTTGTAATTGCGTCGGTGGAGCAGGTCGTCGCGAACGGCGAAATGGGGGACTTCACGACGCAACGCGCGAGTGGATGGTGTGGCCGATGGATCAATCAGAGTGGGCACGAGGGACCTAGCATGGGCATGTTTCCTAACAAGCGCATCTTCTGGTTCCTGCAGGCCTTTCTCTTGATTCACATCGACAAGCCTGCGCAGCCGGTTCTTCTTGACGCTGATGGTAGCGACACGCGCAAATGCTGGACTGGAATGACAGTGCCAGCGAATCACTTCTTCGAGGGATCCTGTGACGTCATACCCACAGCGCCATCTTCAGGACTATCCACGTCGCACCACTCTGCTATAAAGGATACGCCGCAGCTTTTTGTCTTCAGTGGGCACGAAGGACCTAGCATGGGCATGTTTCCTAACAAGCGCATCTTCTGGTTCCTGCAGGTTGGTGATACTTGCTATAGCATTCGTAGTGACTGCCGATATCTGCTGGTCCTTCCGTGCCCCAAACATGTGATGTTTTTTGGATGTGTAAACTTCTTTTGTGCCCCAAACATGTGATGTTTTTTGGATGTGTAAACTTCTTTTGTGTGGGGATGTTGAACAAAACCCGGGCCCCAGTAATGGAACAATGCTGAAGCAATTGCTAGAGGGACAAACATGTGATGTTTTTTGGATGTGTAAACTTCTTTTGTGTGGGGATGTTGAACAAAACCCGGGCCCCAGTAATGGAACAATGCTGAAGCAATTGCTAGAGGGACAAACATGTGATGTTTTTTGGATGTGTAAACTTCTTTTGTGTGGGGATGTTGAACAAAACCCGGGCCCCAGTAATGGAACAATGCTGAAGCAATTGCTAGAGGGACAAAACAAACTAGCCGCTGACATTTCCGCCCTCAGAAATCAGCAAAATGGTTTGCAAAGCATGCTCGAAGAATTCAATCAACGCTTCACAGAACTGGAAAGGAGAACTCTTTGTGTCGATGAGCTTCAACAAAATGTGAAGTTTCTTCGAGAAAAGGTTAGAGACTTAGAGGACAGGAGTCGGCGATCCAACTTAATTGTCTTTGGCGTACCAGAAAATGCTAATGAAACTGAACAAGATCTGAAACAAAAAATTATAACTGAGCTCTTTTGCGAGAAGCTTGAGACTCCTTGTAGTTCAGTGGGTAGAATTCACCGTCTCGGCAAACCTGGTAAATCTAGGCCTGTGATAATATATTTCCAGGATTACAACGAAAAACAGAACATTCTAAAAAATGCATACAAGCTCAAGGGAACGAAGTTATCAATTCAGAATGATTACTCCCCAGATACACTAAAAAAAAGAAAACTTCTCTGGAATAGCGCAAAAAATGAAAAGCAACAGGGCAAGAAAGTTATTCTTCTGCATGACAAGCTGAGCGTCGACGGTGAGCTCTTTACCTGGGATGAAATTAGCAACTCGAGAATCAAAACGCACAGTCATCAAAGGAGAGCTAATAAAGAATGATGCCACCCGCTCTGTAATAAGGATCTACGAATCATTAACATAAATGTGCGTAGCATCCTAAATAAAACCGCAGAACTTGAAGCTGTACTTTTAAAGGGGCCCTGCAACACTTTTCGAGCATGCTCAAAAAGCACTGCCGATCGGTAGTCGAGGCTCCCGAGAACACGCGAGCCAAATATTATAGCGATGCGCACGGCCTGGAATTTACAATAAATTCTCAAAGTCAGCTGAAAATCGCTCCCTCTTCTCTCGACAAATGATGTATTAGACCGCAAAATATGACGCGATTGTCGGCAGTTCCACCATTGGCTGATGTTATAATCATGATAACACCCTCATTATTACTTTCGTTGTTAATTTTGACTTCAATAAGTAGATAATATGTATGTTTATATTCTGTTATCGCGTTAAAAACACCGAACAAACATTAATATTAGCACTTCCGGTCTCACCGACAGCTCGTCTGCTCGTAGTTGCGTGGTGGTTCCGTTTTCTTCGCCATGCGCAGTGTCGAAAACGTGAATATTTCTGTGCTTTTGACCATCGCCGGTTGCCGCTGAGAGTGGCAGCCGTTCGAGTGTTGCCTCGTCAGCTGGGAACTGCATCGTCGGCACGTTCTCACGACCGACCGAGGCAGCCGTGCAGCATGTCTCCGATAACAATGCTGGCGTCCGGTAATGGCGGCGCTTCGGGGTCGTCTGCCAGTGCCGTCTTACGAGGCGGTGTATCGGAGTATCGGCCGAAACCGATCTCAGCTGTCATTCGTTCCAAACGAGCGCGCAGGTTTGCTTCCATGGTTGGCAGAGCGATGAAAACACTACGGCGTTCGAGGTGCACACCCAACATTACCAAACAGACGCGCAGTTTTCAAGCACGCGCGATACACATCGGCTCCGCTCGACGAGAACGACGCAAGCCGACCGGAAGTGGCGGCACAGACCACGTGGTTGCGCCCAGACGTCAGAGAGAAAAAAATGAAGAAAAAATTTCCGCCGGCGCTCTTGGGCGGAGCCTCGCTCGTCTGCGCTCCCTCCCTCGAGTCGCTGCCTAGCTCTCCGCGCGCTCGCGGCGTTGAGTTGAGGGAGAAAGCTGCGGAACGTGATCTCTATAATTTGGTAACACCACTTAGACTTGACGGATTCGAAAAATTTTTGCGGCATATGACTCGTGAAGAGTCATACTTCAATAATGAGACTATTCCAATATAACTAAGAAAGGTGTTGCAGGGCCCCTTTAAGTCACTCCCCCCACATTGTCGTGATTACAGAAACTTGGTTGCACGATGTCATTGATGACGCAGACATTTTTCCACCATCGTATAATGTATTCCGTCGTGATAGGCCGTCACGTGGAGGGGGAGTAGCTGTTCTGGTGAAAAATACTATATCTGCCTTTTTAACCCGCCAAATCGATAATCATGAAAGCGTCACATTAAAAGTGTCATGTTGGGAGCGATCTTTTATGCTTTTTGCTGTGTATCGTGCAGCCGACTCGCCTCCTGTTTTTTTGCGTCAGCTATGCGAACACGTGGCTTCATTTACTAATGAAAAATATATTTTGGCTGGGGACTTCAATCTACCTGGTGTTGACTGGAATCAGCCGTTTTCTAACCATGAAATGAGCTCACATGTCGCATACATGACTGATTTAATGCTCACGGCTGACGTCCAACAAGTAGTTAATCAGCCTACCCGCATTCAAGGCAACTGCGCTTCCACGCTTGACCTTATTTTTATCAGCCGTTGTATTAAAGATTACGCTGTGTCTGTGCAGCCTGGTCTATCTGACCATGAAATGGTGCTTCTTTCGTGTTCTCTTGGAGCGTGCAAAACCCAGCCTCTTGTTTCAATAATGATCAAAGACTTTTCGCGGGCAAACGATGAAAGTGTCCTTGACTTTCTTGATTTGCACATCGGTAGCTTTCAAGGCACAGATGCTACTGATCTTTGGGAACGGTTCAAACATTTGTGCAGATACTGCCTTGAAAACTTTGTTCCAAACAAAACTAAGAAAACACACCGTAAAAACCCTTGGATTACAAGACGTATATTGCAGCTAAAAAGAAAAATTAAAAGACTTAAACGACAATGCGTCAACAAGATCACAGTACAGAATAATCAGAAAATCCTAAACCAAGCTGTCAGTAGCGCAAAGCAGCACTACTTTAATCACACGTTGCCTAGTTTTATTTCTGGTTCACCACAAAAGTTCTGGCAATTTCTTTCTAAAAGTAAGAAGTCGATCGACCGCATTGTACAGGATGACGTTGTCATCGTTGATAAGCAAGACATTGCTGAAAAGTTCAATGCCTATTTTTACGGTGTCTTTTCCAACCCTACTGAACCCTTACACCAGAATCATGTCACTTGTGCCGAAACAAATCTTGTATCATTATCCGGTGTTATATCAATGTTACTAAACCTTAAGGCAAAAGCATCGCCTGGCCCTGACGATATACCCAATCTTTTCCTTCGCCGATATGCTGAGATGCTCGCACCATATCTAGTAGTCATTTTTAACAAATCATTGACGACAGCTATCATTCCTGAGGACTGGAGGACGGCAAGAATTGTGCCAGTGCTAAAGAAGGGCGACTCCGCATTGCTAACAAATTATAGACCGATATCTTTAACCGCATCTTGCTGTAAGCTCCTTGAACATATTATCGCTACTTATATTACGAAATTTCTTAATGATAACAGTGTACTGTCTCCATTTCAGCATGGTTTTAGGAAAGGCCTTTCCACAGTAACTCAACTAACCACAGTCATCCATAAGATTGCCTCTATTCTAGATAAATCAGGCCAGGTAGACGTAATAATTTTTAGATTTTAGAAAGGCTTTCGATCTTGTTTGCCATACAAAACTAATTTTAAAGTTAAAAACCATAGGGCTACCGGAGTTCATCGTTGCTTGGGTTTCCGCATACCTTACAAACCGCACACAGTTTGTAAGTATTGACAATCATTTTTCACGACATTTGCCTGTTAACTCAGGAGTCCCACAAGGAAGCGTACTAGGCCCGCTTTTATTTCTCATATACATCAACGACATCGTCCAGGAATTCGACTTTTCGCAGATGATTGCTTGCTTTTTAATGAAATTAAATGTCCGGGTGATCAAGCCTTGCTGAATACTAACCTGCAAAACATGCATATGTGGTGTCAAGAGTGGGAAATGCAACTTAACGCTGACAAAACGGTTTTCATGAATATGAGTAGAAAGAAAAACATTGTACCTTTTCCGTATAGTCTCCCTTCAGAACAGCTAACGAAGGTCCCTCTCTACAAATACCTCGGCGTCACAATAACTAGTACACTCAGTTGGAACACCCATATTTCGAACATTTGCACATCCGCTTTCCGTAAGCTATGCTTTTTGCGACATAAGTTAAAACACACACCACCTGATGTCAAACTACTCGCATATTCATCCATCGCATATGCATTATAAGGCCCAAGCTGGAATACGCATCCATTGTCTGGGACCCTCATACGAAAAAGAATATCGATGCATTGGAGATGATACAACGAAAATCAGTTAGATTTATTTATTCTAAATACCGCCAATCAGACTCTCCGACTCAACTAATGAATCTTTATGGCATAAAATCATTGCAATTACGAAGAAAAATTGACAGAATGAAATTTCTGTTTCACTTGAAGAATCGTCAATTGCTACTTCCCCCTGAGCCCTACGTGACATCATTGGCGTCGCGAACTACAAGGCATCGACATGAAGAATCACTAACCCCATACAGCACCAAAACTAACCTATTCAAGTTCTCATTTTTCCCGCGCACAATTAACGACTGGAACTCGCTGCCAATATCATCAGTGCAAAGTATAAAAACAATTGAAAGTCTTCAGGATTGATGATAGGTTATTTTAATTATGTGCCTTTTTTGTGTGAATATTGCTTTTTTTTTTCCTCATACTTTTTGACATGTTCAAGGTGTTATTACTTGCGTGCTTTGCTGTACAAATTAGACACTGTCTTTTGTTTTTGTTTTTCCTTTCAATGCACTATGTGTAAATGTGTCTATGTATTGCCTTTACGAGTACACTTTTGCCCCTCCTGCTAGGGCCCAAGACGGGCCTGCAGTATCTTGTAAATAGAATAAAAATAAATAAAAAAATAAAAAAGTCTATTAGTGAGGCGATCCATTGATCCTTGCGCTGTTCGGTAGCGATGGTGTGAATGTCAATGGAAGAAACGACAAAGTGCGACGCTGAGCTGGGGGCATTGTCGTCAGGCAAGGGAGAGCGCGACAGGGCGTCGGCGTCAGCATGCTGGCGACCGTTGCGGTACAACACGCGGATGTCGTAGTCTTGCGAAGTGTCCAACGGGCGAGACGGCCTGAGGGATCCTTCAATGACGACATCCAGCACAGTGCATGATGGTCGGTGACGACATCAAATGGGCGACCATACAAATAAGGTCGGAACTTCGTAAGGGCCCAAATGATTGCCAGGCATTCTTTCTCCGTGACGGTGTAGTTGGTCTCGGTTTTAGTAAGCGTACGACTTGCATATGCGACGACATACTCCGGGAACCCAGGTTTGCGCTGCGCAAGGACAGCACCGAGGCCAACACCGCTGGCGTCCGTGTGTACCTCTGTAGGGGCCGTAGGGTCGTAGTGGTGTAGAATGGGTGGAGACGTCGACAAACGTTGGAGCTTTGCGAAAGCGTCGTCGCACTCTGACGACCACGAATTGAGGGGCCCATTGCTTCGAAGGAGCTTCGTCAGCGGTGATATAATAGTCGCGAAGTTTCAGATGAAGCGCGGAAAGTAGGAGCATAGTCCTACGAAACTGCGCAGTTCTTTGGCGGACGTAGGTTTGGGGAACTCTGTCACGACCCGAAGCTTGGATGGATCGGGGAGGATGCCGTCCTTGGACACGACGTATCCTAGTATCGTCAGCTGCCGTGCTGCAAATCGGCACTTCTTTAGATTCACTTGTAGCCCGGCGTCGCTCAAACGCGTCAAAACCTGCCGCAGGCGTTGAAGGTGCGTTGAGAAGTCCGGGGCGAAAACGACGACGTCGTCGAGGTAGCACAGGCAAGTGTGCCATTTCAACTTGCGCAGAACGGTATCCATCATGCGCTCAAAGGTTGCGGGCGAATTGCACAGCCCAAACGGCATGACGTTGAATTCGTACAAGCCGTCGGGTGTGACAAACGCTGTCTTCGGTCGAGCGTCATCAGCCATGGGGACTTGCCAGTACCCTGAGCGCAAATCGAGCGATGAAAAGAACTCTGCTCCTTGCAGGGTGTCAATGGCGTCGTCTATTCCGTCTATTCGAGGTAGGGGATAAGCGTCCTTTCGGGTGATCTTATTGAGTCGTCGGTAGTCCACACAGAATCGCACAGAGCCGTCCTTCTTAGCAACGAGCATAGGCGTGCGCAGGGTTCCCCATTAAGGGGGGCAAAGGTTCATCGCAGCACCCCCCACCCTACTAAGTCAATGTATGGGGCAGATTTTGCGCCCCCCCCCCTCTTACGTGACTAGAAGGGTCAATGTAGGGGGCAGATTTTGCGCCCCCCTCTTAGGTGATTAGGGGGGGCGGCCGCCCCCCCCCCCCCCCCTGTGCGCACGCCTATGAAAACGAGAACAACAGGAGACGCCCACGGGCTGTTTGAGGGTCGAACAACATCGCGGCGAAGCATGTCTTCGACTTGCTCATTAATTACACGACGCTCTGTTGGCGACACGCGATATTGACGTTGCCGCAGTGGTGGTTGGGCGCCAGTGCCGATGCGATGCGTGACAGCAGACGTGCGGCCGAGAGAAGTTTGCGCGACATCGAACGAAGAACGAAATTCTTCCAACAAGCATAGAAGCTGGGAACGCTCGACCGACGTAAGGTTGTCAGCAATCGACGAACCAAATATACCTGCGGGTGACGAATCAGATGTGGAAACAGCACTGAGCGAACGGGAGCTGACGCAGTGCGTGTCACCCGATGCGTCCATGACTTGTGCGTCTTCGAGGGCTTCCACTCTGCCGAAGACATTCCCCTCGCACCAACCTAACAATGTACGGGGATGAGTTCGTAACAAAAATATCGGTGTCTCTTTGAATGACTTGCACGGTCGCAAATTGCACCAGCAAGCGTTTGCTAGTAGAAACGCGGTCAGATGGAGAAAGAAGTGCAACGGCGTCGGCGAGACCGGTGCAATAGACTGACACAGCCGTCGACGAGATTGCAGGAACTGTGGTGTCGTCTTTGACGAGTACCTTGGTCGCAGCCGGTGGACTACTGGTGTCAAATCGGAGAATGGTGAGAGTTCTATTTCGGCTGGAGCGCAACGAATTACGGCGGCGTGACGGGCGAGAAAATGCCATGCCAGGATGACGTCGTGATAGCATAGAGAAATAATGATGAATTCGACGGCGTACAGAGCGTCCTGAATAATGACACGGGCTGTGCACACCGCTGTCGGGTGAATACTTTGGGTGCTGGCTGTACGGAGGGAGAGCCCAGAAAGCGGCGTCGTCACTTTTCGTAGTAGTCGGCTAAATTTAGCGTCCATAACGGATACGGCAGCTCCAGTGTCTACAAGGGCCGATGTGCGCACACCATCTACAAACACGTCTACTACGTTTGATGGACTTTGCTGAGGGCTTTGGCAGTTCGATAGCGTCGCAGTCCTTGCCTCTTGGACTGCGACGACTAGTTTTCCTGGTCTCGTGCGACCGGACGAGGCCGCATCGGTGACAGTGAGCGGCGTCGTGGGGACGGTAAACGTCGGGTAGATGGACCTGGGCGTGACGTCGGTGACATAGGCGGCGGCGGGTCGTAATACGGGCAGCTGGACTGGTTGGTGACGGCTGATCCAACTCGAGGCGGCTGCACGCGATTGCAATAGCGGGCCACGTGACCGGCTAAACCGCATGCAAAGCAGATCGGGCGGTTGTCGGATGTGCGCCATCGGTTTGCCGGGCTAGGTCCCATCCACGTCGCAGGACGCGAGGGGCGGGGCGGCTGCTGATATGACGACTGCAGGGTGGGCTGCAGTCGGGGCGTGTGGATGATGTCGGCGTACGCAGCCGGCACACTCGCTTCGAAGGCCTGAGGCCTGGCGACGGCTCCGGCGTATGTTAACAGGGGCACCACAGGGAGCGTTGGGGCCGGCCTGGCTACAACTTGCGCGTAACATGAGCGGCGCAGGCGCCGGAGGCGGCTGGTAGTATTCCGGCATGAACTCCGCGATTTCCTGCTCAATAGTCCGGCGTAGGGGAGGCAGCAGTGTGGTCGACGGCTGTTCAACATGCGGCGGGTGAGAGAGAACCAGTAGAGAGAACTGGCGGGCAATTTCCTCGCGCACGAATGATTTGATCTCGGCGAGTAAGACGGAGTGGTCCAACACGGCCGACAAGCGAGCGAGATCGGCGTCGCGTGATGGAGGTCGACGCGTCATCAGCTGCTGCCGGCGCAGCTCCTCGAAGCTTTGGCACAGTGTGATGACCTCTGCCACAGTGCGAGGGTTTTTGGCGAGTAGCATGGTAAAGGCGTCGTCGTCGATGCCTTTCATGACGTTCCGGATCTTGTCGGCTTCAGAAATGGTCGCGTTGGCTTTCTTGCACAAGTCGAGCACATCTTCAATGTAGCTCGTGAAAGACTCGCCGGACTGCTTAGCTCATTCACGTAAACGCTGTTCGGCTTGCAGCTTGCGAACGGCAGGGCGGCCAAACACGTCGATGATGGCAGTCTTGAAAGCGGACCATGTAGCGAAATGGGATGCGTGGTTGTTGTACCATATAGGCTTGCCACACCCGCTAGGTAGAAAACGAGGTTGCTCAATTTGCCTGCCTCGTCCCATTTATTGGGGACGCTCACACGCTCGTAAATCGCAAGCCAGTCCTCGACGTCGGTGCCATCCGCGCCGGTGAAGATAGGAGGGTCGCGGATGCGGGGGACAACTGGACATGGCGTCGGTGCAAGAGGAGGCGTTTGCTGGGCGGCGTCTTGAGTCATGGTAGCAGGCACGGTACGGGATCGAAGCTCCAAGGGCATCGAATGCGGACCGTAGTTGTTTAAAGGGCCCAGCACTCTCCACCAAATTGTCAAGACGTTTATTAGCGGGCACTCGGCGACGGCGACAGTCAAAGCGGGGCCGACTCGCTGCACGAGGGGCGTGTTCTCAGAGAAGAGGACGACCCACTAGAAGGCGCGCAGAGGACGACCGATTACTAAGTAGGAACGCTTCGCTACAGCTGAAATTCTTCGTGGAGCGTTTTTGTGCAACAGTACAGAAAGTACCGGTACGTGCCGTAATCAAAAACATTCAGCTCCTCCATCACCGTATGCGAACTAACCTAGCAGTGACTTAATCGTTCTGCTGGGCGTTACATCTTTCGTTTCCTTTCTCGTAGCCCGATTAGCGGTTCTTTACTCGTGTATATGGAGTGAGCGCAGTAGCTATTCGGCGCAACGCCAACCTATAGTTGACGTAACTTCACGTCGAAAAGAGGACACCGCTGTATTGCATACGCGATCGTGAACGTAAAGTTTGTGATTCCAGTGCGCACACAACACAAGCACGCAGCGAGCGCACACCGAACAATACATACATTAGGTAGTAACAAAAGTTTATTGCCCTTTCGTTGAACGACACAGCCTCTAAAACGTACGATGCCTTCAGCGCATGTTATGTACGGCGCGTCAGACGCCAAAAACAAAAGTTCATGTGAGTTCTGAGTGGACAGAATGAGTAACAAGCAACAGAGCGCACATCCAAGAGCCGCTGTGGCAAAAGTTTGCGCACCACGAAAGCTCGCCTCGAAGTGTGGTGGAGAGACACAAGGCGGACAGTCACGGCGCTGGAAGTGTGATACATATGAATTCTGACGTGTGTTTTTAACTCATTTTCTTTTTCTTCGTTGTTTTTTTTAATATGGCTAGGACACTTCATTGAGTCCACCTGTTGCAAAGGGTACTTGGCCACATTATCTATCTAAACAGCAGCGCATGAGGCCTATATATTTTCGCTAACGGGTTTCAAGCACCAGGGTGTCTCTGTGGTAGAATACTCAACTGTCACGCAGAGGGCGTGGATTCAAATCCCATTGGATTCATGTCTATCGGACACGCCACCTGACTGGCGAAGGAAACGGCTACACTACTCAACGCAGGAACGGGCGTCTAAGAGCTGCACTCTAAAAACATGATAAAGCACTCAGCTTTCCTACTAAAACGTGCAGTTTTCATCAATATTCAGTATTGTTAAATCATCTTTTCTTATTTTATATTTAAAGATTATTCGCAATTTTTCTGGGCGATCTTTTGTTCTAAATCTGGGGTTTCAATGTAAACACCCTTAGCCTTTCATGTGGCATAACTCATTTTAGCCACGAGTACTTGCAATTTTTCTTTCGTCTTTTTTTTAATTCACTGTATGCATTCCGTTTCCCACGAATTAATCTTTGAGCGTTTCTTGTAAACCAAGGCTTACATTTGCGGCATCGGGCCACCCGCCGTGGTGGTCAGATTATGGTGTTCGACTGCTGACCCGAAGGTCAGGGAATAGAATCCCGGCCACAGCGCCGCCTTTCGATGGGAGGTGAAATGCTAGAGGCCTAAGATTTAGGTGCACGTTCAAGAACACCAGCTGGTCCAAAATGTCCGAAGCACTCCACTTCAGTGTCCCTCATAATCATATCGTGCTTTTGAGACCGAAATATTTTTATGCTCCGTCGGACTGTCATCAGCCGTGAAGGCACATGTTGCTTACGTAATTCGAGCAGTTTAGTATTAAACCTCACCCTCATATTTTCTACATAAACGTATCTGACAGTGCCTCAAAAATGTCATAACAACAGTCAAGTGCTTCTGTAGTATTTGCGTGGTGATAGCTATGTACTCACCTTGCTTTGGTACCTGTAACATGATGCAAGTTGAGCTCTCAAAGCACAGTGCTATGATCACTTCTATGCGTGTGCTGGTCCACAAGAGGCATATCAGCAAGCAATAAATCAAGCACTTTATTTTCTCTTGTAGGTTGCAGAACAAGTTGATGAGCGAGAAACAGCTACACATCTTGAACAATTCCTCCTGCGAACCACTATTAACGAGAGAATTAGTATGTTTTTGAGCCCAATGGATTACAGGCAGCTTAAAATCACCTCCAAGTAGTACGTGATCATCATTTACTGCCTCAATTTCCTCATTCAATTAAGTTGTTCATTACTGGTGGCCTATAAAAAGAAAAAAAAAATAACGCAGTCTTTCCATTTTAGAAACACAACTTCAATGAGAATGCTTTGTTTTCGTGTGAATTTGTAACATTTTAGAATAAATTTCTCTTTCAGTAATGTGCAGGCATAGCCCCGGTAACGGTGGTCTAGTGTAGAGGTGTGCACGGGCTCCGGGTAGCCCGAAAGCCCGAGCCCGACCCGGCCCGCGGGCCGGGCTCGGGCGGGCCGACGTATTTTCACCTCGGGCCCGGGCCGGGCTCGGGCCACTTGGAGTTTTATCGGGCCGGGCTCGGGCCCGGCGCAAAGCCCGACTCAAGCCCGAAATATAGAGAATGAGCGGGAATTGTTTTCCACCATGCATACAGCGCCTTTTCCGCGACCGCCCATGACGGCTTTTCTTTTCCATTCGCTACTTTAAACAAAAGGGGAGCAGGTAAAGCACTGCCTTTGTTGCACTCCGACAAACAGAGAAGTAACACCACCTGAGCTAGTGACGGCGCCACGCGACTGTTCGCGTTAGATTTAAAGCCAAATCCCATATGAGTGAAAATGCACGCGACAGCGACGAGCGACCCGACGTACATCGCCTTCGTGCAAGCTGACGCAAAGCGCCACACTTCGTTGAAGCCGGAATCGTTGGACTGCTCGCTGTTTTTGCACGACAATTTATAATCCGTGTAATAGAGACTGTACGTCGTGTGTCGTTTGATCATATTTGATATGCTCAATAAAATGCCAAATTACCGGAAAACGATGTTTTGTTTTCGCAGCGAACCTTCGAAAAGCCGGGCCGGGCCCGGGATTGTGTTTTCGTACGTCGGGCCGGGCCGGGCGGGCTCGCAGCCCTTTGCCGTCGGGCTCGCCCTTACAAAAATATGTTTAGATAGTCCATATAAAGTTTGTAGACATCTGTCTATAAAATCAATTGACGTTCTATAGCTGATTTCTTTAGACTGGTCTATAGACAGTCTATGGAATAGTGGCCACACTCGTTTTTATAGACCAGTCTACAAGAAAGTCTAAGTCTATAGATTGGCTATAGAAGGTCTGTAGATTAATAAAAATTCATGCGTTTAAACCGATGTCTGCAGAATGTCTATAAACAAAAGTCTATAGGCTCATATAAATCTACTTTGGTTTACTTTTGTCTATAAAATATCCACAGACAAATGTCTGTAGACTATCCATAGGCTATTCCTATGACCCAGTATATAGAGTGTCTACGGACTTATTACCTCACAAATATACTGTGGTCTACAGATTGCCTAGAGGCAGTTCCTGTAGATTAGTGATGTATAAATTTATCCCAATAAATTCTGGAAAAGAAAACGAGGCAAAGCACACAGAAAAGAATGACAAGCACAGGCGCTGACTTACAACAGAGCTTTAATCAGAAAAAGATACAAAAATATAAAAACTTACGACAAAGCATGCGCGAAAAACGAATGCAGACCCAGTTTTGCATACAATGTAACGAAGCTACTTCTCCGTTAATAGAACTTTTACTAAACAGATGATGTATGGTTCATCAAACAAGGAAAATATGGAGTGGCAGGACCAATATTTGCCCCAATTTTTCTCAAACAGATGCAGCAACAAGGAGAGCATGCACTCGCTTAACAAGTTTAATTGAACTGAAGCTCACATCCACCAACGATAATTTACATATACGTGGTGTGCTACTTCGAATGAATTAAGTTTGTAGTTGTATGTGTGTACTTACTGTTACTACCAGTTCAAAACGTGTTTCAGACAAATGAATTGCCTTACAGTGAGCCTCGTGTACAAACCTAATGAACGAGCGAATGGGAATTTTTTCGAGGGCCTCGTTTCTTTGTTAGACACAACCAAATTAATCGAACAGACAATTAAGCCAGGGAAAGCATAGCGGACATTAATTGTCGTCTTTAAAGGGGCACTGAAGAGCAAAACGATTTTTCTCATATTAGTGAATTACTCTTTCACGATACCAAAACCACCACGCTTGCTGCGAGAAGATGCTTAGTAAGCACGAAAATACGCAAAAACAAAATGTGAGTGGCGACGCCACCTTGAAGTTTCCACACCATTCGCCGTGACGTTACATGTTTTGACGGCGCCTACTAGGGACTACGTAGTTCCTAATCGGTAAAAATGAAGTACATTGTCCTCTGAGGGGGCCAGAGACTTGAGATACCAAGTTTGGGGTAATTTTATTGAGCAAACGGCGCCAAAATAAGATAAATACACTTTGAAATCAGTGACGTCACGCGGGAAGATTTCGGCGCGAAACTTAAAAATGAAACTTTGACCTTGGTTTTCTCCTCTATTAATAAACCTATGGTGGCGAAATTAACGACATTAGAGTTTTCAGAGCCCAATTTATCGATCTAAACCGATTCATTGTTTCTCTTTAGTGTCCCTTTAATTGTAGTGTAGTAATAATGGCGTACGTTGAAATTGATTACAGTGGACGAAAACTCACCCTTTCCGTCGGTGGGATCCGAATCCACAACCTTCTAGTTACACGTCTGGCGCTTCCCCGTTTACTTCGTTGGGTACTTATGTATTTGTCATCCCTAGGAGTCTCAGCCAGCACCGCACGCAGTCCAGGTGGCGAGTTTGGAACATTCATTTTTGACAGAGGGCATCACGTGGCACTTGATCTTAGCACCACGTAATAATAATAATATCTGGGGTTTAACGTCCCAAAACCACGATATGATTATGAGAGACGCCGTACTGGAGGGCTCCGGAAATTTGGACCACCTGGGATTCTTTAACGTGCACCTAAATCTAAGTACACGGGCCTCAAACATTTTCGCCTCCATCGAAAATGCAGCCGCCGCGGCCGAGATTCGATCCCGCGACCTTCGGATCAGCAGTCGAGGGCCATAACCACTAGACCACCGCGGCGGGGTCTTAGCACCACATACAGCTGACCAATAAACCCTCGCATGCTAACTTGATGCTTTAAGTCTACCGGGGCGACGCCCTCGCTGAATCTACGAAAGAAGGGGATCTTTTCGATCGTTTTGGTTGTGTATAAAAAAGAAACGAGGCCCTCCAAAAATCCCTTTTTTTTCTTTCATTCACCGCGAAGTCCTTTCCCCGGCTGACTTATGCCTCAAGTTCGCATGCGACGTTTTATCGGTCAGCTGCCGCCTCATGGAAAGATCGCGTGCCACGTGACAAACTCTGGCAAAGAAGAGTGTTCCACACTCACCGCCTTGAGTACGAGTGGCACTGGCTAACACTCCAAGGAACTACACATACATAAATGCCCAGCAAAGCGTACGGCGAAGCGCTTTCCTTCGTAGCTCAATCGGCTGAGCATCGGGCGTTTAGATACCATCAAGGCAAAGGGCGATTTTCCGTTCACTTTATTCCATTTCAATTTAGGCCATTATTACTACACTACAGTTAAAGCCAACAATTAAAGTCCGCTATGCTTTCCCTTGGCTAATCGATTGATTTGGTTGTGTCTGTACACACCCAAGAGCTACGATCCGCGACAGACAGACTAAAATCTTTAATATAGAACAATTACGTCCATTCTTTGCAAAAACGAGCGCGGCACCGTAGACGGCGACGCAGCTACAATCACATAGCCTCTGAGCAGCATGGCGTATGCATGACCGCGCCGTGTGTGTACATGTGTCTCTCTATCTGCACACCCGTCTACTTTTATAAAGTTGATTTGCACGTTAGTTAACAATAACCATGCTTATAACAATAATTGATGGGGTTTAACATCCAAAAACCACGATTTTGAGCGACGCCGTAGTGGAGGGCTCCAGAAATTTTGACCACCCGGGGTTCTTTATACGTGCACATAAATCTAAGAACACGGGCCTCAAGCACTTCGCGAGCCCTCAAGCAAAGCGACCGCCGCGGCCGGGATTCGATCTCCGCGACCTGTGGGTCAGCAGTCGAGCACCTTAACAACTATATATTTAGACCACCGTGGCGGGTAACTACGCTTATTGAACGATAACGTCTGTTGCATTTCCACCACAGAAAGGGTACGGGTTTAAAAGCAGACTCAATGTTATAGTGACAAGGCATGTGCACGTCATTTCATGCAAGGATGCCGCATTGCATACAGTCAAGGAAAAAAGGCGAAACAACACAAGGCCTGCAAAACACAAGCATAGCATCGCGCAATGCAACGCGTATTCTTCAGGCTGTTTTTAGCTCTAATCGACGCACACGGCAACGGCTCCGCGGAAGCGTATAACGAACACCACAGAAGGCAGAGACACTAGTACAAGGCATACTTTCGTATCAAACACTTCCTCTTGCACACCATCTCTATTATGGCAGCTCGCCGCTCGGGCAATCTTACCTACACAAAGTCGTCATGCACAGTCACGCGATTTGGCAACGTTCTTGAACTCACCGAAGAGCGATATTCGCTGTGGCGACAGTCTCGTCAAAAGACGCGCGCTTGTGATCTTGTTCAAAGCTTCGCGCTCGTTGGGGCTACGACAACACATGGCCGTCAACGATTCCATGTCAAACAACGATGCGTCCGTCCCGACACGCGGTGTAAGTACGTGTCCATTCCACGACTTCCAGCGACGATACCGGCACGTAATATTAATCAACGTGGTAAAAATACATGCGCGCAACAAACTTATTTCGGCATTACACACTGCGCTGCAAGAACTTCTTTAACAACGACCCTCAAATGCTTCAACTGCTTCAACTGCCTGAACGGCTTAAACGTCAGTAGTGTGCCTCGATGTGTGCGCCCCCCTTAGGGTGTTGCCATTCTTTGAAGGGGCTGATGCCGCCACGACGCCATTTTTTGCCCCGCGTCTCGTGCCTCTCAGCGCAGCTGCCGTAGAGGGGTGAGACGCCGGTAAGAAGCCGTGGGCTAAAATATGGCAGCCGCGCCGCAGTAGACGCCGCAGATGTCCTCACCCTGGACAAAACGCGCAACAAAACGCGCATCAAGGCACCCTAAACGTCAGTGCGCCTGCGCGCCCCCTGGTTTGAACTGATTGGCTCTCGCTCAGCGAGCAATTTGAAATTGAGTTGCAGCAAGTGTTCTGTGTTGCAGCTGCGCGCCCTCTTCCGTTCGTTTGCCGCACCGGTTCTCGCGTTTCTCCCCTTCCTTATCGTGTTCGCTCGCGCGCCTTCACGATTCAAGGCGAAACCCCATATGCGCAAAAATTCACGCGACAGCGACGAGCGATGCTATGAGCGACGAAACGAGCCGTTCGCGCGACGTGTTGCGTGGTCGATTTCGCGCGATCGCTCGGTTTTTCAGATTTGGAATCCGTCGTATGTCCGTCGCTCGTCGCCCGGAGGTGCTGTGCTGAAGCAGCCAATAGCAAAACACCGGAATAAGATGCATCAGTGACGTATTGCTGATTGCCGCCACTTTCTTATCGACGCACATCAACAACAACGTTCATCAACATGACCAACGGCGACGAGCGTAATGTTGACGTTGTTGAACGCGAACGCTGGGACCCGCGCCGTCTGTGACGCGGCTTGGCAGCACGTAGCAGCAGTGATGGGATCGAAAAACATGCTGCGAGACAATGATAAACATTTTATGTACCATTATGCAACAAAACATCGTATTTTACATTGCATACCGCTGAGAACGGGCCACTTTTAGTACGAGTAAACGCCCTCATGCCAGCAACAGTCGAGATCGCTCGCCGAGGGCGTCGCGTGAATGGGGTTTGCCCATCCAAGCGACCGCTTGCGCGATGACGATCTACGTCGCGTCGCTCGTCGCTGTCGCGTGCATTTTCGCGTATATCGGGTTTGGCCTTCACGGCAGTGCCTGAACGAAAAAGCAACTTCTTAGTGGGGAGGCCGCTTCTGAGCGATTCTTCAATTGTATTTCCAGTGCTTGCTGTTTAAACATACCGTTCGTGGACCGTTCGTTTACAGGATATGTAACGAACGGTCAGTTTTTACTACTATCTGTAACAGCTGTTGTCCTCACGGCCGTGTCTGTGTGTATGATCACAAGCATGTGGAAAACTTGAGCCTTTGACAGCTAGTGTCCGCAGTGCCGAGTGATATCTCTGAAATTTGCACCGAGCCAGTGTCACCATCGATGCCTCGCCCTTAGGGCGATTCAGTTGCAAGTTCTTTCTTATTGATGTTCCCTGTTAATTTACATTAATATATTCTAAGCGGGAGATGTAAGCAAGTGCATACACACATTATCAATTTGAAATCGCTAACTGAAACACGATTTAATATTACATTGCACGTCGTCGTAATGAAAACAGAAAAATGCATATTTGTTGAAGAACATCTTAATTAACCTATTACCTTCTGAAAATCCCGTGAAAATGAACAAATATAATGAGCTAGCGAAAGGGCCAGAGCTAATTCGCAAAATATTTTTAACAAAATTGGTTTTTGGGCACAGTGCTTCGTATATGAAAAGAATGGCGAAATACTGTATATTGAATAGTAACAAAAATGAAAGCACTGCAGTGGGCCCTGCTATTTGTGTCTTGAAAAAGAGCTGTTGTACTCTGTTCACTGTTTGCCCATCGTCCCGCTTCAAAGCTGCGATTTCCAGTGTTCCACGAAATACATTGCCCTTTGCATTGTAGCAACGAAGGCGGAAAGAACCACACGATCCTTGCAGTACATCCAGCCGGAGAGCCATAGAGTGCGACATACTTACTGGAAACATCTTTAGTTCTAATGTGAGCATGCGAGTTACGAGGGGAAATATATATGTGCCATGTGCGCCAGAATGTTTTAATGAGATATACAAAAACGCATTCCTGCTCAATTTCACATTGTGGTTCAATTAATTAATGAGCCCCCTTAGTTCTTTTTTAACATGCCTTACAGCTAGGGCCCAATGGGGCAATAAGGAGTGCATGCTTAGATGTTATATAAACAAAAAGGTAGCAAAATTGCATAAAGTACACACGTCTGATAAAATTTCAATGAAAAACCTTATTTTCAGCAAAAAATTAAATAACTCCACTTTAGCTTCTGTCTTTAGACAGTCTATAGACTGGGATTTGACAATAGGAAATAACACCAATTTATCAACCTTTGTATATAGACAATCTATACACTGGGATTAGACAAAACACAAACTTCATCAACTTAACTTTTGTCTATAGATTTATATAGACTAACAATAGAAAAAAAAGAACCATACGCTTTTTAAAACTTTTGTTTATAGACAATCTATAGAACGCAATTAGACAAAAGATGACACGCATTTATAAACTTTTGTCTATAGATTGTCAAAAGATTTTCTTTAGGCAAAATACTAAATCTACATAAAGGCGAACTCGTCTACAAGAAGTCTACAGACACTCTATAGACTGTCTAAATCCATTTTTGTAAGGGCGGGCGGGCCTTCGACAAAGTCAGCGGGCCCGGGCCGGGCTCGGGCTCGGAAATACGGCCCGTGCACAGCTCTAGTCTAGTGGTTATGGCGCTCGACTGCTGACCCGAAGGTTGCGGGATCAAATTCCGGCCGCGGCGGCTGCATTTTCGGTGGAGGCGAAAATGTTTGAGGCCCGTGTACTTAGGTGCCCGTGTATTTAGGTGCACGTGTATTTAGAGGCCCGTGTATTTAGAGGCCCGTGTATTTAGGTGCACGTTAAAGAACCCCAGGTGGTCGAAATTTTCGGAGCCCTCCACTACGGCTCTCATAATCATATGGTGGTTTAGGGACGTTAAACCCCAGATATTATTATTAATGTGAGGACACCTCCGCCGTGTCTATCCCAATCGGTCCGATAAGCTGTACAATTTAAGGGACAGATATTGCTGTCACTATTTTCGCTGTTCCGCCACGACTCGGGTCCAGTCATGTTAACAAGGTGAGCAAGGTCGTCAGCCTTATTTGTAATGCTTCTGCAATTCCCAAGCAGCACTTTTAGTATGGTACTGCTGCTACATTGTCAGCCTGATTGTATACGCCTAGTGCACGCCGACCGAAGCGCCAGTGGTGGCGAACTTGCTCGCTACTCTCGGGGCAGTGAGCAGACGTTCGCCGTACGTTTCTACGTCGTTGTTCGTGTGTCACCGCGTCGTTCACGTTTTCGGAGTGAAATTAGTAGTGTCCGACGCATGTGTGTGGTGGCCAAAGCTTCAAGATATGTCAATATCGGTGTTTGATGCGCTCGATCATGTTGACACCGGATAGCGACGAAGGTTATCGCGGCCTGCCCATGTTTTGGTTCGGTTCGACCTTAGTGCTGAGTGCAGGCTTTTCGCTGATGTTCGACGCAAATTTACCGTGCTGAGGGCGCAGCACGGTAAATTGCTATTTATTGCTATTTTCTTCATGAATAACTCTTGTTTTTTAATTTCGTGTCTTTGCCTCTCCTCGTTTGTAATGAAGTTAAATCATGCAGTCTTTTTCCGAAATTATTACAGACCGATTCTTCTTTAACAGTATCTTTATTTTCGTATCTTTATTTCCTTTACCTGCCTTGCAGGTGCAGAGTGCATCTTGCAGCAGGAAGTCTGGTACTGATGCCTGGCAAGTAAACAAAAAAATATTAAAGGTTACTAATGCAGTTGCAGGATTTCCTTTCGCATGCAAGCCGTTTTGTACATCTACCATCACACTTATCCCAGAACATAAATCAAGCACAATTTGAAATCTCCTGCTCTCAGACTTTCAGTTTCCTGGTAGCAGCAACACATGTACTTATTCGCCTTCCCCCTCTTTTTTTTTTTTTTTTTGACGATTGGTGACAGTTCGCACAATTTCACACGCAACTCGACAGGCTCTCGGGTTAGTAAGATCAAGAGCGTGCATGCCCCCCAAATGAAAACGAACATTACAAACATGCAGCACAATTGTGACCCATGAAAAACTAAAAATACTTTTGGTGCATGCTGACGATAACACAATAAAATCTTTCTCACGGATGGCTGAGACAATGCTCGCCGGCAAAACACTGCTACCGTGCCCTCGATGCAAGTAGCACAATTTGAAACCTACGCAGGTCAATAGAGCTCTAAATCAATGTAAGATATTGCAGGCATACTTAACATACATCTATGACGAAATATCGTGTAAAACATGACGAATCTCTTGAGTATCTATGTAAACTACCGTAATTATTGTTACTTGCATCTCAACGACGGAACAAATTCCGGCCTTGCTGACATGCCTATCTAACGTGGTCGGCGCGCTTCTCCGCTTTTAAAGACATCGGGCGGATTCTTTCTGTAACACCAAAGCGCTAACGTACTCGCACTACAGCTTTGTACAGTTTGAAGCAGGTTAGCGAGAGAATTTCAAGTTGCTAAAACTGCAGCGGGTAGCGCAGATCGACGGACGTAGCGGGATGGCATAGGCGGTGCGGCGCTAGCTCTCAGTTTATTCACCCGTAAGTATGGCGATTTCTATACCAGGGCATTCCATCTGCAATAGTAATGCCACAACTGATTTTCTTGGTGGCACTTGTTCGGCGATGGCACGCGTAATCAGCGGTAGCACGATCGCTACATGTGCCAGCATCTCGCCATGCGAGTTCGGAACAGGGGCGGATCCAGCCACTCATTTTAGGGGGGGCGGTCGCTTGAAGAAAACTGGAGAGGAGGAGGGGGGGCTCACTTTTGTTTTTAGTGTTACGATTATTAAAAGAACCCCATCACAGCATAAATACTGTTACCTTGTACTTAAAATGGTTCCACTCATTTGTCCTAATCAGTTTTCTAATTTAATAAATTGGAAGAATTACTACAAATTACGGGCTACCACACGTCAGATATATGCCCATTTTGCTGCGCTAAGCCTTTGTTAGAAATCGGGTTGCGTGGCCGGTGCGAACACGGGTCCGTGTCTTGCCGGGCAGTCATCAGGATAAGTTGATGGAAGTAGGAAAACTCCAGCACCGGATTAAATTAGCAGATTGAGGTCCACCCCATTTTCCCTCTCTCCACGCTGTCACCACACCAGGATTCCACCAATCCTGGAACCTTCGTAGGGTCATAATATGATGAGCACACACCTGCACTTCAAAATTCAATGTCCCGTTGACCGCGCAAGACTTCAGAGGTTGAGGACCGCCATCTCCATGATCCTTCCGGGGATTAGGAGGCTCGTTGACCTTGCGTTGTCAGCACTTGTACTCGGATTATTCGTTTGGACAAAAGTCATCCGTATGGCGCTGAACAGACGGCAGAGACGACACGGCAGGTGCACGGTGCGCTATTAGAGACTTTTATCAAGTTGCAGAAACACGGTACACAAATAGGGTACGGGATTACGGTAGCGCTCCTTCTCGCTCGTCCGCTCCCAGTTCCAGTAAAGCACTATACTCGGCGACAACTTATCTTGACATTGGAGCGAAGGCTACGGAGGCGGGACTTCCGCACATTCGTGTTGCTCCGCAAGTAGTACGGCAGCTTGCGGCTGATTTCGGTTTTGCTCGCTCGCATCGTTAACGCGTTTAGAAAACATATTCACGAAAAATGTGAAGGGAATGTGAACGGGAGAGACATTTCGATTGTTCAGAGTATATTTTAGTGTCATATTACGAGTACATTTTTCTTGGAGAACTAAACGGTGCGTTTGCGGCCGCACACTGACCCACTACGTCACGGACGCCATGTTTACTTTGGAAAACGGGCATGCTGAAAAGGTGGTGCTGTCTAAGTGGAAAGAAAAGGAAGGCATTCTTGCGAGTTGAACAATAACTGTATTTTACCTACGACTTCCCGCAACTGTTTCAGTCTCATAATAAATAAAGCAACATTTATTTGAGCAAGAAAAACGAGAAAATTATCAGTGAACGTAAGTACTATTTCTTGGCGCGGTAGCAGGCATGCACTTCGGTTCTGTAGCTTCCACAGTGCTGTCAAGGAAAGTTGTCGCCGAGTATAGTGCGTCTCCCGAACGATAGGTGGATCGCTAAGAATGCATGGGCTGACAGGCAATAATGAGGCGTGACACCACACAGTAAATTTCGACAAAAGCTTTTGTGGTGTTGGGGTGCCTTTACCACAATTAGCAGCGGCGAAAGCACAACGAGCGAGAAAGGAAGAGCGGTACCGCAATACCGTTGTTGTTCTCCCTCAATCCACTCCAGGTCGTTTTCAGTCGCTGAGAAGCGAGGTCAAACCTTTCAAGGCACGAGTGGCGGCCCTTAGAAGCCTTCTTGATAAAGAACAAGGAGAGAAATGCGTGCGTGAACCGTCACTGGCTTTAACCGATAAAGAAATAGCGTTTCTGACAGTCGGACCAGGGGAGGCACGCGAGTGTAGGGAGGTGGTTTCGGAGCTGCGCATGTGCCGTTTGCAAATGAAACTATTTATTTTAGAGAGTGCTTCAAAATAAATAAAGCACTGCTCCACTTGCTCATCTCCACGCGTACGTCGCATCGTTTTAACAAGTAAAACGAAGACAGCAACGCAGCAGCATCACAGACGACGAAAATTAGCAAGTGCCACAGTGCTTACGCATATTTACGTAAGCCTTGCAAGTGACTTTCTGCACAATACCTTAAAAAAATAGCTGCGCACATTGTAACCGAAAGAATAAATCGCAATGTGCGTATTAACATTATATCGGGCTGAGCATGAGCAAGAGATGCTGAATATATGAGCGTGCGACATATCGCTTGTACTTTAGAAAATTTATCTCAGTCAGTGTGTCATTGCTTCAGTACCTTTGAAACTTCCGAACACAAAATCGTGCGCAGCGTTTATTTCATGCAAAAGAAAACAATTCATGTTCATATTCCTTCACATATCTTGGAAAACATACCTTGAAGTTTTTTAACACGTGGAAAAAATATACTGAAGAAAAAAGTACTTAATTCAATCATAGTGTTATAGCGGATTCTGTAGGATATTCGTACATTCCTCGTAACTGCATTAGAAAGGCTGCAGAAAGATACACTGTAGTCAGTTTGCGGATTTCCTGGCTGCTCTGAACAGGTTAATAACGACAAATTGCAGGATATACTTGGCTGAATACTGGCGTGACTGGTATCTCCAATACTGCAGCTAGCAATGATATGCACGTTTCAAGTCTTCTTGAACTCAGAAACATAAGAATCAACGGGGGACGATATCAAACCGAAAGTTCTAAATGCAAGCTATATATTTGTGCGTGACCTACGCTTACCTTGTGTCGCCGGGACGGGTCAAGTGGCAACCACAGTACCAGTCTCCAGATTCATACGACTCGGGCAGCAACGCGCGCGTCTAGACACTCGCAGGACGGTGGGTCAGTCACCAGCCGCCTGTGCCTTGTCAATGCGCACCGCTGTTTCCCGCCAAATTTGAGAGTGGAAATTCTTGTCGTAAACAAAGGCGATGCAGCCACTTCCTTTCACTCCTACGCTGTAAGAAGCGCAGTGCAACGTCAAACCTACAGCATTAAGAATGCAATCCGAAAAACCTGCAGCTGCCTTGGACAGGCACGTAGGCACGTAGGAAACTCGTGCAGCCTCCTATATTCGCGGGCAACTTTTTGTTTCTTTTTGCCATGGAAAGACTTTCTTTCGAACAATTACGCCTTGACACCCCCCTGCCTCCCCCCCGAAAAAAATCCTGGCTACCTGCCCGACCGTGGAAGCTTTCCCATGCTTTTCGCCGAAAGAACAAAGAGAGAAAGGAGTGAAAGGTGAGACCACGCGTGAGACTATAACGTTTTAGCAAGATGCGGCAGTTCTAGTAACTTCGGCAGCCTAATACCTGCAGGTGCATCGTTTCAAGAACCCCTTACCTTTGAGTTCTTAGAGGGACAACTTCGTGCCAAGCGACAAGCTGCACTGGGAATGCCGGAAAAAAACGGTGACGGGAAGAACACTGTTTCATCCCGTCGACGGGAACAATCCAAAGGTTCCTACAGGCTTTGTTTCGTTGTGATAAGCATCTCTGGTTCAGATATGTCAGCGATGTGTGCAATCCAGCGTCTTGCCTTACGCCGCGAGGACACTTTGTTAGAGGAGTACTGACACAAAATTTTGAAGGCGAGACAACTTGTGGGATAGATTTGGGTGGACACACACGCATCACCTACGAAATATCGATGGATAATATCGCCTAGAACATATTTAAAATCGATTTTAAAGTGCGTGTAGCGCCACTGCACGCGAAGCTCGCCTTTGGTTTTCGTGTAACCAATCAACCACCACCTGCGCAACGAGTTTGTGCTGGCTGTCACGATTCTTGCGAGCTCTCTCTCCTAGCAGACTTTTTGAACGGGAAGGGGGGGCACACTTGCACGGGAGTGCAAATGCTGATGTCCTTGCCTCGGCAGTGCATTTTTGGGGGGTCACGCATACTTACAAAAGCCTTCGTTGAAAAGAGTGGACGACACGGTGCGCATGTGCACGCGGTTTTGTGTACTCACGTAGTCAACTATGTTTTGGGAAGTTGAAATTGCTCCAGCCACAGTTTGAAGAGAGCCCAACGTTTCGGGATCGATTCGGTCCCTTTCTCAGGGGGTGACTGCGTTGGTCTTGGAAGCATGGTCGCGTCTTGTTCTCTCACCACGGCTCCGACTTTCCCTTTCCCTCACGTTTCGGAGGCCGTGAACGTATACTGGGGGCATTGTTCCTAGCGAGCGGTTCACATTTGCTGGTGTGTGCTGAATGTGCGGAGACTCGAGCAAGAGCCTCCTTCGCAGATTCCTTTCTGTTTCTAGAACAGAAACGCCGTGAAAGTCGATTTTATGGTCGTGCTTCTCACAGTGCTCTGCAAGAGCGCTGCGCCGCGCTTCCATCTTCCTGACGTCGTTCTTGTGTTGGCGTATTCTCTCCGGGCAACACTTGATGTAGCTGGCTGGACACTCAGAACACGACACCTTGTAGAATACGCCTTGGTGATGGTCGGTCTTTCGGCCTCGGTAGCAAGCGGTAGAGCGTCGATTCCGGTTTGTGAATTACTGTGACCCCGGCTTTTCCGAATACCCTGGAGAGCTGTTCACTGATGCCCAGCACATATGGAATGACGACGCGCTGGGCCGGCTTCTTCGATTCCATTGTAGCCGGTGGGGTGGCCAGGGAGGGAGGGTGGTCGCATAGTGTGTCTCTCGCTGTCTCTTTGCGGTACGGCGGCTGCCCTCTCGATACAAAATAACTATTTACATGATAACTATTCTGTGTTCACTCCGCGCTCTCTGAAACCGAAACTGCGGCTGGGCGCTATAAAACCATCTACAAATAATTAACCGTCGCGCGCTCCAGGAAACGAGCATTCCATCCGTAATAAGTGAGTCGTATAAAAAACAAGATCCAAACTTTTTGTGTCAATGCTCCTTTAAGCTGCCACCCCCTTTTGCTGAGGAAGCAAGGGGGTTGAGGAGATGAAATTCTTGGATAAAGAAGGAGAGAAACAGGATACTAACCGTCTCCTAGTCGAGAAGAACATCTCAACCCTCCTGTCCAGGGGAGGCGGATTAAAATAGCAGAACAGAGGCTCCTCCTCGTTGGAAAACATGAAAAGGGGGTGAAAGAAGTTCGAGTAAAGACGAGGGCACCATCTAGGGTGCCCAGAACACAAACTGCCAGGCTGGGGCAACTCTTTAGAAAAACCGGCGGGTGTCCGGCGGCACTGGGAATCGAACCCGGTAGCTTCCGCATTGGAAACGGACGCTCTAGCCATTCGGCTTCCTCTGCGGTTTGGGCAGTGGTAGCCGGGGCAACCTGACAAAGGAGGTGGACGCAGGCACTAGAGGGAAGGGGGGGGGCGTGTCACACAGTCTTTGGGGGGGGGGCGATCGCCCCTACCGCCCCCCCTCTGGATCCGCCACTGGTTCGGAACATTTAAATATCAGTCCGCCCATACGATGTGTATTTATTAATAATAGGTACAGAAACAACATTGCAGCAAAGGTTGAATTTGAAGAACAACGAGGACTGAACGAGGCGTCGCATCAGTGAACAAAACAAACCGGCTACTTACCACGAGCTCCACTTCATAGCTAGGCTTTGACACGCTGGTCTGCGGGACGCACTTGGCACGTATACGCACTGGGTTGTCCCAAATTCCGTTGACGTCGTGCACGTGGCCACTTTTGTAGAGGGCCGCGCCTTTCCTGCAGCTGTCACCGCAGAAGTAGCTGTCAGGCACCCGAACGCAGGGAAAATCGCAGCCGCGTACTTCAGCCATCCCCTGCAGCAATGCTATGCAATGCGCCGTCGTCTGCTCGGCTCCCCGAGTGTACTGTCGCCGGCGGCCGCTAGGTGGCTTTCAGTGGCGCCTCTATAGACGGCGCACTACCCGTATAACTGAGCCTGATGCCTCAACATAAATGAACTTTTTGTTAAAGAACAATTAATCATAACATAGGCTTGCTTTATCGCTCTCTTTATGGCTAATCGTTACATGGCTGTGTAGCACAATCTGTCTATGTTGCTCTTTACCTTGCTATGTTGGTGTGTATGTCTGTAGTGTATGTGCAATTTTATATCCTACGGTGCGGGTGTAAGTGGATGTTCTCAAACTGGTAGCCTTGAATTATTCTTTTATTTTGCAGTGATAAGGGTGCTTAGACAATTGCAAGACTCCTCCGATATTGCTGTTTTGATTCGTGAAAGCGCCTTTATTCTAGAGCGTAAGGGCCTTAGTGATAGACTCGATAAAACATCCTTAAGGGTGTAAAGTGGTGTACTCTGTAAGCTTTCTCATTTGCTATCCTGAACGTGAGCTAAATGAACTCCAAATTTACTTATTTTTACATTTACTTGATATCTGAACATGTCAGATTTAAAAATATACGCAAAGGGGACACTTCAAAATGTGCAAAAAAAAGTCATTTTTTTAATATTTCGCCTGCTCACCTTCCTCCATTCATTCACTTCTAATAATCCAGCTATGACGAAGTGTTCAGAGGATCTGCTTCCAAAGTGGGAGGCACAATGTACGATTCCCAGTGCCTGTGGACACTCACTAGTTTTTTCTGAAGGAGAATTATGCCGTCCCGGAGCTCATTAGTGTCAACACTGAAGTAGCAGTGATTTAGAATAACACATGTATTTCTGCAATCCATAAAGGAGCATGGCTCAACGTCGTTGGCGAAAGGGGAAACGAAAGTGAAAGATGTTAGAGGGAAGAAGTAGCCACTTTACGTGAAATGAGTACCCACAACACTGAATGCCAGGCTGGGGTACCTTCTCTGCCCATTAGAAAAACTAGTGGGTGCCCATCTGTACTGGCAATAAAACCAGAAACCTACGAAAAGCTGTCCTCTGGTTCCCACTCTCTTCAACTTCTCTTCCCTACCATGCCTACGTGCCATTCTTGCTAGTGAGTTGCCAAACCAAGCGTCTCTGCTCACCTTAAACCAAGCTCACTGTCTCCATAATCAACAAACTTCGCCGTGCCTGATAGATCGCCCCTTCTTTAAGCGTAGCCTTTAGGCTCCAAACTCATTTATGGACCTTTCTATGATCACGGGACATGTGGTCCGTGAAGTTGTATTTTCGTGAAAAAAATGCATTGCAGTGGACACAGGAGTAGGGACGCTGTCCGGTGTGAGTACGGATGTGCATGACAATTAAGGCTATTTCTTCGCGACAAGGATGCACCGCAGTGAACACCTGAGAGGGACACTCTGCTGTGTGAGTACTCATGTGTTGAACGAGGTAGCGTTCCATCACTAACGATTCATTGCAGTGGACACAGGAAAAGGGAGCTGTTCTGTGTGAATACGGATATGTCTCACAAGGCTGAATTTCCTCACAAAGGATGCATCACAGTGGATACAGGAGAAGGGACGCTCTCCTGTGTGAATGCGCATGTGGTCATTGAGGGTGTCTTTTCGTGAAAAGGATGCATTGCAGTGGACACATGAAAAGGGACGCTCTCCTGTGTGAGTGCGCATGTGCTCATTGAGTTTGTCTTTCCGTTTAAAGGATGCATTGCAGAGGACACAAGAAAAGGGACGCTCTCCTGTGTGAGTGCGCATGTGGCCATTGAGGGAGTCTTTCCGCGTAAAGGATGCATTGCAGTGGACACAGGAAAATGGACGCTCTCCTGTGTGAGTGCGCATGTGGTCATTGAGAGAGTCTTTCCGCGAAAAGGATGCATTGCAATGGACACATGAAAAGGAATGCTCTCCTGTGTGGGTGTGCACATGTGCCAAGAGCTTAGAATTGTGAACGAATGTAGCTGGGCACAAGTGGCACTGTAAGGTGGCCTTGTCCATACGTTTCCGAAGGTCACTGTTCATAGTTGACTTCTTCAGGGTCACACAGTTGCCCTGTTGGCAGGAATGCCTTTGACCTTGTACAGACGCCAGTGAGGAAGACTGCTCCAGTGACTCAACAAACAAGGAACCTGCAAAGCCATCGAGAGCAAAAAAGGCAATCCAAATTATGTGCCACAGAGAACTGGATTGCAACAGTAGACAATACACAATGATTGCTCTACATGGAAGTGAAGTAGCTGATCACCTGGCCTCACCCAAACCAAAGCTACTCTTATGGCAACATGGCACTGACACAGCACATTTCACGAAAATTAACATCTTGCTGCACTGAAAGCCATGGTTAATACATGTGAACAGCAGATGGCAAAAAAACAGAATTTGATTTATATGCCATTTCGGTGCTATATCTAAAGAGTGAAATGTCTTTGTGCGTGCAATAATAAACACTAAGCCATAAAATATGAATAAAACTCTGCACAGCAAAAGACCCCTTTATGTTCTAACACATAAGAAATACCATATGAGTAAAAGAAGTTAGAATAATATGAACGCAGATAAAAAAAAAACATTTGTAAAAGTTACAGCGGCATCACGTTTTTGGTGGTCAGAGATACAGGTACAATAATGTGCACGACAAAAGGAACTGTTTCTTTATATTACTATCACAGTTTACACATTTCCCACTAATGTCGCTATACTGCGTCAATGAAAGCATAATGATACCAGGAAATACAGTCACTGATTCACCAGATAGTGGTTAAGTTTACAGATCATTATTTACATCTTCCAGTGTAAAATCAAAGTGCCACTACTCAACATTGGGGTAACTTATCTAGAAAACTCTTTTTCTCAACACAGACACATAAAAACAAAAATGTGCATTAATAAATAGCTATTGTGAACCACTGCCTTGAAAGACAAGCACAATTTCATCACTTTGATGACTGAAATTTAAACATTGCAATGAAATCCATGACTTGCTTGCCAAGTTCAATCGACTGAGATGGCAGAAAGTTTATAGTCTATTTTATATATTTCACCAATCTGAAGTAGCAATCTAGACATGGTCACACACACCACCATCACAATCTCAAGCTCAAAATGGATTAGGCCCCAACATAAGTGTAAAATGGTAAATGATTTTAAAGAAGAGGCTGTTGCAATGCCCTTCTGGTAATATACAAAGCATGCAATTTTAGGTTACTAATTAGGACAAATAGAACCATCTACAACAGCACACAGACGATTCATAAACAAGCACAAGCAACATAGTACACCTAAACATACTTTTACCCTTGGTATCAGTCAGGCTTGGACATTAGAAAGCCCTTGATCAACTACATTTGTGAGTATTGATACTGAGCGGCTACTTCTTCAGTAACTAATTTGGCAAAACTAGTTACCTTTTCTTAAAGACAAGCTCTATGTATACATAGGGCAATACCAACAGGTGCACTTTAATTTGGCAGGAAGCATAGAACTGAACAGCTGTGGTAGTGTGATGCGGCAGCATGTGCGATATGAATCTCCAGCGAAGCAAACCAATGCACTCAGTACTTTTTTATTCATTTTAGCACACTATATGTGGGTAGACTACAGCAGAAATTCGATGATGTGAATCTTGTGCAGGTACAAAATTCGTATCACTGAAAAATATGTCAAACTATTATACCTAGTTGCCTAGGGTATGGTATGCCTGATATGTGGCAAAAAAAAAAAAACCTTGCGTATGTTTTTATTTATTGTTCCTTAGGGTCGCAGGAATTTAACAGAAAAAAATGCAGTTACACGCGGCATGTACAACGGACTGCTTCCCTATTTATAAAATCTTCGTAGAACACCAGATATTTTAATCTAAGTATAAGGAAACATATTTACAATTTCAATAAACTGCAGATGAGTGTGTTGAAATATCCGCTATTTTAATTAATCACGTATTTCAAATTGTTGCCTAATTAAATTAACTGAAGCTACTGCAGGAGTCTGAGATCAAACGATTAAACTAGCGTGCATGCGATTTTTTGCTGACCGACACACCTTTAAAATCGTGCGCTGCATTGGAGAGTGTGGCAACCGGGATGTCAGCGGACAACTGTGGCAGTAAAGAATGCGAGGCCCTCCCTGTTATCGTGTAAACAATCACTATAAGTGAGAAGTGTGGTGCTGCCGCTGGTTTTGGGATACCAGAATAGAAAGTAGCTATCCTCAACATGCTTAAGAGATAATTTGATGTTTGCGCCACAAATAAAAGTGTGTTTAGTGAAAGCACTGCTCGCTCTCAAGCAAGTTTTGAATTTAAATAGCTGATTACTGTTTCAAAACTAGTCACACTCAACTACAGCATCACTACTGACTCCATATAAAGTTGTGCGGGTGCTCTATCTGTTAAACCAAACTCACAAGACTTCCGTTTTAACCAATGAATAGTGGTGACTGCTGCATGAGGTGTTGCTAGTTTCTTCCAATGCAGGCAAGATGGTGCGAAACAGAAAATGTGCCAACCAGGAACAAAGCTGTCGCAATACTGGTACAGGTGGCATTGATATTCTGGCGTTTCATGAGAATGTGCTGTTTGTACTACACTGGCACGTTTTATGGCTTTGCAGTGTGAGGTGTGCAGCTTTAACACAGCTCAGATGGCCTGATTATACATGCGTTCTTGTTTCATTTGTGTGGATGTGCGGGCTTTCTTCAGTAAACATTTAGTTTAAGTAGAGCGTTTGTCCTGTCTGGTTGTTCCTATTTGCTGTATTTTTCTTCGCTGGTTTCTTCTTCCTAAGAAATTCACAAGATTTCTGTTTAACCAAATCATAATAGTGACTTCTGCATGAGGTGCTCTAGTTTCGTCGGATATAACGCATGCAAGATGGTGCAAAAAAAAATGTGCCAGCCTTGAACAAAGCTGTAAAACTACTGGCTGTTGCTTCACTTCCACGAAGGCTATGCCAGTGGTACAAATGCATAGAGTTGTTGTACTCTGCGATGATGATGATATTGTTGCCCTGCCCTTTGTAACGGGCGATCAAACGGGAAATCCGGATCTGGCACAATAAGTCTCTAACTATTGGTTTAGTGTATTTGCTGCCGGACCTGTTCTATCCTGCAGATAGTTCGCACACCACCAGTGTTCTAATCGACGCTACGTTGCCTCCACCGTTTCCCACTGCGGTCGCTCTTGTGACTCCCGGAAACCCAGCGCCATTGCCAGCAATTTCTGCCATTGTTCCGGTGGCGTAGCGGCCGCAGATGAAGTGGCGGAGACCTGTGGTTTCAATGCTGGGCAGCGTAGCACGATGTGCTCGATGCTTTCCTCCTCCAGGGTGCACAGGGGGCATGTCGTGTCGAAGTTGGGTGTGTACGTCGCCCGCAGCAGTCGGGTTCGCAACATGCCGCACCTGGCTTCACATAGCAGACCGCTTCCCTTTGAGTTTTCGTACAGCGGTTCTTTCTCGATCGCTTGTTTTGCTTTACTGTAGAAACTCAAAGCGGGCTTTCCTGCTGCCATCGTCCGCCAGCTGGCACTTTCGGCCTCCTGGACGGCTTCCCGCACCTTGGTCCTCCTGTCCCGCTGAGGTTTCTCCGTAAGTCGGCATGGTGCGACCTCGTACCGCTTCGCCAGGCGTTTTGTGCGCAGCACCCACTTTGTGTTGATGCACTTTAGGTGGATGTACTTAAACACCTCACGCGCCCAACGTCCGTCTGGTAGTTGGCTCAGCCGGCGCTAATAGGCGAGTTTGGACACTGCTTCCCGAGCCTCAAAGGAAGACCAGCCCACCTCACCCTGCACCGCCTCATTTGGTACGGCCCTGTGGACGCCCAGTGCTGCTCTACCTGCCTCCCTCTGACGTACTTCGAGGGACTGACGTGTCCCGGATGACAAGCAGAGCACACTGTTTGCAAAAGTCAAGGCCGGGACCGCTACTGACTTCCAGAGCTCTCTGGTGACTTCAAATTTGTTGAAAGCCCAAAGTGCCCTGGAGTTCAGAAAAGCACGCTTCCTCATTGCTCTGGGTTTAAGTTCACTCTCGTAGTGGTGTGTATAGTGAGGTGCAGCTGACAATGTCATTCCCAAGTATCTGTAGGTGTTTGTCCACTCTATAGGGTTTCCCTGGAGCATGAGCCTGCTTTCAGTGTATTGCATGGGGTCCTCTTGGCTCGCCATAACCATGCATGCTGATTTTGCGAGGTTGAAGTGCAGACCGATGGCCTGTGCCTCCTCTGAACATATGCCCAGCAGACGCTGCAGGTCCTTTGTGCTGTCTGCCAGTAGCACAATGTCGTCGGCATAGAATAAGGCTGGCAGGCGACGTGGGCAAATCACTCCCTGATCTTTGGGAGCCCAGGGTGTCTAGCAAATTGCAGAATTCGATTTCTCTGACTTTTCCAGGTTTTCCCTGACCATTTTAGCCAAAATTCCCTGACCTATACAACAGACACCATTTTGTGGAAATGATCCGTGAGGCATATTAAAAGGGTAGAGAAAACACATTTCATTGTAGAGTAAAACATTTATTGGAACTGCCCTCATTCTCGAAATGCACTTCAATTAGGGTTTGAGAGAGTTTATTTCGTCTTGAAGAATAGAAGCTTCAAGTTGCGCTTCACTAAGCAGCCTTTGCTTTTTTTCTTGTAGCTCTTTAATCAGAGCTGCTGCTCTTTTTTTTTTCTTCTCCAATTCAGTTGTTTCATCTCGCTCTCTCTTTGTTTGCAGCTGCTCCCTGTAGACGCTGTAGGCACTGCGAACTGTCTTCACCATCCTGTCGGTAATGTCTACTTGAGCGATGCCACCTGCTGCGAAGACCGCATCATGCACTACTCTCTGTGCCACAAGAGAATCTTCTTTCAAATTTTCAACAAGGCATTCCTTGTTGACAGAAAAGCCTCTCTCTACCGCAGCATTGCCGTGAGACAAGCACAAGAGAAGTTTCACAAAAGAAACTGGAGCTCCTTGTGATCCTGGGAACATACGTTTGTCCACAGAGTATCCAGGCTCTGTTGCTTCCTGTCAAAATTTGCCAGCTGTGCCTGTGTACTGCTTTCTGAGCACACCTTCGCGTAGGAGCGATGGGCTCGCTCTGCTTGCAAGCCGGTCATCCAGTGGCGCTCGGAAAGTACTTCAAGTGCCAGCGTAAGCCATCTGGGACCAGCCTCCAAAGACAATGCACAGACAGGGTCCAAACAGCCTGCACTCACAGCCAACTTGTACTTAAGCGGCGATCTCTCCACCACTTTCTGTGCACAAGCCCTGACAAACGATATGCAGCATTTTTTAAAATTCATTATTGCAAGCTGTGACAACTTCTTGTTCTTGCGGAGCTAGTTTTTTGCGGAAAACCCAACGTCGAATGCGGCTACATTTACTGCATTTTCTGGTATGCTTATGTCTATCTTCATTGTAGTGTCGTCACCGGAGGTACCGTCCGGCGGGCTAAGAAGGCGGCTCAGCGCCGGAGTGCCCGCAGTTGCGTCAAGACAGCCGGCAAACGGGGATGGGACTGTCGTTTATTTACAAAGAGATTTGGTCATACGATTTCGTACATGAAATACCCGTTGTGTGGCGCTCTGCATCACACAATCGAAACCGAAACTGGTAAGGCGCGACACCACATCATCTCCCCCTAAAAAGGAAAGGAGTTGTACTCTGTATATGATATTATACAGTGGTAAGGCATTGAAACGTTTGTATGAAGTAACACGTTGGCACACAATCCTTGAACATCTTGTAAGAAAATGTGCAAAAATAAGTAACATCACTATACAATAGTTATCACATGTAGGAATGTATTCTTTATTAGAACAATATTTATGTGACCAGAGTTGACGTAGTTAGACTAAACTTGATGTAATGGATTTGTTATTTTTATTGCATGAGCCCATTTATGAACTAGTATAAGTAGTAATTAGGAACTTAGTGTCAGTCACCATTATATGTTCCCCAAAAAAAGGATTATGCAGTAATATATGAAAGTAGTATATGAAGTAGTATATAAGTATGTGGAACATGAGTATTATGAAGAATATATATATCAAGGAACGTAGTCCTTGTATCGTGTCGGCTTTCTTCGGTGCCGTTTGGGACGAAGGGGACGGTCAGTAGAAGAATTTGAGCCTTGGGGCTCACCTACACGCTCGTCGGAGAGTGAACGCGGCAGAGTTTCAAGATTTTCCGTAGTCGGCATGTCAGTCGACGAATCTATCCCCCCTTCGAGAAGCGTTGCATTGCGGCTTGGCACATCAGCCGATTGTTGTGAAGGTGCCTGCAAGGTGGTTAGTGAAAGTCGCACTAACTGTGGAACTGCAGAAGAACATGGAGGTGGGGAGGAATTAGGTTGATGCATGGACGATGTGTTAGGTGGAGGACATGAATTCTGCTGTGGAGTTGCATTCTGCTCAGCATGAACAACTACCAGCTTTGATGCATTCCAGACGTTGCCATCACTAAGGCGGAAGGAATTGAATCCAGTTTGACTAAGGATTGTATAAGGACCTCTGTATTTATTCTGCTTCCCTGGCAGACGAACTTTAACTCTGAGGCCCACTTGTAGCTTAGGAGGTTTTGCTCCACGCTTAGAATCAATGCGTTGCTTAGTTGCCTGTTGCTTGTGGAACACTCGTGTTCTCACACGATCCAAACTTGGCGAAGGAGTGGAAGAGTTTGGGTGTAACCCTGCAATGTCAATTCCAGAACGCGGTTGG
Source organism: Rhipicephalus sanguineus (assembly GCF_013339695.2). NCBI lineage: Eukaryota > Metazoa > Arthropoda > Arachnida > Ixodida > Ixodidae > Rhipicephalus > Rhipicephalus sanguineus. The sequence goes on along the minus strand of NC_051179.1, from coordinate 128,204,664 downwards.
CGGTTATGCAGAAGTTGTGCAGGCGACAAGCCTGTAGTAGCTTGAGGCGTAAAGCGATACGTGCCTAAGTACTCTGTTACAGCTTGTTTCAGTGGGCGGCATTCAAGTTGAGCGAGCTGAATTTGCTCTTTCAAAACACGGTTGAAGCGTTCAACTTGACCGTTAGATTGCGGATAGTAGTTCGAAGAGCAAAGATGCTGTATGCCTCTATCGGAGAGGAACTTCTCAAATATTTGAGATTTAAATTGTGGACCGTTGTCCGTGACAATTGCTTCTGGAAAACCTTCCCTACTGAAAAGTGCTGACAGAAATGTAATTACTGCATCAGAAGTGACTGCATGGGTAAAGCAAACCTCAGGCCACTTAGAGTGGTAGTCAACTAATGTAATTGCAAATCTGCTGTCGAAAAGAGCACGTTCGAGTGGACCGACAATGTCCATGCCTAGCTTTTCCCAAGGTTTGTCTGGCCATGGGACAGGCTGTAAGGGTGCAAAAACTGGTTTAGCAGATTTATCTGCTGTTTGACATACGACACAGTCGCGAACTGCACGTTCAACTTGGCTATCTAAGCCAGGCCACCAGTATCTTTCTCTAAGTCGCTGCTTAGTCCTGACAATTCCAGGGTGACTTTCGTGAGCCAACCGTACGAGTTTATTGCAGAGTGAAGCAGGAATGCTTACTCTGTCTGCACGGAAAACTAAGTTGTCTACACAAGACAGCTCATTTCTGATTGCAAAGTAGGGCAGTAGTTCTGGCTGAAGAGATTTCTTTTCTGGCCATCCCATCCTCGTCGCCACTTTGTAGGGTCGCCGCCAGAGGTACCGTCCGGCGGGCTAGGAAGGCGGCTCAGCGCCGGAGCGCCCGCAGTTGCGTCAAGACAGCCGGAGAACGGGAATGGGACTGTAGTTTATTAACAAAGAGATTTGGTGATACGATTTCGTACATGAAATACCCATTGTGTGGCGCTCTGCATCACACAATCGAAACCGAAACTGGTAAGGCGCGAAACCACACTAATAGCATTGTTTATTTCCATCAATACACGAGAGAGAGGCAGCGTAGGAGAGAAGAGAGAGGGGGAGGGGACGCGCATGCGCTGGCCCTCATCGCGGCGCTGCGCAGCATAGAATTTCGGCATGTCGAGCCCGCATTTCAGAGGAGCCAACCGAGGCAAGCGCTGGACTGAACGCGTGCAGCGCTCTACCATTTGAAGGAGAGGAGACTAGAGGAGCGTAGCGTATGCGCCGTGAGAGCAGAAGCGAGAACGCAGGAGAAGCGCAAGCAGGTGCTGGTAGAGAAGTGGTGAGAGTAACGCGCAGCTGTTGGAGAGAGGGAAGGAGAGTCGCGCATGCGTAGTGTGAGTGCGGACTACCACGCTGCGTGCGGATGACCACGCCACGTTACATACCCCCCGAGCAAGAGATACTTCGCATCTAAAAACAATTCCCTCACCCTCTCCAGCGCATATCCAATCCTCTTCACCTGCAAAGTGACGTAATGTTGCCGCGAGCAACTTTGCGTAGCACCAACTTCTTCGATTGGTTCCCTGCACTATACGAAATGGCGCCTTGGCCTTGCGGTGATGCAGTTTTGGCCGTGCTGTTTGCCGTTTCTTTTTCCTGTGCTGCCCTCTGCTGTTTTCATGGAGGCCGGCACTACCGGGACTGCTGATATCGCCAGAACAAAGGCCTTAGCAATCCAAAACCTCCGAGATCCGAGACCACTAGGAGAATGGCACGTGCGCCGTGGTGTATTGTTTACCTCGCCAGTGCCTCACACTGCGCTACCTCACCGCCAGGGGCGTAGCCAAGGGGGGGGGGTTGGGGGGTTCAAACCCCCCCCCGAAATTTTTCAGTTTTGCTTGCGTATATATACATTCACACATACAAACGCACGCACGAACATACATAAAGCACCGCGGCACTATGGCACTAGCAAAACTTGTATGAAGCCATCCTGTTGTTGGCTGCACGCCGACGACGTAATCACTGACGTCGTGTTAAGTTGCGGAAGTGAGCGTAATCACGACAATGGGCTAAGCCTGCCCATCTTCGCTGCGGATGAGTGTCGGAAGGCCGAGCAAGAAACCAAAATGAGCTGAAGCGGTTGTTCTATACCGTGTAACTTCCGTATTACAGCACTTACTCGAAAAATGTTTGCGGCAACATGTTCACATCGTACAAGTACACAGTTATCTCTCTATAACAAACCATATAATCGAGTGCCAGCTAATAATAGGATGGTTCGGCAAGTTTATGCTAACATGTCTGTCCATTTTAAAGCTGCCTAAAAAACTTCCACATATTCTGTGTATGTTTAATTGAGCATAACAGTGCACGATAATATCCTCACCAGCACTGAACGCCAGGTCAAGATATCAGGGTTATATATACCAGTTTATTTACTTACGAAAGCAACGATGACAGATTCATTGGTAGTACAGTGGGGAGGAATTACATAAAGAAAAAAACATATGCAGGTTATACAGAACAAAACAGCACAATATGTTTATGCCTATACAGTGCCTCATGGACCGACTGACAAACAAATCCTTTGAAGTTATCTTCCCTATATCACTTGGTAACCAATTCCTAACTGTAATTGTATTGGGGAAAAATGACTTCCTAAACATGTTAGTTTTACAAAATGTTTCCCTCGCTTCTAGTTCGTGATACATTCTCGTAGACACATAGTCAGCTCATGCAAATACTTTGTGCAATCAATGCCTTTTCTTGAAAGGCAGATATCATGGAAATCATTCAACTCATGAAATAAAAATTTTTGCAGCGTCACACCCATTTTTTTTTTGTTGCCACAGTTGCACTGAAATTTGTTTAATAATTTCCAAATACAAACTCCACAGCTCTACTCAGTATTCTTTCCAGCTCGTCTAAATTTATTTGGGTTAAGGGATCCCAAACCGCGCTAGTGTATTCAAGTAGCATCGTACACTGGAAAGGTAGTTTAGAGCCATTGCCTTGTTTGGAAACTGTTAGCGTTCCTTTTCATATAACCTAGGACGCGAGATGCTTTGGCAGAAACGTGATCAACGTATCCTGTCCATGATAAATCAGTGGTGAGATACACTCTCAAATAAACCTCGACACAGTCAATAGTTGCATACAATTAATGTAATAATTAGACTGAAACTGTGTCATCTTTCTTCTAGTCAAACATATGTGCACTGTTTTCTTTACGTCAACGTTCATGTGCCATGTTGGGCACCACTGTGTAAACCAGTATATGTCACACTGCAAAGTTGTACAATCATTTGGGTCATTGAAATTTTTTTCTATACTATGCACAATTATCTGCGAACATGTGCAAAAAGAATACTACAACTTATTCCTAGGGGTGTGCGAATATTCGAGTTTCGAATTCGAATCGTACCTAATCGAATAATTCGATTCGACTCTTGAATAGGTAGTATTCGAAGTTTCGAATAATTCGATAGGACGAATATCTAAAACGCGACAAAGGCCAATGGTGCAAATTGGTTAGGGTGGGGTGGCTAAAACTAACGCTAACGTCGTTACATAGGCCTTTCGTTCAAACTTTCACCGACACATGAGAAAACACATGAGAAAACTGTCAAGCCCTTCAAAACTTCGTACCCGAAACGAAGGCACGGACTTCTTGCGCAGTTCGGTCGCGTATGCCGCAAGCGCCGTAAAACGTCCCGACTTTGGCCTGCGAAACCCTGAGTCATTGGCTTTGCATGCAAACTTCACGCTGGGCAGTCGCCACTGCAGCACCGAACCACTCGTTGAAAAACTCCCATCGTTCCGGCACGCATTTAAAACGCTGCTGCGAACGGGCGTCCGAAGATTTTTGGGCCCGGAGCGCCCATGGCGATGAAGCACAACATTACCGTTATCAGATGAGCCGTATTGCGCGACCACGGGGAGAAAAACTAGCTACCGTAGCCCCTCTATTAGTTGTTAGGAGGTTAGGAATGGCGCTGCTGACTGGAATGGAGGCTCTTCTATGAACATGCTTGCGCGCCGATAAAAACTGAAACAAAAGCCACTCCCGGACAAGTGCGCAATAAAACTGTCGGCACACCGTAGCATCCGATTTTTCCATTGTGTTGCCGTAACCGGCGGTACACACTTCGTATAAACATACTATTCGATTCGATATTTTTGGCCACTATTCGATTCGAGATTAAATTTCACTATTCGCACACCCCTACTTACTTCCATAAATCAAAAAGAAGAATCGACCAAGTACTGACCATTGCGGTACTCCTGACGTTACGTTAGCCTCACCCGCTTTTTCTCCATTAATGACAATGCGCAGGCGCCTAAACTGAAGATTATTTGGTATCCAATAGTTTACAGTACTGTCCATACCATACCATGAAAAGTTTTCAATTAATTAATGCGCACCACATCAAGGGCTTTCCTGAAATTATGAAATATAGAATTCATTGTGCTCTTTCTTCAATGCACTTACCAGGGTCACGAGTTAATTCTGTAAGTTGCATGACACAAGACGATTGGATGCGGAAGTTGTTCAACAGATAGTTCTCATTAATCTTGTTAATTATGCTAGGGAAAAGAACATGTTCTAGCACTCTGCATTTTGTACTAATTAATGACACAGGACGATAGTTTAAAACGCAGCTTTGCGGCCCAGATTTTTGAATTGGCACAATATCTGCCTTTTTCCAGTCAAGAGGTAGGCGAACCTTCTCTAATGATTTCGCAAAAAAGACAAAAATATTTTACATATGAGTGCGCACGTGATGACAAGAAAGCATGCGGTATTTCATCTGGGCCACAAACTTTTGTAGATAGATTTCAAAACAGGAGAAAGTGCCTCAGATCAGGCTGGCCGACGTTTCGATAGGGGACCTATCTTTGTCAAAGGCGCCTTGTCATCCCTGGCGTGTTAGTTTTATGGGGTTAGTGATGACGTCATGTCCAGCGGCGACGCGTCTGTTGCTGTTGGTAATTTCTGCCTGGAAAGAGAGAAACTCGAAAGCAGAGGAGTGTAGCCCTTGCCACATTTCAAGAGAGTTTGCAAACACGTTCGGGTCTGCCATGTCAGAGTTAAAGGTAGCTCCAAAGAAAGAAAAAAAAAAGAAAAAAGGGGGGGGGGGGAGCGGGTACAACCAAGCGAAAGGGCGAGTGTAGCCATCACAAAGAGCTGCAGGAGGTGGTGAGGAAGGAAACTACAGGCGGGGAGAAAAACCGGGCGGCTTACGTTTAAATGTCCGCCAAGGAGCTGCAGAAGGTGGTGGGGAAGGCAGCTACAGACAAAAAAAAAAAGGTACTCGGGCGGCGTACGTTTAAAATGCCGCCTGCCTACTTTAAGTGATATTGAAAGGGTTGCCTGAAAAGCAAGCTCCTGCTTAATGGGTGAAGTAATTGGCTGGCACATGCATCCAGTGTCGTCGGTGGCGCCCAATTTTTGTGGCATCACTCATTTTAGCCGCAAGTACTTGCAATTTTAGGGGGGAAGCACGCTAGGGTCTTGGCTTGTCCGCGTTGCATCGTCGTCTGCTGTCGCCGCGTGCATTGTCATGACCCATTTGATTCCTTGCATCGTCGTGTCCTGTCCATTTGTTTGAGCGCAAGAGATGGCGCCGCCACCTCAGCGCTCGCCAAGTGGCGAGAGAGAGCAAACGGCGTACGTTGACTATGTAAACGCTCTTTCTACGATGAATGCTGAACTACCAATTCGCAAGGAATGAGAACGCGCCCTTGCCCACGAAAGACAACGCCGACGCTGGCAGCCTCTGCTAGAGAGTTGAAAAAACCGACTGCTCGCGCTGCACAACCATTCACCGTCCACCCCGTGTATATAGGCACTGGCTCTTGACCTGCAATGTCAACAATGTCAACCAACAATAGATTCGCAGCGTGCCCGTCAACTAAAAGCGGACTGCGGGTCTCTGTGTCTAATCTTTCTTCTGTCTCATTGCCCATTATCAGTGATTTGGCAGTGAGGAAACACCGGCGCACACTGCATGCTTCGCCCCTCCACAGGTTTCATTTTAGTAGAGCTGTTTCTTTTGCCTCTCCCTCACGTCTTTTTTTTTTACTTTGTTGTATGCATTCCATTTCCCACGAATTAATTTTGCATGTTTCTTGTAAACTAAGGCTTACATTTGCTGCGTCGGGCTACCCACCGTGATGGTCTAATCATTATGGCGTTCGACTGCTGACCCGAAGGTCGAGGGATAAAATTCCGGCCACGGCGGCCACCTTTCGATGGGAGGTGAAATGTTAGAGGCCCGTGAACTAAGGTTTAGGTGCATGTTAAGGAACAACAGCTGGTCGGAATTTCTAGAGCCCCCCCACTAGTGTCCTTCATAATCATATCGTGGTTTTGAGACGTAAAACCCCAAATATTATTATGCTCCGTCGGACTGTCATCAGCAGTGAAGGCACATGTTGGTTACGTAATTCGAACAGTTTAGTTTTAAACATCACGCACATGCCCTCTAAATCAAATGTATCTGACACCCTCAAAAATGTCATAACGGTTAGGTGCTTCTGTTATTGTAAAAGGATTTGTGTGGTTTTAGCTACGTACCCATCTTGCTCCGGTATCTGTAACTTTAACATTACGCAAGTTGAGCTCGCAAAGCACAGTGCTACGATCACTTCTACACGTGTGCTGGTCTTCGGGAGGCAAACCAGCAAGCAATAAATCAAGCACATTATTTCCTCTTGTAGGTTGCAGAACAAGTTAGTGAGCGAGAACTAGCTACACATCTTGAAGAATTCCTTTCAAGAACCACTATTAACGAGAGACTTAGTATGTTCTTGAGCGCAATGGATTTCAGGAAGGTTAAAATCACCTCCAAGTATTACGTGGTCATCATTTACTGCCTCAATTTCCTCACTGAAGTCGTTCATTACTTTAACTTCGCTACCTGGTGGCCTATAAAAAGAAAAAGAAATAGCACAGTCTTTCCATTTTGGAAACACAACTTCAACGAGATTGATTCGTTTGTTTCCGTATGAATACGGCAGCATCGAAACGACGTGCGTAGCTTCAACGCTGCGCGAAACGCCCTCGCTGAACACAGCAAAAAGATGGGCCACCGCATCAATTTTGACGACGCCCGGATCATCGACACGGAAGGCAACCACACAAAAAGACAATTCTTGAAATGCTGGCATATCCAAACAACACCGGGAAATGTCAACCGCTCAACTGGAACCTTGCCGAGTGTGTACGTTGCACGGTCTACGGAACCAGTGGAAGAAACACCACAGCAACAAGAACGGCGGTAAGGACGATGGAGAGGGGGACACCACCAAAGAAACTCGCTAGCTTCGGAGCCGGCCGAACAGTCACCCCTGAGGAAGGGACCGAATCGGTCCCGAAACGTCGGGTCAGTTTATAGCTGGAGAGTTTATTATTTTTCGTATGGATTCCTCTTTCACTATTGTGAAGGCACCTCCGCCGTGCTTATCCCAATCTCTCCGGTAAGCAGTACAATTTACGGGAAACATTTCGCTGTCATTATTTTCGCTGTTCAACCACGACTCAGGTCCAAGTACAAGAGAAAGATTAGTCATGTTAATAAGGTCAGCAAGGCCGTCAACATTATTTGTAATGCTCATTGTCAGCCTGATTGTATAACTGAAGCTAATGCCTGAACATAAGTAAACTTTTTGTTGTTTAAGAAGAATGACCCATAACGTAGGCTTGCTTTATCGCTCTACGGCTGATCGGTACATGGCTGTGTAGCACAAACAATCTCTCTATGTTGCTCTTCACCTTGCTATGCAGGTGTGTATGACTGTATGTGTACGTGCGATTTTATATCCTTCGTTGCCGGTGTAAGTAGATGTTCTCAAACTGGTAGCCTTGAATTATTCTTTTGTTTTGCAGTGATAAGGGTGCTTAGACAATTGCAAGCCTTTTTAAATGCGAAGCATTTCTTAGCGAACTTCTGCGACTTTGAGTCCGTCCGTCCGTCCGTCCGTCCGTCCGTCCGTCCATCCGTCCGTCTATCTATCTATCTGCCTGCCTGCCTACGACTTTGTGGTCTCCTGGCCGTTTCGTTAATGCTATGTATACCAAAATTGGTATGGCATAACATGACTGTATGACGAACATAAATGACAGGTCATAACATGAAAATCATGACATGCATGTCATGAGTGACATGATTTACATGTCACGGCGTTGGTGCTCTTGCGGCCGTTTCGTTAATTTGATATATACCAAAATTGGTATGACGTGACATGAGTGCATGACAAACATGAGTGACAGGTCCTATCATGAAAATCATGACACGCATGTCATGTACAGCGTGATTTACATGACGTGGTCTCCGGGCGCGCGCGGCCGTTTAATTAGACTGATATATAGGACCAGACATTTCTGTATGGCGAACATAAATGACATGTGGTAACATGAAAATCATGACGTATGTCATTTACTCCATGACATACATGCCCCGCTCATGGCGCGCTTGCGGCGGTTTCGCTATCTTGACATGTACCAAATTTGGCATTCCACGACGTGACTGTATGGAGAACATAAATCATAGGTGGTAACATGAAAACCATGACATGCATGTCATGTACAGCATGATATACATGCCATGCTCATGGTCCGCTCGCGGCCGTTTCGCTAGCTTGATCTACACAAAAATTGGTATTGCGTGACGTGCCTGTATGACGAACATAAATGACAGGTGGTAACATGACAATCGTCACATGAATGTCATGTAGAGCATGATTTACAAGCCACGCTCATGGTGCGCTAGCGGCCGGTTCGCTAGCTTGGCATACTACAAAATTGGTATTTCGTGACGTGACTGTATTATGAACATAAATGACAGGTAGTAACATGACACTCATGACATGAATGTCATGTAGAGCATGATTTACAAGCTACGCTCACGGTGCGCTAGCGGCCGGTTCGCTGGCTTGACATGCACCAAGACTGGTATTGCGTGGCGTGACTGTACGAGGAACATAAATGACGGGTGGTAACATGACAATCATGACATGCATGTCGTGTAGGGCATGATTTACATGCCACGCTCATTGTGCGCTTGCGGCCGTTTTGCTATCTTGACATGTACCAAATTTCGTATTCCAAGACGTGACTGCATGAAGAACTTATATCACAGGTGATAACATGAAAACCATTACATGCATATCATGTACAGCATGATTTACATGCCATGCTCATGGTCCGCTCGCGGCCGTTTCGCGAGCTGATATACACCAAAATTGGTAGTGCGTGACGTGACTGTACGAAGAACAAAATGACAGGTGAAGAAAGAAGTGTTAATTGTCAAGGGGCTCGTTTTCTTTGTTATCCACATATTAATGAGAACTAACAGACAATAATGCAAAGGAAAGTCTAGGGATGTTTTTAGTTAGTAAATGTAAGGTCAATTGTGAAGAAAGAAAAGGTGGACGAAAAGATAGCTTGCCGCGGGCAGGGACCGAACCTGCGACCTTCGAATAACGCGTCCGATGCTCTACCAACTGAGCTACCGCGGCGGCCATCCCCCCGTCCACTTTATAGTGTATATATGTGCATTTAAACGTGGGAGCGTCAGTCAGCGCCGCCAGTAGCCATGACGGCGAGTGTGGAACACTCTTTTTTTTTGCCTGTTGGCGTCACGTAGCACGTGAACTTATTACGAGCGGCAGCTGACCAATAATCCCTCGCATACTACCTGAAAGCATCAAGTCTGCCAGAACGAGACCCTCGCTATGAATGAAGGAAAGAAGTGTTATTTCAAGGGCTCGTTTTCTTTGTTATACACAATATTAATGAGAACTAACAGACAATAATGCAAAGGAAGTATAGGGGATGTTTTAGTAGTAAATGTAAGGTAATTGTGAAGAAAGAAAAGTGGACGAAAAGATAGCTTGCCGCGGGCAGGGACCGAACCTGCGACCTTCGAATAACGCGTCCGATGCTCTACCAACTGAGCTACCGCGGCGGCCATCCCCCCGTCCACTTTATAGGGTATATATGTGCATTAAACGTGGGAGCGTCAGTCAGCGCCGCCAGTAGCCATGACGGCGAGTGTGGAACACTCTTTTTTTTGCCTGTTGGCGTCACGTAGCACGTGAACTTATTACGAGCTGGCAGCTGACCAATAATCCCTCGCATACTACCTGAAAGCATCAAGTCTGCCAGAACGAGCCCTCGCTATGAATGAAGGAAAGAAGTGTTAATTTCAAGGGCTCGTTTTCTTTGTTATACACAATATTAATGAGAACTAACAGACAATAATGCAAAGGAAAGTATAGGGGATGTTTTTAGTAGTAAATGTAAGGTAATTGTGAAGAAAGAAAAGTGGACGAAAAGATAGCTTGCCGCGGGCAGGGACCGAACCTGCGACCTTCGAATAACGCGTCCGATGCTCTACCAACTGAGCTACCGCGGCGGCCATCCCCCCGTCCACTTTATAGGGTATATGTGCATTTAAACGTGGGAGCGGTCAGTCAGCGCCGCCAGTAGCCATGACGGCGAGTGTGGAACACTCTTTTTTTGCCTGTTGGCGTCACGTAGCACGTGAACTATTACGAGCGGGCAGCTGACCAATAATCCCTCGCATACTACCTGAAAGCATCAAGTCTGCCAGAACGAGACCCTCGCTATGAATGAAGGAAAGAAGTGTTAATTTCAAGGGCTCGTTTTCTTTGTTATACACAATATTAATGAGAACTAACAGACAATAATGCAAGGAAAGTATAGGGGATGTTTTTAGTAGTAAATGTAAGGTAATTGTGAAGAAAGAAAAGTGGACGAAAAGATAGCTTGCCGCGGGCAGGGACCGAACCTGCGACCTTCGAATAACGCGTCCGATGCTCTACCAACTGAGCTACCGCGGCGGCCATCCCCCCGTCCACTTTATAGTGTATATATGTGCATTTAAACGTGGGAGCGTCAGTCAGCGCCGCCAGTAGCCATGACGGCGAGTGTGGAACACTCTTTTTTTCTGCCTGTTGGCGTCACGTAGCACGTGAACTTATTACGAGCTGGCAGCTGACCAATAATCCCCTCGCATACTACCTGAAAGCATCAAGTCTGCCAGAACGAGACCCTCGCTATGAATGAAGGAAAGAAGTGTTAATTTCAAGGGCTCGTTTTCTTTGTTATACACAATATTAATGAGAACTAACAGACAATAATGCCAAGGAAAGTATAGGGGATGTTTTTAGTAGTAAATGTAAGGTAATTGTGAAGAAAGAAAAGTGGACGAAAAGATAGCTTGCCGCGGGCAGGGACCGAACCTGCGACCTTCGAATAACGCGTCCGATGCTCTACCAACTGAGCTACCGCGGCGGCCATCCCCCCGTCCACTTTATAGTGTATATATGTGCATTTAAACGTGGGAGCGTCAGTCAGCGCCGCCAGTAGCCATGACGGCGAGTGTGGAACACTCTTTTTTTCTGCCTGTTGGCGTCACGTAGCACGTGAACTTATTACGAGCTGGCAGCTGACCAATAATCCCTCGCATACTACCTGAAAGCATCAAGTCTGCCAGAACGAGACCCTCGCTATGAATGAAGGAAAGAAGTGTTAATTTCAAGGGCTCGTTTTCTTTGTTATACACAATATTAATGAGAACTAACAGACAATAATGCCAAGGAAAGTATAGGGGATGTTTTTAGTAGTAAATGTAAGGTAATTGTGAAGAAAGAAAAGTGGACGAAAAGATAGCTTGCCGCGGGCAGGGACCGAACCTGCGACCTTCGAATAACGCGTCCGATGCTCTACCAACTGAGCTACCGCGGCGGCCATCCCCCCGTCCACTTTATAGTGTATATATGTGCATTTAAACGTGGGAGCGTCAGTCAGCGCCGCCAGTAGCCATGACGGCGAGTGTGGAACACTCTTTTTTTCTGCCTGTTGGCGTCACGTAGCACGTGAACTTAATACGAGCTGGCAGCTGACCAATAATTCCTCGCATACTACCTGAAAGCATCAAGTCTGCCAGAACGAGACCCTCGCTATGAATGAAGGAAAGAAGTGGTAATTTCAAGGGCTCGTTTCTTTGTTATACACAATATTAATGATAACTAACAGACAATATGCAAAGGAAAGTATAGGGATGTTTTTAGTAGTAAATGTAAGGTAATTGTGAAGAAAGAAAGTGGACGAAAAGATGCTTGCCGCGGGCAGGGACCGAACCTGCGACCTTCGAATAACGCGTCCGATGCTCTACCAACTGAGCTACCGCGGCGGCCATCCCCCCGTCCACTTTATAGTGTCTATATGTGCATTTAACGTGGGAGCGTCAGTCAGCGCGCCAGTAGCCATGACGGCGAGTGTGGAACACTCTTTTTTTTGCCTGTGGCGTCACGTAGCACGTTTCTTCACAATTACCTTACATTTACTACTAAAACATCCCCTATACTTTCCTTTGCATTATTGTCTGTTAGTTCTCATTAATATTGTGTATAACAAAGAAAACGAGCCCTTGAAATTAAACCTTCTTTCCTTCATTCATAGCGAGGGTCTCGTTCTGGCAGACTTGATGCTTTCAGGTAGTATGCGAGGGATTATTGGTCAGCTGCCCGCTCGTAATAAGTTCACGTGCTACGTGACGCCAACAGGCAAAAAAAAAGAGTGTTCCACACTCGCCGTCATGGCTACTGGCGGCGCTGACTGACACTCCCACGTTTAAATGCACATATATACACTATAAAGTGGACGGGGGGATGGCCGCCGCGGTAGCTCAGTTGGTAGAGCATCGGACGCGTTATTCGAAGGTCGCAGGTTCGGTCCCTGCCCGCGGCAAGCTATCTTTTCGTCCACTTTTCTTTCTTCACAATTACCTTACATTTACTACTAAAAACATCCCCTATACTTTCCTTTGGCATATTGTCTGTTAGTTCTCATTAATATTGTGTATAACAAAGAAAACGAGCCCTTGAAATTAACACTTCTTTCCTTCATTCATAGCGAGGGTCTCGTTCTGGCAGACTTGATGCTTCAGGTAGTATGCGAGGGATTATTGGTCAGCTGCCCGCTCGTAATAAGTTCACGTGCTACGTGACGCCAACAGGCAGAAAAAGAGTGTTCCACACTCTCCGTCATGGCTACTGGCGGCGCTGACTGACGCTCCCACGTTTAAATGCACATATAAAGTGGACGGGGGGATGGCCGCCGCGGTAGCTCAGTGGTTAGAGCATCGAACGCGTTATTCGAAGGTCGTAGGTTCGGTCCCTGCCCGCGGCAAGCTATCTTTTCGTCCACTTTTCTTTCTTCACAATTACCTTACATTTACTACTAAAACATCCCCTATACTTTCCTTGGCATTATTGTCTGTTAGTTCTCATTAATATTGTGTATAACAAAGAAAACGAGCCCTTGAAATTAACACTTCTTTCCTTCATTCATAGCGAGGGTCTCGTTCTGGCAGACTTGATGCTTTCAGGTAGTATGCGAGGGATTATTGGTCAGCTGCCAGCTCGTAATAAGTTCACGTGCTACGTGACGCCAACAGGCAGAAAAAAGAGTGTTCCACACTCGCCGTCATGGCTACTGGCGGCGCTGACTGACGCTCCCACGTTTAAATGCACAATATACACTATAAAGTGGACGGGGGGATGGGCCGCCGCGGTAGCTCAGTTGGTAGAGCATCGGACGCGTTATTCGAAGGTCGCAGGTTCGGTCCCTGCCCGCGGCAAGCTATCTTTTCGTCCACTTTTCTTTCTTCACAATTACCTTACATTTACTACTAAAACATCCCCTATACTTTCCTTTGCATTATTGTCTGTTAGTTCTCATTAATATTGTGTATAACAAAGAAAACGAGCCCTTGAAATTAACACTTCTTTCCTTCATTCATAGCGAGGGTCTCGTTCTGGCAGACTTGATGCTTTCAGGTAGTATGCGAGGGATTATTGGTCAGCTGCCCGCTCGTAATAAGTTCACGTGCTACGTGACGCCAACAGGCCAGAAAAAGAGTGTTCCACACTCGCCGTCATGGCTACTGGCGGCGCTGACTGACGCTCCCACGTTTAAATGCACACTATATACACTATAAAGTGGACGGGGGGATGGCCGCCGCGGTAGCTCAGTTGGTAGAGCATCGGACGCGTTATTCGAAGGTCGCAGGTTCGGTCCCTGCCCGCGGCAAGCTATCTTTTCGTCCACTTTTCTTTCTTCACAATTACCTTACATTTACTACTAAAAACATCCCCTATACTTTCCTTGGCATTATTGTCTGTTAGTTCTCATTAATATTGTGTATAACAAAGAAAACGAGCCCTTGAAATAACACTTCTTTCCTTCATTCATAGCGAGGGTCTCGTTCTGGCAGACTTGATGCTTTCAGGTAGTATGCGAGGGATTATTGGTCAGCTGCCCGCTCGTAATAAGTTCACGTGCTACGTGACGCCAACAGGCAGAAAAAAGAGTGTTCCACACTCGCCGTCATGGCTACTGGCGGCGCTGACTGACGCTCCCACGTTTAAATGCACATATATACACTATAAAGTGGACGGGGGGATGGCCGCCGCGGTAGCTCAGTTGGTAGAGCATCGGACGCGTTATTCGAAGGTCGCAGGTTCGGTCCCTGCCCGCGGCAAGCTATCTTTTCGTCCACTTTTCTTTCTTCACAATTACCTTACATTTACTACTAAAAACATCCCCTATACTTTCCTTTGCATTATTGTCTGTTAGTTCTCATTAATATTGTGTATAACAAAGAAACGAGCCCTTGAAATTAACACTTCTTTCCTTCATTCATAGCGAGGGTCTCGTTCTGGCAGACTTGATGCTTTCAGGTAGTATGCGAGGGATTATTGGTCAGCTGCCCGCTCGTAATAAGTTCACGTGCTACGTGACGCAACAGGCAGAAAAAAGAGTGTTCCACACTCGCCGTCATGGCTACTGGCGGCGCTGACTGACGCTCCCACGTTTAAATGCACATATATACACTATAAAGTGGACGGGGGGATGGCCGCCGCGGTAGCTCAGTTGGTAGAGCATCGGACGCGTTATTCGAAGGTCGCAGGTTCGGTCCCTGCCCGCGGCAAGCTATCTTTTCGTCCACTTTTCTTTCTTCACAATTACCTTACATTTACTACTAAAAAACATCCCTATACTTCCTTTGCATTATTGTCTGTTAGTTCTCATTAAAATGACAGGTGGTAACATGACAATTATGATATCAATGTCATGTAGAGCATGATTTACATGCCACGCTCCTGGTACGCTAGCGGCCGGTTCGGTAGCTTGGTATACCCCAAAACTGGTATTTCGTGACGTGACTATATCACGAACATAAATGGCAGGAAGTAACATGAACAGGGGCGTAGCCAGAATTTTTTTTCGGGGGGGGGGGGGGTCAACCATACTTTATGTACGTTCGTGTGTGCGTGTATATATACGCAAGCAAGACTGAAAAATTTCGGGGGGGGGGCGAACCCCCCCCCCCCCCTTGGCTACGCCCCTGAACATGAAAATAATGATATGCATGTCATGTAGGCCCTGATTTACATGCCACGCTCATGGTGCGCTCGCGGCCGTTTCCTTGGCTTGATATACACCAAAACTGGTACTGCGTGACGTAAGTGTACGACGAACATAATTGACAGGTCATGCATTGTATATACTACAAGAATATACGTTTCATTATATAAAAGATTGTACATACATGCATGCGTGTTGAACATGGGAAATATAGTGAACTAGATGGGATGACGTGATTGACTTCATTTTCCTCAGAGAGAAACAAGGCGATGTATGCAGCTCTCTGGTGGCTGCTTCGCATTACATCGATTCCCACGGTGCGTGGGATCTGCCGGATTTTTGATATTGGTGTATTGATTCATGAAAACGCCTTTATTCTAGACTGTAAGGGCATTAGTGATAGAAGCAATAAAACACCCTTAAGGGTGTAAAGTGGTGTAGTCTGTAAGCGTTATTTCCTATCCTGAGCGTCAGCTAAATGAACTCTAAATTTCTTTCTACATTTCCATGGTGCACATCTATACAGCACAGCACAGCAATAGCATCACTTGATATCTGAACACTTGAGATCTAAAAATATACGCAAAAGAGACACTTCACAAAGTGCAAAAAAAAGTTTTTTTTTTTTAATATTTCACCTGCTCACCTTCCTCCATTGCATTCACTTCTAATAATCCAGCTATGATGAAGTATTCAGAGGGTCTGCTTCCAAAGTGGGAGGCACAAGGCACTATTCCCAGTGCCTGTGGACACTCACTAGTTTTTAAAGACGATAGTCTTTCTTGTGATACTGGAACAGAAATATTTTGGTCCGTCTTTCTGTCTGTCTCACACGAGTCAGCCACCCGGCCAAAGTTTAAGCACTTGCTGAACGCCCGCCCATCTTGAACTGGTAGCTGCGTTCATACTTTTGAACACTGTTGATCAAAGAGCAAATACTACACATATCTGAGGTGCAACACCAATACGTAAGTATTATATGGTGTGTTCCTTTACTAGAAAATACATAGATACACAATTCTAAAGACCCTAGTGTTTCTTAAGCTGCGCTGAAATTGCGACTATGCATGAAAAAGCCATCTGCAGACGATATGGTGCTGCCACCTGGCAGTGGACCTAGCTTCTGCACAAGCTCATGTCTCCCGACGCCACTGCCAGACGGCGTCCATATCTCACGCAGCGCCTCCTCTATTTTATCAATGCCAGCCAGATGCAGCCGATTCAACATAGAGAAGACGCTGTCTGAGGCAAGGCAAAACATAAATGGCAGAAGACTATCGTCTTTCGACGACATTTGCAGGGAAGCACGCAGATACGCAGCCAATCTTGTTTTTCTCAAGGAGAGTTATGCCGTCCTGGCGCTCATTAGTGTCAATACTCAAGTAGCAGTGATTTAGAATAACAGATGTATTTCTCCAAATATAAGGGACCATGGCTCAACATCGTTCATGAAAAAGGAAACGGAAGTGACAGAAGTTAGAGGAAAGAAGCTACTTTTACAAGAAATGAATACACACAACACTGAACGCCAGGCTGGGGTACCTTCTCTGCCCATTAGTGGGTGCCCAGCTGCACTGGCAATAAAACCAAAAACCAACAAAAAGCTCGCCTTCGGTTCCCACTCCCTTTTACTTCTTCTCGTCCCTACCATGCCTACATGCCATAATCGCTAGTGAGTTGCCAAACCAAGTGTCTTTTCACGCCTTAAACCAAGCTCACTCTCACCCTTAATCAACAAACTCCGCCGTCCCTGCTAGGCCACCCCTTCTTTAAGGGAATCCTTTAAGTCCCAAACTAACTTATGGCTTCTCCGTCTTATGATCACGGGACATGTGCTTTGCGAGGTCGTATCTTCGTGAAAAAGATGCACTGCAGAGAACACAGGAAAAGGGACGCTTTTCTGCGTGAATACGGATATGTCTCATGAGGTTGGACTTATGCAGAAAGGATGTACCACAGTGCACACAGGAAAAGGGACGCTCTCCTGTGTGCTTACGGATGTGACTCATGAGTTGGTCTTTCCGCGAAAAGGATGCATCGCAGTGGTCACAGGAAAAGGGGCGCTTTCCTGTGTGAGTATGCATGTGGTCATTGAGAGAGTCTTTCCGCGAAAAGGATGAATTGCAGAGGACACAGGAAAAGGGACGCTCTCCTGAGTGAGTGCGCATGTGGTCATTGAGGGTGCCTTTTCGCATAAAGGATGCATTACAGTGGACACAGGAAAAGGGACGCTCTCCTGTGTGAGTGCGCATGTGCTCATTGAGCAGGTTTTTCCGCGAAAAGGATGCATTACAGTGGACACAGGAAAAGGGACGCTCTCCTGTATGAGTACGCATGTGGTCATTGAGAGAGTCTTTCCGCGAAAAGGATGCATTACAGTGGACACAGCAAAAGGGATGCTGTCCTGTGTGCGTACGGATGTGTCTTGCGAGGTAGCATTTCCGTGAAAAAGATGCATTGCAGTGGACACAGGAAAAAGGGCACTCTCCTGTGTGGGTGCGCACATGAGCCAAAAGCTTGGAATTGTGAACGAATGCAGCTGAACACAAGTGGCACTGAAAGGTGGGCTTGTCCATATGTTTCCGAAGGTGTCCGTTCATAGTTGACGTCTTCAGGGTCAAACAGCTGCCCTGTTCACAGGAATGGCGTTGATCTTGTACAGACGCCAGTGAGCAAGACTGCTCCAATGACTCAACAAACAAGGAACCTGCAAAGCCATCGAGAGCACACTAAGGCAATGCAAATTATGTGCCATGGAGAACTGGATTGCAACAGGAGACAAAAAATAATGGTTGCTCTACATTAAGTGAAGTAGGTGATCACCAGGTCTCACTAAAACCAACGGTACTCTCATGGCAACAGCACACTGACCCAGCAAATTTCACGATAACTTGCATCTTGCTGCACATGAAAGCTATGATTAATACATGCGAACAGGAGGTGCCAAAAAACAGAATTTGATTTACATGCCATTCCGGTGCTATATCTAAGAGTGAAATGTCTTTGTGCGTGCAATAATAAACACTAAGCCATAGAAATATGAATAAAACACTGCACAGGAAAAGACCCACTTCATGTTCCAACACATAACCATAAGAAATAAAATATGAATAAAAGAAGTTAGAACGATATGAAGAAAGAAAATAAAAAAAAAAAACATTTGTAAGAGTTTCAGTGGCATCACGTTTTTGGTGGTCAGAGATACAGGTACATTAATGTGCATGACAAAAGGAACTGTTTCTTAATATTGCTATCACGGTTTACACATTTCCCACTAATGTCTCTATATTGCATCAATGAAAGCCTAATGATAAGAGGTAATACAGACACCAGGAAATACAAACAGCAATTCTGTTTAAAGACTATTTGCATCTTGGAGTGTAAATTCCAAGTACCACGAACCAACATCGCGGTAACTTATCTAGAAGACCATTTTTCTTGGCACAGAGACATAAAAACAAGTGTGCATTAATAAACAGCTATTTTGAACCAGTGCCTTGAAAGAAAAGCACAATTTTTTCACTTTGATGACTGAAATTTAAACACTGCAATGAAATCCATGAATTGCTCCACAATTTCAATCGAATCGACTAAGATGGCAGGAAGTTTATAGTCTGTTTTATATATTTCACCAATCTGAAGTAGCAGTCTAGACATGGTCATACCACCATCACAATCCCAAGCTCAAAATGGATTACGCGACAACATAAGTGTAAAATGGCAAATGATTTTAAAGAAGAGGCTGTTGCAATGCCCTGCTGGTAATATCCAAAGCATGCAATTTTTAGGTTACTAGTTAAGAGGAATAGAACCATCTACAGCAGCAGCACAGACGATTCGTAAACGAGCTTAAGCAACAGAGTACAACCAAACACACTTTTACCCTTAGTATCAGGCTTGGACATTAGAAAGCCCTTGATCAACTATATATGTGAGTATTGATATTGAGCGACTACTTCTTTAGTAACTGATCTGAGAAAACTAGTTTCCTTTTCTGAAAGACAAGCTCTATGTATATATAGGGCAATACAAACAGGCGCACTTTATTTGGCAGGAAATATAGAACTGAACAGCTGTGGTAACACGATGCAGCAGCATGTGCGATACGAATGTCCAGCGAACCAAACCAATGCACTCAGTACATTTTCATTCATTTTACAGTGATGCTACCGAGGACTTCTGATTTGGAGCAATTTTTGCAGCAGCAAAATTTCCATTTTGGAGCACTTTGGAGCAGCAAGATTTTCATGTTGGAGCACTTTGGAGCAGATAATTTTGCATCTGGGAGCACTCTAGAGAAGCGAATTTTACATCCTGGAGTGCACTACAGAAGCATATTGCAGTAACATTCAAGCACCGGAATATTACTATGGGGCTCTTATGAAGGCTAGAAATATTTCGATTCATTGCAAATCTCATGGAAAAAATCATCTCAGGAGAACTCCATACTTCACTCGCTAATGAAAAAATAAGGGCTCATGCAGTTGAGTTCTGAATTAACCTCTTCGGTGATTATTTTCAACACTAGCAAGTAAACAGAATACGAGATCAATAAAAATGCACTTTATGAAATAACACTCTAAATACATCTACGTGGTTATCAGCAGACAATGTAGACAAACGCCGTGATGTACAGCAGTGCCTCAATGCCAAAGAGCCACACTGTCCCTAATGCATTCCCCTAAGAAAACTCCAAGGCGAAAGCCAGGTTCTTTTTTTTCTGGATCGATGGGTTGATCCTCCCCCTCCTTCTTTGCAAGCTATCTGCACCTCACCTGGTTTTGCGCTAGCTCCATGATCGGCACACCGATTACGGAAGCAGTGTAAAGCGACGATGTCGTGATGGCGTCATCACGTGACATCACGATATATGACGCCGTGATGACGTCACAAGTTTTGACGATCTATGACGTGATGATGACGCCGTCACATGATTATTTTTTTCATCAATCGATTGATGCCGCCGACGGTCAATTTTCGTGTTTGATAAAGCATCTGATGCTTTCGCATTAATATTGCGTATTGAACGTTAACAACCTGGCCTTACATACCAAACTGTCCTTCACCATGTCACCTCCTTGCCATGCGCGAAACAGCTTCGCTTATCACCACTTCACTGAGTGAAATGGCTCAACTTTTTTTAAATGTTTATTGTGATAACAATTATATGGACGCTCTCCGCGGATTTTTGTCGTCGCCATTGCCGTAATTTTCTGTATAAAGACCAAATTAATAACATCAACACGTGCATTCTAGCCGCGGGTAAAAGCTCGCCAGCGCTGGCGACGAACGCGGCTGAAGCGGAGATTAAGCTAGCCGGCCGTCTGTCTCCGTCGCACGGACAGCGCATGAGATAACATCTTCCCGCTTGCGGGCCTGCCATCGATTGCTCATCAAAGAGAGAGGAAACGCCCCGCCCGTCTTTCGTAAGGAGCATGAAAGGACGCCAGGGGAGCGGGGGGGGGGGAGGGGAGGAGGGGACCGCATCGTTCGAAGGGCGCAGTCGCTTGCACGCGCGCCATCTCGAGGCATCAGGAGACGGCTCGTAAACTTGCTGTGCTCTCAACGCTTACTTCGTGTTTAGAGAACTCAGAGCAAGAAAACGGTTCGTTTCCTGGAGCGGCCATATTCCCTTAAACCAGAGTTTTGTTGAGTTACGCGAGATCGAATCCAAAAGAGTTAGCTGCTAGCCTTACTTCGTTTAACAATACAATTTGTTGGTACCGCATTCATTGCTTCGCCCTTAAGCGAAACTGAGTTTTTTTACCCGTCAGCTATTGACTCCCGAAAGCGAGGGACGGACGTGTAACATGTGGTAGCCGCTTCACTGTGGGCCGTCAGTGACGGGCCCGCTACTGACAGCTGCGTATTTGCGGCTGCTCCGACCAGGATGTATGCTTTTATTAATGAGATGACATTTTTAAAAAGCAAGCAAAAAATTCGAATTGGAACCCTAGCACGTGAGCTCGAAAGGGCAGGGCCTTTTAAGGCCCTGCCCTTTTACTGCAGATTGATTAAACTCGGACGTGCTGGTATAAGAAATTACGAAAAACCTCTTCCGAATGAAGATCCATGGATAAAGTATATCTGAGGAAAGTGTGAACGCGTTTCCACCGTTCGCGTGCTCTTCCATAAACGCGAAGCAAGGAAAATTCGATATTGTTCCATATATATACTGCTAGCGATCCCAGGTTTCATTCCGCGATGTCCGGAAACAGAAGTGACAGACATTTTAGCAGCACACATCTAGTTATTACTGAACATTGCTTTCCTTACGTGCCGTGCGACGCTTGAAACGAGCTATCAGCAGCGTTTCTAGAACAGACGACGTCCACCGATGAATCGCCGTCGCACTTTCTCGCTACCGATAGGCCTAGACGTCACGAGCTCTTGCGGAGAGCGCGTTTTGCTGTCGAGCTGACTTGCAGAACAGCAGCTGCGTCGGCACCGTGCATGGCATCGTGGCTTACTCGGAACGCACGCGCGAGCGCCATTTATTCAGGGGAAGAATTCTTGTCCATGGTTGCGACTTTGGCAGCCCCAGGATCAAGCTGCACATGTTCTGACGCGCCGGCCGTGCGATTGCCGGTGATAGACGCCCCCAAACCCGAGACTTCGGCGCAGTTTGGCGCAATTTTCGTTGATATTATCAGGATGGCGCAGTAAATACAATTGGGCGCACTTTGGCGCAGTTGGCGCAGGAGTGGAATCACTGATGTTAGCACACTATATGTGTGTAGACTACAGTAGAATCTCGATGATGCTAATCTTGTGGAGCTACGAAATTCGTATCACTGAAAAATATGTCAAACTAGTATACCTAGTTGCCTAGGCACTACCTAGAATGCCTGACATGTGACAAAAAGAAAAACCTTGTGCATGTTTTTATTTATTGTTCCTTAGGGCTGGAGGAATATAACAGAAAAAATACAGTTACAACTCGGCATGTATAATGGACTACTTAATTTTTTATAACATGTTCATAGACGACCAGATATTTTTACATATTACACCAAACATATTTACAATTTCAATGAACTGGAGATAAGTGTGTTGAAATATCCGCTATTTTATTGAATCACGTATTTCACATTGTAGCCTAATAAAATTAATTGAAGCTACTGCAGGTGTCTCTGGTGAAACGGTTAAACTAGTGTGCATGTGGTTTCTTTGCTGACAGACAGACCTTTCAAATCATGTGGTGCATTGCAGAGTGTGGAAACCGGTATGCCGGCAGAAAATTGTGGTAGTAAAGAATGTGAGGCCCTCTCTGTTATCGTGCAAGCAATCACTATAAGTGAGAAGTGTTGCTGCTGGTTTTGGGATGCCACAGAATAGAAAGTAGCTATCCTAACATTCTTAAGAGATAATCTGATGTTTTTGCCCCAAATAAAAAAGTGCGTTTAGTGAAAGCACTGCTTGCTCTCAAACAATTTTTGAATTTGTATAGCTGATTACATTTTCAAAGCTAGTAACACTCAACTGCAGCACCACTACTGACTGCATATAAAGTCGTGCGGGTGCTCTCTCTGATAAAACAAACACACAAGGCTTCTGTTTTAACCAATGCATAGTGGTGACTGCTGCATGAGGTGTTGCTAGTTCCTTCCAACGCAAGCAAGATGGTGCGAAACAGAAAATGTGCCAACCAGGAACAAAGCTGTCACAATACTGGTGCACGTGGCATTAATATTCTGGTGTTTCATGACAATGTGCTGTTTGTACCACAGTGGCACGTTTTATGGCTTTGCAGTGTGAGGTGTGAAGTTTGACACGACTCAAATGGCCTGATTACAGATGCACTGCTCGTTCATGTGTTTGGGTATACGGGGTTTCTTCAGTAAACACTTAGTTTTCAAGTCGAGCGTTTGTCCTGCCTGGTTGTTCTTTGCTGTCTGTTTTTTTTCACTGGTTTCTTCTTCAGAATAAATTCACAAGACTTCTGTTTAACCAAATCATAATGGTGACTTCTGCATGAGGTGCTGCTGGTTTCCTCGAATATAACGCATGCAAGATGGTGCAAAACAGAAAAAAATGTGCCAGCCTTGAACAAAGGTGTCAAAGTACTGGCTGTTGCTTCACTTCCACGAAGGCTACGGCAGTGGTATAAATGCGCCGAGTTATTGTACTTTGCGAACCTTTGGGAGCCATACGTAGAAGCTACAAATGATATTGAAAATGTGAAATCGTCGAACGTACAGAATTACGCACGAGTGCACACTGAATCTGAGTATCACAGGGAGCTTCCCACAGCATCACTTCTACCTTGAGAAAGGCCGAAGTAATGGCAGACTTTACATAGGGTGGTGATAACCGCTATCTAGCATGGAGCACAAGTTATGTTGCTTGTAGCCTCCGAGATTGCGCAAGGCTGTTTTTACTGTTTCATAGAATGTTGAGGGCCGCATATTGATGCAACATTAGAGCAGTTTCTGCCATTTGTAGCGGGGATGTAGAAGCTTCAACTAAATGTACCACATTGGAGCAATTGTAGCAGCATTCCCATCACTGCCTTCCGTTTGAGAAAACAATTCCCAAGCCCCTCTCCTGCATTTCTGCAGCTTGTCCCAGAACAGTCCTCTTCTGCTGCCAAGTGACGTAATGTCACCCATTAGCAACATTAGGTAGCACTGACCCCCTCAATTGGTCCTCTACACTAAAAAATTGCACCTTGGCCCTGTGGTGATGCTATTATGGCTGTGCAGTTATTCCGCCTGTTGTATATTTGTTTACTCGCCAATGTCTCCCACAGTGCTGCACTGTGGCACCTGCGAGCAGGTGACACAATCGACATGTGGAGAAGCCTGCCTCGGTCAATGGCTGCACGTCGATGAAGTAATCACTGATGTAGTGTTATCTTGCCGATTTGAAGCAGTAACAAGGACGGGCTATGCCACCCCTCTGAGCGGCAGAGAAAGTTAGTAAGGCACAGTGAGAAACAGGCACCAGCTGAAATGGTTGTTATATACCCCACAGCTTATTAATGTAGTCATTCCAAAATTTTTGCGGCAGCATGGTCTTATCGGCCAAGTGTGGTTACCTCTGAATCACAAATTTTGGGCCGTGGTTACAGTGGATCTCGGAGATATCAAACTCTGGATTTTTCTAATTATTGTCTATATTGAACAGGTGAGAAATCCCCTTGAACATCCCATGCAGAAGTATAGGGCTGGTCCACACGTATATTGAACACCCGCACAGTGAAACATCTGATATATAGAACGCTGTGCCACGCCGAAACCCTGAAACTGCAGTTTTCTTACAAATATTGATCACTTTTCAGCCGCATACTAAAAAGTTTTGATCTCTCTTTTTCGCCCAGGTGGTAGAAAGGTAGTGCTGTTGCACTGCGTTACTTTGGTCGGTTGCGCAGCGCTCACGAGTGCACTTGTTTGTCGATGTCTGTAGGTTGTAACGCGTGGCCATAATGTTTTTCAGAGGCCGATAGCCGATGGCACAAAATGAGATGAATACAAAGTGATTCAGTGGCCTATTCACAATATTCGCATTCCCTGCCTTGTCCACGCATCATGGCATACGAGCCCCAAATGCATGGCCTTCGAGATTTGCAACTTAGTGACACAGTCAAGAGTTCAACGGAATACCGTCTGGTCAGGTAAAGGCATGGTTGAAAGCAGGTCACTGACCAATGTCAAAAATCAAAATGACGTTTTGGGGTCTGTACGGATCCCGAAACGTCATCTTGCTTTTTGACATTGGTCAGTGACCAACTTGTTAACCAAACTTAGTGACATATTTCAAGTAACAAGCACAGCTCTCGGAGGCTATGCTCTTGCTTGCTTTCTGCAGCAGCTGAAGATACAAAGCCACAAGTGCCATTGCCAAGATACAATTAATGCAACGGTGGGGACTTGAGCCTTTGTAGTTTTTGTGCAGCGTTATCTCTTGCAACAATGTTGACTTGTGTACTTCTCGCTTGGCTCCTGATAAGTCCTGAGTAGGCAGTCGAACTAAATATTGACCCGCTGGCAGCGATAAAAATTATGACTAGTGCTTGAAATGATGTCAAGCACAGCACTGTTATGGACTGTTTCTTTGTGAGGTTTGGTGCGAGGTCATGACATTGGGTGCGTCATGACTGCTGACAATGGTGTACGGTGCCTCAGTGAACTTGTGACTTAGTAGCATATCCAAGCGCCATTATTAGCATTTTCGGACGGGGTCACAGCAAGCAACATCATCGGTGCAGATGATGGTGTAGCTGTTTCTGACCGCATTGTCAAAATCATGGCTGATGTTGCCGGTGCCGCAAAAGTGAGCCCGAGTGGTGATGAAGATGCCAATGCCACTGGTAAACAACCTCCTACCATGCAACAAAGCTTGCATCAGTGTTCAGCATCATTCACCGCTGTTGTGGCACAATGGACAGAGCTGAATTTGCTTATTCGGAAAGCTTCAATGATACTAAGGAAACGCCTCGATGGATTTACCAGCACACAAGAAGCATGACACGTTTATGGACTATTTTCATGCAAAATAAAGCGCAATAACTAACAAAATAAGAAGTTGTCACCTTGTTCTTTAGCACATTGTGATTGAATCGGCACGTTAGCGCTTGTTGACTTCACTTCACTGAATCAGCTCGTTGACTTCACTTAGCACCTTTATGAAGTCCGAAGCGGTGTCGTCGGGAGGAGGCGCAGGTGTTATGGGAAGGTCGTTTCTGTGACTAACACTTTCTTCTATCTGGGGTTCGTTGACCGAGACTTCGCTCAGCAGGGAATGGCCACCACCTTGTGTCGTCCATGCTTGCGCTGAAAGCCGAGGATGTTGCACCAGCTGCTCACAAAGCGTCTCTTTCTGGATATCCGCAGATAAGCCAGCGTCCCGGTATGGCGCATCAAGTGCGATCAAAGCCGTGGCCTCTGCGTGCTGAAATAATGCTGAACTTGGGATTGGCAAGCTCGATGGATAAAATTACACCATTTCCCGCTAAAGGGGACCATGAGGCGATGCGAAGACGGAGCACTTGCACGATCGCGTTGTGTTGGCGTTCTTTGGGCATGCTACCGACCTCGCGTCGTGGAACGCGAAGAGGAACGCTACGCGCGTCTTGTCTTCCCTCTAGCCTGGCCGTTCATTCTCACAGGGCGAGCGGGGAACGCTGTCGGCAGGCGTGCGAGAGGGAGCAGCATAGGAGAGAAGAGAGAGGGGGAGGGGACGCGCATGCGCTGGTGCTCATCGTGGCGTTGCGCAGGAGAGATTTCGGCATGTCTAGCTCGCGTTACAGAGGGAGAGTGTAAAGGGAGAGGGGAAGTGGAAAGGGAATGTGGAGAGGGGAAAGAGGAGATGGGAAGTGGAGAGAGAGATGGGAGAGAGAAGTGGAGAGGGAAGTGAAGAGGGTATGCGCATGCGCTGTAAGGGTGGTCACGCCGCACACCACCACCACCACCGGATTGAACTCCGCCATAAGATACTTCGCATCTAAAAAGTGTTGTCAGCTGCTGATAGTGGTGTAGCGTTCATCCGGTTATTGGAATTCGTTGGCTGATCTGTTACCTGGAAGGACGATGGGAGAGGAACAGGTTGCTTCATCTCTCCAAGTGAAAATGTCCTCGAGAGCAGCATCACGGACTCCTGTAGATGCAAGGAGGTCTCGGCCTCTGGTAGCAACGGTGTCGTGTCCAACGCGTATGCAGAGGACGAGACTCGAAGTGGTGAGCACAACCTCAGTCCGGTGCTTATACTGGGGTAAGTTGCGAAGCTGTCTGCTGGTGAGTGGCAGTGCGCAGTTTCAGCCTTGAGGAGATGGCCTTCTGGAGCTTTGTCCTCGATAAAAGATATGTCAGATTCGCTGGAGGCGGCATAGCGAATCCGACCGAAAGCAGCAATTAGAGCTGCACACCAATCCGGCCATGGTTGTCGCTTGATGCCGTCGTAGTTGTGCCATGCCTTGGCTACATCTCTGAGATGGTATATGGCAACAAGCCTTTTATGATCGTCAGGCCAGGCATGACAACAGCCGAGCTCATTGACTGTGTCTATCCAGGCGACGGCAAGGTGGCAGGACGGAACCGGGAGCTCAGTGATGCCAAGCAGTCGAGCTGGTGTGATAGTTGCGAGATGGCCCGCATAAGCTCCTCGACGCTGTCGGGTGAGAAGCCCGAAGAGTCAGGGTTCACATCCGAGGAGTATATAGCGGTGGCCGCACGCACGGTGGCGAGATCCACAAGCAAGGAAGCCTGGACGGCGTCCCTTGCCAGCTCGGATGTTGGCAGAATACCGGGAGCGGGATGAAGGCCATGGGAAGCGTGAACGGCATTCTCAATGGACAGGAGCTCGTGCGCATTTTTGCCGTGAGGTGGTAGCATGGTGTCCGTTAGGCCGTGCCCTCGAACCACAGAGGAGGCATGAACGCCGTCCACTGGTGGTGGATTGGGCAGCTGAAGTGGCGGTTGGGATGATCACTCCATCGCAAGGAAGCGTGGACGGCGTTTCTTAGCCGGAAGGACCCGAGTAGCCGAGACCAACGACGTCATGCAGCTCCAACCTCGAAGTTAGTGTTCCCCAACGATTTGTGGCTGCGCCATTGTAGTGAAGAAACACAGAGACAGCACCCGTTCCTGGGCCAGCTGTTCTATATTCTGCCTCTTCTTCCTCGACTTCGATCAGATCCCCGCGCACCCGAAGCCCGGTGTCTTTCTCCGTCATTAATATATATATATATATTATATATATACATCTGTGCTATAGCACACCGCGCATTATTATAACATTGAATACAGAGTCACACGATACATTGTTTTTGTTGGTTTGCAAATTATTGAGTGCAATAGCCGGCGTGTCCTGGAAGCATACGTCTCATGAAAATGATTGTCTTTGTAATACAATTAAATTTAGGGTAGATATTAGGTACAAAGTTGCATTCAGCTACGACTACAACAATCAATGCATGCAGTCCCTCTGTGATTATTGCAATAGCAATTAGACGGACATTCAAGGCTCATTTCGCACAAGGCAGTGGCAGCAGCGGAACCTGAAGCTCTTCCGACGTACTTCTAAACAGCCATTCTGGTTTACGCAGGCGCTGTTTCATTGGGAAATTCGTTGCCGTAACGCCATATACTTCAAGATTTCGTCAAACACAAGTGATAGTTCGATTCGCTGCATCTGTACCGGACCTGTCAAACTTGGAGGACGGTGATTGGCTGAAGACACTGACGACAGCATCGTTTCAAGCTTTCTTCGCTTCTGACCTCGGACAAACCCATTCATTTTGCATAAGGCAGTGGCAGCAGCAGAACCTGGAACTCTAAACAGCCATTCTGGTTTACGCAGGTTGGTCGCTGTTACCTTTTTTGTCTCTTCGTTGTTGAATTCTGGCTCGCTGCTGCTGCCATTGCCATATTTTTTTATTTTCTTTTTTCTTGTATTTCAATAGTTCCTGCACTGTTTTTGATAGGCAGTGACTACGGTGACGGGGCCCGTCAGCGCAGTACCGTATTAAAAGTGACGGGGCCAGTCACCGTATTGTAATTTGTAATAGTGACGGTGCCCGTCATAATAGCAACCTACTTATAGTGATGGGCCCCGTCATCGTAAAGCAGTGACTACGGTGACGGGCGCAGTACCATCGTAAAAGTGACGGGGCCCCTTTACCGTAGATTTTTGGTCATTTTAGACTCCCTTGTCGTGTGGCATTCGTGGCGTAGTTCGTTGACGCGCTCTCCATTGAGTGTTAGGGCTGCAGGTCGTCAGTTCGATTCTTCTTTTTTTCCTTTTGTTTTTTCAGGTTATGCGTCAACGTCAACGTTACTGCTCTGAAGGAGTCGTAACTTTTTCGTTCAAGTCTGCGGCGATTAGACAGCCCTAGCGTTCGGATGATGCGTTGTTGTTTTGCGATCTCGGTTCTAATTGCGCTGAACAAGAAAATTTTTCTGTTTTTCTTTTTCAGTATTGTTTCAAGTAGTGTTACTTCTTTTTAAAAGATAATTTCACTGGACAACTATCTACAGTGGTGCGACGGGAGGAGCCGCTTGGCAGCGAGCAAGCACTGCAGCAAAACTATAAGCAAAACATTACTGCAAATAAATAAGTTGTAACCACCACCATTAAAAGCGCGCAAGTAGCCCGTCACAGTAGCGTTGCAACTATAGTGACAGGCCCCGTCACCGTAGTGACCTTAGTAGGGGTAACAATGGCCCACAATGCTGTAAGCGCGGAAGTATGGTAGTGCCCATAGTCCGTGGTGCCGCCGCAAAAGTGACGAGACCTGTCATAGTCGGTGCTCTTACTGAAGTGATTGGAGCAGTTTTTATTGTTTTTGTTTACTCCTGGGTGCGAGGTGACTGCGTCCAAGCTCGCTACGGTTCCCTCCCCACGGGGTAGGATATTGCCACGCTGCAAGATGCACATTCATTCTTGCGTATTCGTTTCATCGACTCGGATACACCTTGCTGTTTTCCCAAGCCCACGGCCGCACCAGCACACACTTGCGACTTAAAAGCCACCAGATGACCGGTCACACCCGTGCGTCTTCGGTGCGTTCGCATTTGAATTGCCGAGAACGATACGGAAGACACCTCGATCCCGTGGGAAAAGCCTTGTTTCGGATCGGAAGACAGCTACAGAGGGCGCACCATAGTACGAGTATGTACCGCACCGTGGAGAGTTAACATGTCTAATGACGTTTGTATTGCGCAAAAGCACACATTGGTGGGACGAAAGGGATGTTTGTTTATGGTGCATTCAGATGACGGACTGAATCCGGATGTGGCGGGACGGACGGCGCGTCACGTGACCTCACATCGGCGATTCCCCTCATCCGCATGGCTCGTGGACGGATGACCCCAACCTGTTTTTCACATCGGGATTCTGGCGGCGGCAGAACACCGCAACAAACAGGCTGGCAACCAGTACACTTTTCTTCTGCTCGAGCCCTACGGCTGTCCTCGCAGTTGATTTCAGCTCTGCTGGCGCGCAGTTCAGTTTATTTCTGCAGCTGTATGCTAAGGCGATCACCTTTGAGATATATATATCTTTTAATGCGCGCTGATTGGCAGGTTGCAGAGTAGCGATTATGGTGTCGCTTTAATTGCACACGCACACGCACTGCAGACGCAGGATTCTTCGGCAGGCAAAGTGGCGCTGTTGCCGAAAGCGGTTGTCTCAGAACACGGCCCATGTTTGAACACTGTTTTTAAGGTCAAGATGCAAACCGAGAGAAGGAAACATAATGTGCAGCAGTGCAATGTGCACTCTCGGTACCTGTTATCCGCAAAAGCAAAAAAAAAAAAAAAATGCCATCTGCGCATCACTTATCCTCCCTTCCTTTGTGGGGCCCCACGCGTGACAGCAGCGAGGTTAGTCTCCAGTAGCGCCCTGTGAAGCAGATTTTTCTTTTCATTCAGCCATTCCACCAACAACACCGATTTCACCGAAACAAATTGCAGTCCTCGACAATACTCGACCAAGCTCGGTGAGCTCCGCGTTCTGTCCGCTTCCATCAACGTTTTTATATTACTTCAGTTGGCAAAAAGCGCGGCCTTCCAGTGGCACGGGGCGGCTTGCCGCAATCGCCAACCAGGCGGGGGCACTGCGGTTGCGTTAGGATTGGTCTCGGCGTGTCGTCTGCTACTGCGCTACTGATTGAAAGGGGCCGACAAGCGGCTACCACAAGGGTTAACTCGATGTGGTAGTCGCTCTCATTTCACTTGGCTTGAGTGAAACGCGCGGTTTTGGTTGTATCTCAGCATTATAACAGGAAACAGCGTGCAAGACAGGGCATGAAAAAAAAAATAAGTTAAAGTTAAGGCAAACACTGCACGGTACACTTACCTTCATTCTTTTTCCCAATGTAACCGGCTTTAATTTTTTGCCTGTATATACGCAAAACATTTTAGGCTCCTGTAAGGCTGAATCATATTCCAACCTCGACTGAACACGTATTACGCCAGCTGCTGAAAGCCTTACCAAATCAAAAACCAGCAAGAAAGCCAGAAAAACACATCTTGTCATTTTCATTCGATTTCGTGAAACAGAATGCAACAGGTACATTATTTGCTGTTACGTATTTAGGGGTTGTGTGTGAGTATTTGAAAATTTCGATATTCAAATGGAACAGTGCCTTCTTCGATTTTATCATCGAATAACCGTCATTTGTAATGACGGTTATTCACATCACACAGCGCTGTGCCGTGTCCACTTCTCGTCTTCGTCTCTGTTTTTCACGCTGTTAGCCACGATTAATCTGCACCAACTCTCCCAGTATTCCATCCCACTTGATGTCATGTGTAAGCCCGAATATTTTACGAATATTTAAAAATGTCAACTGCAACGAAGTAATGCGAAAATTGGCTCAAAAGAACGATAACTGTCATTCCTGTAAGGCATATTAGAGGCATAAAAGGCGACAGCTCATGTATAAGGCACGCTACTTTGCTTGGAGAGCACGTCTTTACTAACAAGGAGTATTCGCGCTTTCAAAAACGTTGGCTTCCATGCTATTGAATACTCTCAAACCGGTCTGTTGCCAGCGGGCCCAGGTGAGCACAGAGTCTGCGGTCGAGAGTAATCCGGCTGTTCTCTCCTAGGACACCGTCCGTCGTGTGGATGCGCCTGCAGGCGGATTATTCGCGGATTCGCCGTCCACGTCCACGACAAATCCCGATTCGGTCCGTCGTCTGAATGCACCATTAAAGGAGCTTACTTGAGCTCTCGAAGTCTGTTTGTATGATTGCAGGCGAAGAAGTCCCGAATCAGAGTCACATGTGTATTTTAGTTTGGGACTTATTGATACATACTGTCGAACTACATAGCCCGCAGGGTTGGAACACATTTTATGTTAACCTGCACTATGTTTGGCATCAGTCCATATGTCCTGTCTATGCACAGACACGTAAAGTGCATGGAACCCATGGACTTTGGCACGTCACGTATACGTGAGGAACAGATAACGAATGATTAGTTAAAGCAACAGAATGAATGCCAAGGGACAGAAAACGCTGTCAAGGGTGGCTGTTGGGTGCTATAATAAAATTAAGAAATTTGCAGGCATAGTACAGAATCTGCTCGCACAGAGCAGTGTCATTCGGAAATCACTGGGAAAGGTCTTCATCCCACATTGGACGTAAAAGAAGGCTGATGGTCATGATTGAGGAATAAACACTGCTCCTGCTGCAGCACATAACACTTGGCTGCCTTTAAGACACAGGGTGCAAAGACATGCGTTTGTTTTGATTGCATCATTTTTACCCTTTGCAAGTGGCAGAGGGATTGTAAATTTTCATGTCTATTTAGGTTTATACATCGTGGGGGGAGGGGGTCTTTTATTCTCTTGCTAGCGTAGTCCCCCTTCCCACGAAACCTCTACAAAACGTTTTATAGAGGTTTTAAACATTTTAAAGACGTTTTATATAGGTTTTGTGTTTCAGGGTTGTAGAATGTCTTTCAAAAGCACACCTCGTAAGCTTGGCAAATGAAGGCTTCAGGTAATGTAGAGTTCAAAGCAGGCCTAATCATTTAGAGAAATTTATTAATACAGACCATAGATTGCACAAGGATACAGCAAGTATACAGTTAACGTTCAATATTTTGAAACGTTCACATGCATCGAGAGAAAGCTGGCATACATGCTGCTTATACAAGAGTGACACCTTACAATCTTGATGGTTATTGAGCCTAAAGCGGACAAATTATTGACCATAATTGGCCCCGTCCTGCTGGCCCCCACTGAGGAGCCAATCGTGACATAGAGATTCAGTTGCACTCATACTGGAAAATTCACCATTAGGGTAGGGCATTAGATGCAATGAGAGTTGAAATAGATTTATAACATTGAAGTTTTAGTGCACTAGACATATGACAAAAATGTGAACATATATATGCATATGTGAAAGGAGACGTTTGCATGTTGTCACATAGGCATTTTATACATAACAATTTCGACGGGCTCCGCTCTCCCACGCTGAGCCGTGCTACCACGAATGAGTGCTCCCACGAATGAGTAACTAGCCAGAAGCTCGGGAGGGTATTGTGAAACAATACTGAAAAAAGAAAAAAAAATGGAAAAAATTTCTTATTCAGCGCGATTAGAACCGAGGTCGCATAGGAATAACGCATCATCCGAACGCTAGGGCTGTCTAACCGCCGTGGACATGAACGAAAAAGTTACGACTCCATCAAAGCAGTAACGTTGACGTTGACGCATAACCAGAAAAAAAAGGAAAAAAAAAAAAGACGGGAGCAATCGAAATGATGACCTGCAGCCCTAACACTCCACGGAGAGCGCGCCAACGAACTATGGCACGAACTTTTTTCTTTTTACACGAACGCCGCACGACGAGGGCGGTAAAGGGGCCCCGTCACTTTTACGATGGTACTGCGCTGACGGGCCCCGTCACCGTAGTCACTGCTTTACGATGACGGGGCTTGTCACTATAAGTACGATGCTATTATGATGGGCCCCGTCACTATTACAATTTACACTACGGTGATGGGCCCCGTCACTTTTACGATGGTACTGCACTGACGGGCCCCGTCACCGTAGTCAGTGCCTTTTTGATACATGTCGAATGAAAAATAAGCCTGTCTTACTTGCCATGAGCAAATTTCTGACAGTCAGTATGTTACTTGTTCATGTTGTGAATATGATTACCACATAGGAAGCTGTTCGGGGGTGACGGGTAGAGATATGAAAAAAAAAAAAAAAAAACCTGATGGGACCATAAGACAGAGGCTGTGTAAGACGTGCAAAAATATCTCACGTCGTGGTGGCACAAATACGCCAGATACGGTTTCGAAGGACAATTGCGCTCTAAAAAATGATGTAGTGAAAATACAGACTCAACTGAATGCCCTTCTGCCACTAATAGGCAAATTTATTCTTTGCTTGAGCTTAAAGGCATAGTAGCAGGACTTCAAAGTCAATTGAACACATGTCTGACCACTACGATCAAGTGATGACACGCTTGACCGCACAGGACCGAGATATCGCTAAAGTTAAAGTATGTGTGGCTCGTTTCGAATGCTTAACTGATGAGCAGAAGCTTTCAAGTCTGAGAAGCCAGGTAAATGACCTTGAGCAACACGGACACAGGCAAAACCTTGAGATACATGGGCTTTCGCGCAGCGATAACGAAAATTTGCTAGACGTCAATGATCTTGGAGTATCCCTTGGTCTAGCCCCTCTGAGTGAAGCAGATATCAAGAGCATACACCGCATACACCGTCTTCCTGCCAAAAACAGTCGTGTTCCACTTGTAATAATCAGATTTGTTGCAAGGAAAAGAAAAGAAAACTGGCAATAGAAAGGGAAGCGACCATTACGAGAATCAGGATCTGAAAGTGTGCTTCTATGATAATCTGACCCCACAAAACAAGCGTTTGCTTTGGTTGACACACACGAAGGCCTCTGGAATGGGATATCGCTACGTATGGCAGAAAGACGGGAAAATACTGGTGCATAAAGGACCTGGTGAACCAGTTTTGCGTTTGTCAAACGAGTCTGACCTTTCTATGCTCACAAACGCTCAGTTAGAAACAACTAATCGAGTTAGCCAGACCTAGCAAGGAAATAGTTCTGCTTAAATGTTACTCTTGGATGCAAACACCGCGTGATTACGATACATTACCATAATCATGGATAACTATTCACCCAATAATGGCTATTACAGTGCAGCAGAATTTCAAGAACGTGTGTTGCACTCAGTCAGCAATTTAAGCAGGTTTAGCTCTATCTTTTGTTTAACTGCAAGAAGCCTGAGTAACAAAATAGATGACATCACAACGTATCTTGACTCGTGTGGGCATAAGTTTGACATACTTGCCTTTACTGAAACCTGGTTCAGTGAATGTGATAACGCTGTCAAAATTGATGGCTATGTTGATTTGTCCATATGCAGAAAGAACAGAGTTGGTGGTGACGCCTCATTGTATTTCAATCTGTTAAAATACACATGTTCGTTTCATACAGATTATGAATTATTAACTGCAGAGGTGAATGGCATTACAATGTTGCTGGTGTACCGACCCCCCTCCGGTAATGTAAATAATTTTGTTGCGCGTATGGATAGTGTACTTGCTGATGTAACTAGTAACAGAAAACCTGTCAATAGTAATGGGAGATTTCAATATCGATATGCAGTCCAATTCTTCTTCTAAAAGAAGTCTTCTTAATGTAATGTCTTGCTATGGTTGTGCTAACATTATCAACGTTCCTACTCGTGTTACTGTTGACAGTTCAATTACAATAGATCTGTGTTTCACCGATCTTTTGCCTTGTGACGTGCACTCGGGCATTATGTTATTTGATTTGAGCGATCATTTGCCTTTCTTTCTTTTTCTCTGCATAATAAGAAAATTCCGCCTAAAACATCGCCAGTCTTGTATAGGAAAATTAATGACGATACATTGCAACGCTTGCGGAGTTTATTACAAGAAGAAGATTGGACAGACGTATACAGTGAAAGTAACCCGAACATTAGTTACACGATTTTCATAGAAAAATTTTCAAAAGTGTATAATAAGGCTGGTAGCTACGTTAAATTTAAGAAGTCTAGAAAACCTTGGATAGATAAGGAATTGCACAAACGAATCGTTAGGATAAATAAACT
The DNA here is from genome assembly GCF_013339695.2 of Rhipicephalus sanguineus. Classification (NCBI taxonomy): domain Eukaryota; kingdom Metazoa; phylum Arthropoda; class Arachnida; order Ixodida; family Ixodidae; genus Rhipicephalus; species Rhipicephalus sanguineus. The sequence continues at coordinate 128,168,662 of NC_051179.1, read as the reverse complement.
TCATGCTGACTTCATAAAGTATAGAGACATAAATGTTCTTAAGGTTTTAAGCAAATGCGTGATGAATTATCATCCGATATTAAAAAGGCGAAGGAGGACTACTATATCAAAGTATTTGCTAACAGACTTACCCCGGAACAAATATAGAAAGCATATAATAGCCTCATGTGCAAAACAAACAAGCAATCTCTGCATCAAATAGAAGATGGAGGTAGGGTATACTGTGGCATTTCCTTATCGAATAAATATAAATTTAATGAACAATCTCTCTCTATTGGTGATGGGAGTACAAAAGTTGATGAGGACGATGAGGACAATCATTCAAGACAATCTTTTTTTTTGCCTACATCACCTAATAAAATAGCTCAGTTAATTTTGAAGTTATGCAACAACTGCTCGGCTGGAATTGATGGCATTAAATCGCAGGCACTCAAGTACGTCGCAGACATAGTAGCACTGACACTCTCACATATTTGCAACCAAATGCTAACCATGGGAATTTTTCCCAATAAACTGAAAATCGCACGAGTCTCTGTTAAACACAAAGGAGGTGATCGAAACTCATTTGCAAATTATCGTCGAATCTCTGTTTTATCTGTCTTCAGCAAAGTTGCTGAAAATGCTATCAACATGTGCTTAGTCAGCTTCCTTGAGAAAATAAATGCAATATCAAACCAGCAGTATGGATTGCAGAAGGGAAAATCAACAGAAAGGGCCTTGCTTCGTGTGAAGGACGAAATAATAAACAACATAGAAGGTAAACGTTTCACAGTGGGACTGTTCCTGGGCCTAAAAAAGGCATTTGATTCGGTTAATCAAAAAGTTCTCTTGCTTAAATTGCCATACTATGGAATAAGAGGCACCCCATTAGATTTGATCAAAAGCTAATAATAATCAGCTGAACCTTTGCTAACGCTACGTATATCCTGGCATAGCCGAGCTAAGCCACTGCAGATTTTGTTGGTTGTTTTCTCTGTACGTGTTGGGCTTGTGTTCTGTGTACTACGCGCTGCTGTAGCATTAAGTGTTTACTTCTTGTTCATTTGTATACCAGCCCATATTCCTGTGTAATGAATGAGCACTGCTCGCGCGAATACGCATTTTTTTATTATTGTTCAGTTCACCATGAAATGTAGGACAGTTGACAAGTTTAGTCAGGAAACCTACGTGATCGACAGCGCTTTAGCGCCACGGAGACGTTCAACGCGTACGCACTTGTTCTTGCTCCAGTAACAGAATAAAAGGGTAAGAGTTTAGCACAGAGCTTTCATCGATTGATTACATGCACGACAGTGATGCAACAAAGTTCTGGTTATTTTATGGAATAAGTGTTTTTTTTTTATTTTTCAAACGAATAACGTCCGCTGCCTTCCATCAATGTATAACAACTCCACACAAGAGCTCAAGATAATGTAAAAAAAGGATGATGTTTTGCGTGAAATTATACGACTGAAACGTAACGACGCTATCGGCATAGGCCGAGAGTACGGGGGGGCTGGGGGGCTTGCCCCCCCCCCCCCCGGACTGCCTCATGGGGGGGCAGAGCCGCCCCTGGCGCCGGCCCAGGGTATTTTTTAAGAGCTTGGCTTAGTTTATGCCCGCTTCTTTTTCATTTCAGCCATTTAAAGTTCGGCACATGGGCCAGTAACAAGTCAAACATTCAATGGAAAAGTGCCCCTCAAACGGATTTTTACGTGCAGAATGTGTTGTGCTGATGAACAACTGAAGCGACGACTTAAGCTATGACAAATTAAAAAATTCATCCGCGATTACGATACTGCCTAATTCGCTGAGCGCAGCCTCGTGTTCGGGCAACGCCAGTTGTGTTTGAAGTTTTGACTATCCGCAGTTGTAGCAATGTAACATTCGTTACATATTGCCACAGAAACTGCCAGCGCTCGAGTGCTACGCACACTATATACTCTGTGCATTGCAGCTGTCGCGAACCAAGTGAAACGCCCACAGCCCCTTTACGACAAGCGAAGCCAGGCGCAGTGCACGTGCCAGCCCTGCATGCGCACGAGCTCCGACCGAGGAGCCAGCGCGCGCGACAGAGGAAGAGAGCGAGGTTAGAGGCCAGTATCTCGTGATATCGACAGACTCCGCGTTCGCTCTCTTTCGTCCTCGTTCGCGCTATCGGTTACGCCGCCGACGCCAACGGCGATGCCGCTCAACGCAGGAACGGACGCCTAAGAGCTGCGCTCTAATTGTCTTGAACCCCGTAGTGAATGGTTTTGAGAACACAAAAATGACACTGAGAATACAAAGCAATCCCGACACAATCAGTGAACACTTTCGCACAAACTTACTTGCCAATAAAAAAATGGGTAATTTCTTGGTTCCCTACATATTGGTACCCGTCGACATGCCTGCTTATAAAAGTGCCGAGAAAAGATTGTACGCAGTTTTGATTTATCAGTAAAGGGTTTTACTAAAAGTTCGGCCACCAATGAGCAACTCCATTACTCGTCCAGATTCATAACCGCAGCTTCGCACAAGGTGTAGTGGTAGCAAATGGTATTTGCTACCATCTAAGAATTACTTTCGGCCATCTTGAATTGAACTCACTGGCATATAATTAAAGCTTCCCGTGATAGCGTTAGCCTACTGTCTCCTGTGTGGCGCATGTTTTAACAAAGTAAAGCCTAACCGCACGCATTGCGTGAATCGATTTTACGCGACGCAGTCAACGAAAAAGGTCGCCTACGCGACCTTTTTCGCTTCGAGCCAAGAGTTACGAGGTGGATCGATGTCTTTGTGTAAATTGAAAAATAAATCTAGGGTCTTCCACTTACAAATCTTCATTATGATATCGCGAGCACCTCTAAGAGACTAAAGTTACATTAAATTCTTTAATTTGGAAGTTGGACTCCTCTCTCTCTATATATATATATATATATATATACATATATATATATATATATATATATATATATATATATATATATATATATATATATATATATATATATATATATATATATAGTGAGAGAAAAATGTGGAAGAGCAAGTCGGTCCCCCGCCCCCTCCGGTAAAATGAAAACTCCCCGCCTATGGCTATCGGGATTAATTTTGAACATCTGGGTTCTTCAAAGCGTACCTAAATTTAAGCCCACGGGTGGTTCTGCGTAAATTTCGCCCCAAGTTAAATTTGCGCGCGGCAACTCCGTTTACTCACTGCCGTGTCATTCCATTGTCTGTATTTTTTTAGGGGACAGTTTGAGTATATACTGAAGTGTCAGACTTCACTTGAAAGAAATATTTCGCTGTAGCTGGACCACGACCGTACAATAAAAGGACATCTTAAGCCCAAAATATTGCATAACCGATGAATGACAGTGCCGCAGTTATACACCTAACAACAACGCGAAACTGCATGGCCTAGAGCCTCGTGTATGTTTACCAACGAGTCCCTAAAACGCTGCCTTCCTCGTGTTCGGGACTCTGTCAAGTGCACTTTAGGATGCGCTTGAACCAGAAAGCGGCACCAACACTGAAATGATTCCGGCGAACGAAGGGTAGACACCAATACACAGCCCTCTCGAAAGTCGCACTGACTGATTTATTACAATGCGCATGCTGCCGAGCTGCTTCTGTACACCTTATTAGGTATACGTACGTGCAGTTAAACTCGCGCTAACACAACAGAACAAACCGCCCTTTGAGAACGTGCATGACGTACGCGACGTGGCTAGCAGACGACGCAGGGATGGATGGATGAAAAACTTTATTATACATATTGCTGAATTGGTGGAGTCCCTAGTCCGGGATCACATTGGCTTGCGCCCCGGTCCTTGCGCGGGCCACCAGGGCCTCCTGGACGCCCCGGTCCGGGCTACAGTGCCGCCTCCCATCCATCGCTACTGAAATCCTTAAAGACATCTGTTTTGGATGGGTTGCACTGGCAATCCCATGCCATGTGATAAAGTGTAGCTAGATTATAAGTGTTGCATAGCCTGCATGTTGGCGAGGGGTACTTGTCAGGGTCGATTTTGGAGAGTATACGTGTGGGTTGGGATACGATAACGTTTGTAAGCGGCGCCAAGCTACCTGTGCGGCTTTACTGAGTTGAGGATGTGGTGGAGGATATTTCCTCCGCGCAAGCCTTTGGTTTTGTAATATTTCAGTGTATGTGGTCAGGTGGGCCGTCTGATCTGGAAGGGCTGGAGTCCCTACACTGAAGTTAGAGTGCCGGGGTAAGAGAGCTCGGGCGGAGGCATGAGCTAGCTCGTTGCCTCTGACTCCACAGTGGCCAGGTATCCATTGTTTCCAGTCTCCCTCAGTACGGCTTTCTGCTGCTTGTGAAAGTATTCTGCGTGCTAGAGGACTGATTTTGCCTTTAAGGTAGTTGCGATAGGCCGTCATTGAGTCCGTAAGGACGAAGGTCGACGCTGGGTTTCTGAGCGCGAGGGCGATAGCGACCTCCTCCATGCTTGTAACATCACCCTGTCTACACATTGCCCCTGGTTTACTACTGCCACCGTGCACTGTCCTGTGTGTGACCGGGCGGCGTCCACGAAAAAGGCGCTCTCGTCATCTGAGTATTTATCATGGGCTTTGGCTCTGGCTTTGCGCCTATCTGCATGGAGTGTGGGGTTCATATTCCGAGGAAGAGGCTTGATGATGATGCCTGTCCGCCATGCCTCCGGCAGCCTATGTTTGTTCCTAACATGCGTTGGTGGTGTGATGTTCAGTTTAGAAAGCACCGCCGTGCCAGTTCCGGGGAGGGTTAGTCTGATTATTTGATTGTCGAGATGGGCTTTGAATAGCTCTGCTGCGGTGTTGTGAATTCCCAGTTGTTGGAGTCGTTCTGTAGACCTCCATCAGGTTCAGTGCCTTTTTGAGGCTATCGCGCAATATGGTGTCGATCTTTTGTTCATATGCCCTGGGTATTTGTAGGTAGGGATAGCTGTATGTTACAAGGCTGACTACAAAAGCTTGAAAGAGGCGTAGGAGGTCGTGTTCCTTCAGCCCTCTGTGCTTATTGGTAATCCGGCTATTCATGCGGGAAATTTGGAGGCACCTGTTCCTGAGTTTCTGTATTGGGATCCCGTTGTTTCCCTTGTTGATAAAGAATGCTCCTATAGGATTCTGATGTTTCTGACTTCCTGAACGTAGGTGTCCTCTATCTTGATTTTGAGAGGTGTGGTTTTCAAATATCTGTGCCGGAAAACAAGCAATTCTGACTTAGAGGGTGAGCATTCAAGGCCCGCTGCGTTACCGATTAACTGGACTGTCGAGGCTGCTTTTTCGAGGTTGGTCTCTATGAGTGGTAGGGGGCCCTTAGACCATATGGTGACATCATCTGCGTACAGGGCGTGGTGGATTCCCGGAATTTGTTGTAAGGCATGCGGTAGTTTAAGAAGGGCAATATTAAATAAGAGTGGGGATATCACTGCGCCTTGGGGGTGCCGCGGTTATCCATGGTGATAGGTTAAGATAGATCACCTATATGTATAGTGGCCGTTCGTCCTTCTAAGAAAGCTTTGACGTATGCATACATTCTTGGTCCACAGCCGAGTTCTATCAAGTTAGTCATGATGGTGTAGTGCCTTACGTTATCGAAGGCCTTCTTAAAATCTATTTCTAGGATGGCTCTTTCTTGTCGTCGGGCACCTGGGGTAGGTAGGTCGATTATCTCATGTTTGAACTGTAGAAGAACGTCTTGAGCTGAAAGATGCGGGAGAAAATATGGTGTCAGGAAGGATGTGATGTTCCTCTAAGTAGTCCGTTAAGCGAAGCTGTATGGTTTTCTCCATGACTTTGCCTGCGCATGACACAAGGGATATCGGACGTAGATTATCTATGTTAACGGGTTTGCCTGGCTTGGGTAGGAAGATCAGGCTGGTAGAGTGTCAGTTTCCCAGTGCCTATTAATTTGATCTGTGAGGAGCTGGGTTATGTCATCACTCAGATTTGCTAGCAGATTTGTTGACACTTGGTAGCACCTGGCGCCGTGCCTTTCCGCATACAGTGAATGGCTGCTTTGATTTCTTCAAGTGAGAATTGTTTAGACAGGCTTGGGTTATCGGGTCCGTTGTAAGCTGGTATTGGGGTGGGGTCTACTGCTGTGTTAACGTATTTAGATGCAAGGGCCTGAACAATGTCGTCATTTGTGCCTTGGAATCTATGTACGACTCTGTTCAGAGTTCGGCGAGTGGCACCCCTGGTAGATGCTGGGTCTATGAGGTGGCGCAAAATGTGCCATGTGGCCTTCGTGTGAAGTGTGCCCGTGAGAGAGTCACACTTAGTTAACCAATTTTCCTTGGCCAAGTGTGCAGAATACTGCTCTGCTGTGTTTGTCATGGTGGCGATGCGATTTCTAAGTTTGCGGTTGTGTTTTTGCCGCTTCCAACTCCTAGTGAGTTGCCGTCGTGGTTCCCACAAATGGAGCAAGTGTGGGAAGACTGCCGGCGTTTTTGGTGTCGTCTGGATCGTTCGGGTCAGTTCTGCCTTCAGCAGTGGCGGATCCAGAGGGGAGCGGTAGGGGCGATCGCCCCCCCCCCCCCCAAAGCCTGTGTGACACCCCCCCCCTCTCCCTCCAGTGCCTGCGTCCACCTCCTTTGTCAGGTTGCCCCGGCTACCACTGCCCAAACCGCAGAGGAAGCCGAATGGCTACAGCGTCAGCTTCCAATGCGGTAGCTACCGGGTTCGATTCTCAGTGCCGCCGGACACCCGCCGGTTTTTCTAATAGGCAAATGAGTTGCCCCGGCCTGCCAGTTTGTGTTCTGGGAACTCGATACGGTGCCCTCGTCTTTGCTCCAACTTCTTTCGCTACCTTTTTCAGCGACGCTGAGCCTCTGTCTGCTACTCTAATCCCCCACCCCTGAACAGGAGGAGTGAGATGTCCTTCTCGACGAGAGACACTTGCTATCTTGTGCTTTTCTCTTCTTCTCTATCCAAGAATTCCATCTCCTCAACCCCCTTGCTTCCTCAGCAAAAGGGGGTGGCAGCTTAAAGGAGCATCGACACAAAAAGTTTGGATCTTGTTTTTTCTACGACTCACTTATTACAGATGGAAAGCTCGTTTCCTCGAGCGCGCGACGGTTAATTTTTTGTAGATGGTTTTATAGCGCCCAGTCGCCGTGTCGGTTTCAGAGTGCGCCGAGTGAACACAGAATAGTTATCATGTAAATAGTTATCATGTGTATCGAGAGGGCAGCCACCCTACCGCAGAGAGACAGCGAGAGACACACTATGCGACCCCCCTCCCTCCCTGGCCACCACACCGGCTACAATGGAATCGAAGAAGCCGGCCCAGCGCGTCGTCATTCCTTATGTGCCGGGCATCCGTGAACAGCTCTCCAGGGTCTTCGGAAAGGCGGGGGTAAGCAAAATTGAAAAATTTCGGGGGGGGGGGGGGTTTGAACCCCCCCAACGCCCCCCCTTGGCTACGCCCCTGGTGTCCTGAGTGTCCAGCCAGCTACATAGGCGAGAGCAAGTGTTTCCCGGAGAGAATACGCCAACACAAGAACGACGTCAGGAAGGTGGAAGCGCAGCGCAGCGCTCTTGCAGAGCATTGTGAGAAGCACGACCACAAACCGACTTTGACGGCGCTTCTGTTCTAGAAACATAAAGGAATCTGCGAAGGAGACTTTTGCTCGAGTCTTGGCACATTCAGCACACACCTGCAAATGTGAACTGCTCGCTAGAAACAATGCCCCCAGTACACGTTCACGGCCTCCGAAACGTGAGGGAAAAGGAAAGCCGGAGCCGTGGTGAAAGAACAAGACGCGGCTATGCTGCCTTTACCAGCGCAGTCACCCCCTGAGGAAGGGACCGAATCGATCCCGAAACGTTGGGCTCTCTTAATTCAAGCTGTGGCTGGAGCCATTTCAACTTCCTAAAACATAGTTGACTACGTGAGCACACAAGACCGCGTGCACATACGCACCGCGTCGTCAACTCTTTTCAACGAAGGCTTTCTGGATGCTGCTATAATCCCCTCTGAGGCGTTGTAAGTATGCGTGACCCCCCGAAAATGCACTGCCGAGGCAAGGGCATCAGCCTTTGCACTCCCGTGCAAGTGTGCCCCCACTTCCCGTTGAAAAGGTCTGCTAGGAGAGGGCGCTCGCAAGGATCGTGACAGCCAGCACAAACTCGTGGAGCAGGTGGTGGTTGGTTCGTTACACGAAAGCCAAAGGCGAGTTTCGCGTGCAGTGGCGCGACACGCACTTTAAAATCAATTTTAAATATGTTCTAGGCGATATTATACATTAATATTCCACAGGTGATGCGTATGTGTCCACATAAATCTATCCCACAAGTTATCTCGCCTTCAAAATTTTCTGTCAGTACTCCTTTAACAAAGTCTGTTCGCGGCGTAAGGCGAGACGCTGGATTGCACACATCGCTGACATATCTGAACCAGCGAAGGTTATGACAACGAAACAAAGCCTGTAGGAACCTCTGGATTGTTGACGTCGACGAGATGAAACAGTGTTCTTCACGTCACCGTTATTTCTGGCATTCCCAGTGCAGCTTGTAGCTTGGCACGAAGTTGTCCCTCTGAGAACTCAAAGGTAAAAGGTTCTCGAAACGGTGCACCTGCAGGTATTAGGCTGCAGGTGGATATTAGGGTATTACTGTCACTGCCGTATCTTGTTAAAGCATTCTAGTCTCACGCATGGTCTCACCTTTCACTCCTTTCTCTATTTATTCTTTCGGCGAAAAGCATGGGAGAGCTTCCGCGGCAGCTGCAGGTTTTTCTGACTGCAGTCATGCTGTAGGTTTGACGTTGCACTGCAGGGGCGTAGCCAGAATTTTTTTTTTTTTTTTGGGGGGGGGGGGGGGTTCAACCATACTTTATGTATGTTCGTACGTGCGTTTGTATGTGTGCGTGCCTATATACGCAAGCAAAACTGAAAAATTTCGGGGGGGGGGGGTTGAACCCCCCCAACCCCCCCCCCCCCTTGGCTACGCCCTTGTTGCACTGCGCTTCTTACAGTGTAGGAGTGAAAGGAAAGTGGGGCTTCATCGCCTTTGTTTACGCCAAGGAGTTCCGCTCTCAAATTTGGCGGGAAACAGCGGTGCGCATTGACAAGGCACAGGCGGCTCGCGACTGTCCCACCGTCCTGCGAGTGTCTAGACGTGCGCGTTGCTATTCGAGTCGTATGAATCTGGAGACTGGTACTGTGGTTGCCACTTGACCCTTCCCGGCGACACAAGGTAAGCGTAGGTCACGCACAAATATATAGCTTGCGTTTAGAACTTTAGATTTGATATCATCACCCCTTGATTGTTTTGTTTGCGAGTTCAAGAAGACTTGAAACGTGCCTATTATTGCTAGCTGCATATCGGAGATACCAGTCACGCCAGTATTCAGCCAAGTATATCCTGCAATTTGTCGTTATTAACCTGTTCAGAGCAGCCAAGAAATACGCAAACTGACTATATTGTAGCTTTCTGCAGCCCTTCTAAAGCAGTTACGAGGAATGTACCAATATCCTACAGAATCAGCTATAACATTACGATTGAATTAAGTACTTCTTGCTTCAGTATATTTTTTAATTCTATATGTTAAAAAACTTCAAGGTATGTTTTCCTGGACATGTGATATAATATGAACATGAATTGTTTTCTTTTGCATGAAATGAACACTGCCAACGATTTTGTGCTCGGAAGTTTCAAAGGCACTGAAGCAATGCCACACTGACTGAAATAATTTTGCTAAATTATAGGCGATGTGTTTCATGCTCATATATTCAGCATCTCTTGCTCATGCTCAGCCCGATATAATGTTGATACACATATTGCGATTTATTCTTTCGGTTACAAAGTGCGGAGCTATTTTTTAAGGTATTCCGCAGAAAGTCCTTTGCAAGGCTTACGTAAAAATAGGCTTACGTCTGTGATGCTGCTACCGTTCTGCTTTGCCGTTGCTGTCTTCGTTTTACTTGTTAAAGCGAATGCGACGTACGCGTGGAGATGAGCAAGTGGAGCAGCGCTTGCGAAATGTCCTCTGTATATTCATTTATTACTCGGAGAATTGTCTTTACGTGAGTAGGCTCCCCTATTAGTAATTTAGATGCTCATATACTCTTGTACGGATTCTAGGATGTGGCTGTGAGTCGTGAGCTCTCGTTCTATCCGCAATCCAGCAAATATCAGTCAGTCAGTCAGTCAATGAACTTTATTTATAAATTGTCCTGAGGAGCCGATTACCCTCAAGAGGGAGGGTCGGCTGCGGGCCGCGCCCACGTGGGGACAGGAAGAGCGAGCCCCTCCGCCAAATTGCGGGCCCTCTGGACAGCCCGGATTTGGACCTCCTGGTCCGAGCTGGTGATTGCCGTCCTCCAGGCGTCCTCTGTGCTGAGATTCTCGCAATCGCGCAGCGCCGTGCATTGCCAGAGCATGTGGGCTAACGTGCATCGTCTCTCATCGCAATGAGGGCAGTGCGGCTTTATGCTGTCAATAAATTTGCTGTACACTAAAGGCGACGGGTAAGTACCCGTTTGCAGCATTCTTAAAGTGACTGACTGGGTCCTCGAGAGTTGCGGGTGCGGGAGTGGAAAGCTACGCCTGGCCAATTGATAATGTTTGCAAATCTCATTAAAGGTGAGGAGAGAATCAAGCTGCCGGATGCCATCCCCAAAATTAGATGCCGATTGCCCGTCACGGTGGGACAGTTCGCGTGCGCGGGTATGGGCAAGCTCATTGGCATTGGGGATAACAGGGTGGACATCCTTGCCCATGTGGGCAGGAAACCAGGTGATGTTGCCGTCGATTTCTGTGCAATTTGTTCTTTTGGTAAGAATATGGGCCGCCTGCTCACAGATTGACCCGATCATGAACGCTCGTGCAGCAGCCCGAGAATCAGTGAAAATGCGCGTGCGAATGGGAATCGCCACGGCCAGTGCTATAGCAGCCTGCTCTGTCCTGGCCGGCGTGGTATCTCGAAGAGATGCTGCTGTGAGGAGTTTACCGTGAAGGTCAGTGACCACAGCCACGAAATTGGCTGTGCCGGGATACTGTGCTGCGTCAACGAACGCCACAAGTTCAGGGGTGGCAGAGGCGGAACTGAGTAGCGACCTAGCCCTAGCGGCCCGGCGGCCGACATTATAGAGTGGGTGAACGTTTCTAGGAATTGGTGAGGCCGTAATCTGTTCCCTCAATTTGGGTGGAAGTTGTATCTTTTTGTCTGCTACCATAGTTGGTTCGCAGCCCAGAAACTCCAGGATGCGCCTCCCAGCTTTGGAAGAGGACAGTCGTGCAGCTTGTGCTGTTTGTTGCGCTTCTGCAATCTCATTAAATGTATTATGCATACCAAGAGCCTTGAGCCCTTCCTCATTAGTGTTGTTTGGAAGACCCAAAACCTTCTTAATGCACTTTCGAATAATCGCATCCAGTTTCCCTTGTACTTTCCTTTCCCACCTATGCGCTGCGGCAATGTATTTAATGTGACTCATAAGAAAGGCATGGAAAAGCCTCATGAGGTTGGCCTCACAAAGCCCTCCACGCCTGTTAGATACCCGAAGTATAAGCTTAACCATGTTCTCCGCCTTCGCCGCAATACGGGTCAGAGTATGAGAGTTACTTCCGTGCTCCTCCAGGAACATGCCTAATATCCGAATTTTATTGACTCGTGGGATGGCCTGCCCTGACCGTGTGTGAATTTTGATCCTAATCTCTTCCGGCGGAAATGGAATGGTGGTGAACTTGCGCTTCTGCTGTGTGTACAGGAGAAGCTCCGACTTGGCGGTCGACAAGTGCAGCCCCGTGCTATCCAAAAACTCTTCCGTGCACCTGAGGGCCTGCTGGAGGGACTCCTCAACGTCTCCGTCTCTACCCCCAGTGCACCATACAGTAATATCGTCCGCATACAGCGCATGTCCGATGCGGTCGATACGAGCGAGTTCGAGTGAGAGTTTCCTCATCGCGATGTTAAAAATTAATGGCGAAATGACCGATCCCTGAGGGGTTCCCCTAGGTCCAAGGTGAAATTCCTTGGAGCAGAGGTCCCCGAGCCGAATTGTGGCAACGCGATCCCTGAGAAAAGAGCGGACGAACCCGTAAAAGCGGGCCCCCAATCCAACTCGGAGATCGAATCCAGTATGTGGGCATGTGAGATATTATCAAAAGCTTTCTCCAGATCGAGTGCAAGAATCCCTGGAACATCTGTGGTGTCTATTTCAAGAATCTGATGTTTAATCATTTTCATAACGTCTTGCGTAGAGAGCGCGGGACGAAAGCCAATGAGATTGAAAGGAAAGAGCTCGTAGTGTTCAATGTGATGGGAGATTCGGTTAAGGATTGCATGCTCTGCGACCTTACCCACGCAAGACGTGAGCGAGATTGGTCGGAGCGTGCCGAGTCCGAGAGGTTTACCAGGCTTGGGAATGAGGACGACAGAGGCCGTTCGCCACTCCTCCGGCACCTGCCCCGACTCCCACACCCGGTTGGCCTCGTCAGTTAGAAGCTCAATGGATCTATCGTCCAGATTTTTAAGTAGCCTGTTAGTGATACCATCCGGCCCGGGAGCCGACTTTCCATTGAGATTGAAAAGGACCGCCCTAATCTCCACCGTGTCGAAGGGGGAGTCCAGCTTTGCATGCTCCAGGCCGGAAAAATTCGGGTAGTCTGCATCCGTGGTAGCCCCCAGGGGGGGGTACCTATCCGCCAGCTGTTGTAATATTTGATCATCGGAGAGTCCAGCAGACCTCTCCCCAGCAATATTACTTGTTTTTTGTATTCTGCATATTGAAACATGAAGCATTTTAAAACATGAAGCTCGAAATTGCGGCTTGTGATTGTACACCGATAGCATTTGGCCATAACATTTTTTTTTTGTCTGTTTGCAACCTCAAGGCTCTCTCAGGACAGACCACCTCATCAGCAACTGTCCCAACGCTGCGACTGGACGAGAAATATACTAACACTAGTATTCTTCCCCAGTCGGCATCATGTAGCACATCGGTACCTCTGCAAGGCGAATGTTCACACCTTCTCCATGCGACCAAACTACCGAATTTCAAAGCGAAAGATTGGACGTGACATCCCCGAGCATCTCCGTGGAATTCTCGAGCGACATAGGAAAGTTCGCCGGCGGGCAAGTAGATGAGTACACTAAACGGCGTTTGTTGGAAACGCACTGGTGCCCTCCGGATAACTACAGTTTTTCATACTCACTTCACCGGAAAAACGACAAAAATGAGAAGAGAGACGTAATTCTGTCGCATTTAAACAAGTTCAAGTCGCTTGTGCTCTCTGATTATAGCAGGGGTCTGTACTGCAAGTACTGCGCTTTGTTCGTAACAGGTGCGATGGGAGGTTACCAGAAAAATGTCCCCCCCCCCCAAAAAAAACTGGTCACCAAGCCACTCACGTCCTTTGCAAAACTGCTGGGAAAGGATGGTGATCTTCCTGTACATGAAGCAAGCAAGTATAGGAAGCAATGCAGGCTGGGAAGGAGTTCCTCGCACGTGTTAAGGCTCCCGAAAAAGATGTAGCCAGCCAAATCAGCAGTCAGCGTTTACATCAAGTGAACGACAACCGAAACCGCCCCCAATTATAAAGTCTATCATCTTTCTAGGGCGCCAAAATATACCATTTCGTGGTCACCGAGACGACGGGACTTCTTGAACGGTCAAATGAGGCCTCATTGACTTCGAATGAGGGCAATTTCCGCGAGCTCCTGCGCTTTCGAGTATCAAGTGGGGACACTGAACTCCAGAGGCACCTTGCCATCCCGAGCCACGTACATCAGCAAGACGACCCAAAACGAATTAATGAAGTGCTGTGGAGATGAGGTTCTTTCTACACTCATTCAGTGGGTGCACGAGTCGGGCGTCTACAGCATTATGTTCGACGAAACAACCGATGTATCGCACACGTTGCAACTAAGTCTTGTTCTGCGGTATGTACACGTAGTGCGAGAGGACTTTTTCCAATTCGTTGACCCTCGCACTGAGAGCCATGCTGTCGACGCCAACGTAATTGAGCCCATCCTGACAGGCAGAGTACTTGGTGAGAGGGTTTTGAAGATGCTCAAGGACCTACAACTCGACTTGGACAGGTGCGTTAGCATAGCAACAGATGGCTGCAGCGTCATGGTGTCAGAGCTGTGTGGCGCCGTGTCAGAAATTAAGCGGTGTGCCACAAAAGCAGTTCACTCTTCGTGTTTTAACCATGCACTCAACTTGTCACTATCAAAGTCATCGCGTGTTCAAGCCGTCAGGAACGCGGTGGGGATTATGAAAGAGGTAATTTCCTTTTTCACCGCCTCACCGAAACGAAACAGTGTATTGAAGAACACACTTGGCCACCAGCTCAAAGGCCTTTGTGATACGAGATGGGTGGAGCGACATGACAGTGTCATCCAATTTTGAGACTGCCTTGTCCTCGTGGTGAAAGCTCTTGACGCCGTCGCCAACTGGAAAGAACTTCAAAGCGCTGCAAAAGCAAGGACACTCCGCGTCGCTGTTGGCGATGGTGAGTTCGTGATGGCGATAGTTTGCCTCTCGGACCTATTGGCGCACACGCTTCCATTGAGTCGTCTCTACCAGAAGGAGTGCGTTGATGTGCACACAGCAAGGAATACTTTGACAGACACTGTAGCTGTCCTAAATGCTCAAAGACGAAACAGTGAAGAGGCGTTTACACCTCTCTACCAGCAAGCCGTCACGCTCGCGGATGAACTTGAAACAGAGCTGCGGCTCTTTCGCATCACGAAGAGACAGTCCTACAGGTCTAACACTCCAGCGCTTGATCCAGAGAGCTTCTACAGGACGTCAGTATATATTCCACTACTGGATAATGTGTTGGCAGACCTCAAATGGAGATTCAATGAAGATACTTTTGGAGTTTGCGAGCTCTTCCTATTTATGCCGTCCCAGCTGCTGAATACCATATCACCGGAAGACGAAACTGAAATAGTAACACAGATCTCCCAGCGGTATGGATCACTTGTAAGGCATGGCCCGATAAGTGCGAGTGTCATTGCAACAGACCCTATCGAAAATTCTCATTTGACACGTATGACACATATCCCATAATTTCGTATGATCATACGAGAACACATATGATTCATATGTGTTCATACGAGATTATTGGATACGAGGCATAGATGTCATATGAGAATTTTCGATAGGGGAACTGCGGCTATGGCGGGAAAAGTGGAAGCGTGAACGCGAAGAAGGAGCTGACATCCCTGCGACTGCTACTGAAGCACTCTGCACGTGCGACGTAGACATCTTTCCTTCGATCAAGGCACTTCTACAAATACTAGCCACCCTTACTGTCAGCATCGCCAGCGCCGAAAGATCATTCTCTACACTACGCCGCTTAAAGACATGGCTGCGATCACAGATGAGTGAAACACGCCTGACCGGCCTCGCCTTGCTACATACGCACAGAGACATCCCCGTTGACTGTGAAAGTTATTGATCGCTTCGCCAACAGAAATCGTGGACCGCGGAGGTTAGAATTTGTGTTGTAGAATTGGATTGGTGTTCACCACATCAGACTTTTCAATAGAAGTCTACCAACCTGGCGTTGTGGTGATCTAGCTGCACATATTTTTTTGTCATTTTTTCTGCGGTATAGTGCATGACCTCACATTGCATTTGCAGTAAAGCTTCTTTGTCTAAGTATACACTTGCATCTTTTGAAAGCGTACACACCTGTGGAAGGAAAGCTGGACAAAGAAGAGAAACCACATGGAAAGTGACTGTACGTAAAACTATTTTGAACCACTCTATAAAATAGTTTCATTTGCAACCGGCACATGCGCAGCTCCGAAACCACCTCCCTACACTCACATGTGTGCCTCCCCTGGTCCGCCAGTCAGAAACGCTATTTCTTTATCGGTTAAAACTAGTGACGGTTAACTCGCGCATTTCTCGCCTTGTTTCTTTATCAAGAAGGCTTCTAAGCGCTCCCGCTCATGCCTTGTCGCCTTGAAAGGTTTGACCTCGCTTCTCAGCGACTGAAAACGACCTGGAGCGGGTTGAAGGGGAGCAACAACGGTATTACAGTACCGCTCTTCCTTTCTCGCTCGTTGTGCTTTCGCCGCTGCTAATTGCGGTAAAGGCACCCCAACACCACAAAAGCTTTTTCAAAGTTTACTGTGTGGTGTCACGCCTCATTATTGCCTGTCAGCCCATGCATTCTTAACGATGCACCTGTCGTTCGGGGGCCGCACTAGTGTGTCACTGGAACTGGGAGCGAACGAGCGAGAGAGGAGGAGCGCTACCGTAATCCCGTACCCTATTTCCTTACCGTGTTTCCGGAACTTGCTAAAGGACTCTAACAGCGCTCGTGTACCTGCCGTGTCGCCTCTGTCGTCTCTTCGGCGCCATACGAATGACTTTTGTCCAAACGTATAATCCGCGTACAAGTGCTGACAACGCCGGGTCAACGAGTCTCCTAATCCCCGAAAGGATCGTGAGAGATGGCGGTCCTCAACCTCTGAAGTCCTGCGCGGTCAACGGGACATTGAATTTTGAAGTGAAGGTGTGTGATCATCATTATGACCCTACCAAGGTTCCAGGATTAGTGAAATCCTGGTGACCGCGTGAAGAGAGGGAAAATGGGGTGGACATCAGTGTGCCCATTTAATCCAGTGCTGGTGCACCGGAGAGCACCGTGCCTGTTCCTTGTGATCTGAATAATGTAAATACTTGTATAGTTTTCTTTCTTCCATCGACTTATCCTAATGAATGCCCGGCCAGACACCAACCCATGTTCGCACCGGCCATGCAACCCGATTTCTAACAAAGGCTCAGCGCAGCAAAATGGGCATATATCTGAAGTGTGGTAGCCCGTAATTTGTAGTAATTGTTCCAATTTATTAAGATGAGAAAACTGATTAGGACATATGAGTGGAAGCACTTTAAGCACAAATTAATGTATTTATGCTGTGATGGAGCTCTTTTAATAATAGGAACTCCTAAAAACAAGTCAGCCCCCTCCCCCCCTCTATAGCTCTCTTCAGGCGACCACCCCCCCTAAAATGAGTGGCTGGATCCGTCCCTGGCCTTCAGCCGTAGCATCGCGGTCGCCCATTCGGAGTACGAGCAGGCAGTGCTTTGGAATGGAAAATTTTCCGCTTTTCTGAAGGAGCTCCAGTCCACTAGTGTCGCGGCTTTGAGGTGTCTTTTATGCTTCCTGTATTCTTTGGAAATGTGAAGGATGTACTGGTCGATGCCGAGGTTTTCTTGTAAGTTCCACTGTAGCGCCTCAGAATGCGGCGCTCGGCAAAGAAGAAGAAGTTGGCATTCGGCCGCGCGTCGGGTGCAGCGCAATAATAAAAAATCAGTTCGAAAACTGAACGCTGTCAGGGCTGGATCTTTCTCGCGTTAGCTCCGACAGTTAATGGTGACCCGGTAAAGAACACGCAGCCCCGATCATCCCGCATGGATCCCGCCGCATGGATTCAGCGCACTATCAACGAGGTCACGCGAGGTCTCGATTTCGTATTTGCCTACCTTGATGACCTCCTTGTAGCAAGCTCATCCGGCCCTGAGCATGAAGCCCACCTGCGCACCCTGTTCCACCGCCTGGATGATTACGGCCTCGTAATTAATCCCAATAAGTGCCTCTTCGGCGTCGCTACAATAGAGTTCCTAGGCCACCTTGTCACTCCACAGGGTATCCAACCACTCGCCAGCAAAGTGAAAGCTATTCAAGACTTTCCACCCCCGACTTCACTGAAGCGACTCCGAGAATTTCTGGGCCTACTAAACTTCCATCGCCGCTTTCTTCCAAAGTGTGCCACATTCCTAAAGCCCTTGACCGACCTATTGGCTAAAAAGAAAGACCCGGCTGCGCCACTGGAGTGGACCGAGGACGCTGCATCTGCCTTCGGCACTGCCAAGAAGGCTCTGGCAGACGCCACCATGCTCATACATCCCGTCCCTGATGCCCCAATTCGTCTCATCACCGATGCATCAAGCGTGGCAGTTGGCGCCGTTCTCGAGCAGCACGTATCCGGTTGGCAGCCCCTTGGTTTTTTCTCGCAAAAACTAAAGCCACCGGAAGCAAAATACAGTACATTTGCCCGAGAACTCCTCGCGGTATACCTCGCCATCAAACATTTTCGTCATTTATTGGAGGGCCGGGACTTTTACGTCGTTACAGACCACAAGCCCCTGACGTTTGCCTTCCATCGCAATCACAGCAATTACACTGCACGGGAGATCCGTCAACTATGCTTCATTTCCGAGTTCACTGTGGATCTCAGACACGTCCATGGGCCGGAAAATGCTGCTGCTGATGCACTATCCCGCATCGATGCCTTGTCGACCCAGCCACCACTAGACATGGAAGAGCTAGCAGCTGCCCAAAGCAACGATCCTGAGCTGCATCGTCTTCGTTCTTCATCCACGTCTCTATCGTTCACGGAGTGCCCGCTTCCATTTTCTACCTCATTAATAACGTGCGAAACGTCTACTGGTGTCCCTCGGCCCTTCGTGCCTTCAGCTTTTCGTCGTGCAATTTTTGATCAATTGCACAACATGAGCCATCATGGTATTCGTGCGACCCAGAAGCTAGTCACATCTCGTTTCCTTTGGCCAAGCATCAATGCTGATGTCCGACGCTGGGCGCGAACCTGCCTTGAGTGCCAGCGGGTTAAAGTTCACCGTCACACTGTCACGGCAACATCCCCCTTTCGGCCTCCAGACGCAAGGTTTTCTCACGTCCATCTCGACATCGTCGGCCCTCTTCCGTCATCGCAAGGAGCCTGTTACCTGCTGACATGTGTGGATCGCTTCACCAGATGGCCGGAAGCGTTTCCCATTTCCGAAATTACAGCACCAACAGTTGCTAAGGCTTTCACAAACGGCTGGGTGTCGCGCTTTGGATGCCCTTCTGTCGTCACCACTGATCGCGGTCGTCAATTTCAATCGGCCCTTTTCACCGCACTTGCCAATATCTTGGGCATTCGACACATTCACACAACTGCCTACCATCCTTCCGCCAATGGCATGGTCGAACGGCTTCATCGACAACTGAAAGCTGCCCTCACTGCTCACCAGCCAAGGGAACGTTGGCTTGACCACCTCCCCTTCGTACTTCTGGGTATCCGATCAGCATTGAAAGCGGATCTCGGATGCTCATCAGCCGAACTAGTCTATGGCGTTTCCCTGCGTCTTCCAGGAGAATTCTTCGAGCTATCATCGGCCACCTTCCACTCACGATGCCTCCACGTACATTCGAGAGCTGCGCACCACGTTTCGGGACCTTGCTCCTGTGGTTCCTGCCGACCGACACCCCCAGTCTGTCTTCGTCAGCCAGGATCTGCATGACTGCAGTCACGTCTTCGTTCGGCGTGACCAAATACGGCCACCACTCACACCAACCTATGATGGCCCATTCCGCGTACTCCATCGTACACCTAAGACGTTCACGCTGGACATGAATGGCCGTGAAGACGTTGTGGCTGCCGATCGACTAAAACCTGCGTATATCGCCGCTCTCGCGTCCGCGGGGCTTCAATCTTCAGCCTGGATGCCCTCATCCAAGCATGTCCACTGGGCGACTCCTATGGCTCTCGTTCTACGGGGGGGAGCCCTGTAGCGCCTCAGAATGCGGCGCTCGGCAAAGAAGAAGAAGTTGGCATTCGGCCGCGCGTCGGGTGCAGCGCAATAATAAAAAATCAGTTCGAAAACTGAACGCTGTCAGGGCTGGATCTTTCTCGCGTTAGCTCCGACACCACCATTGTGTTCTCGGGAGGTTATGGCCTAAGGTTAAGTCCGGGCAAGTGTCCCGAGTGACGCTGTTGCCAGTGCGAGTCGGGTAGGCCGGTTCCGTAAGGAGTGTGAGGTGCTCCCATGTAATGTCGTTATATAGCTTCCTGCCTTTCTTATCCTCTTTGTGATATCCCCACGCGGAATGGTGGCCGTTGAAGTCCCCTATGATTAATAACGGGGTCTGTTGGCCTACTGTTTTGGCTTTCCGTATAATGTCTCGGAAAGATTGTTGCGTGGTCTGGGGTCTGCTGTATATGTTGAGTACATATACGGACGGTTGTGATCTCTTATTAGGAAGAAGCTGGATGAAGATATAGTGTAGGGTGGTGTCGAGGCTTTAGGTCGACGGTGATCGCAGTGCGTGTGTTACGTACAAATGTGCAGACTGATGTGTTATGTTCGTTGATGTGCGTGGTATATCTAGGTATTCTTGCATCTGCGACTGCTGTATCTTGCAGTGCTGTGATATCCGGTGGTCTGGGCAGTGTATTGATGTATTGTTGAAGTGATGCTGATTTCTTGCGAAGGCTTCTGCAGTTCCACTGTATTATTTCGAGAGTCGGAGTTGTCATTATATAGTCAGGGTGGAGGAAGATGTCAACGACGCAGACGAGGATGAGGAGGAGTCGTCGGTATCGCCTACGTTATATGCAATGCTTGGTGTATCTTTGCGACCTATGAGTTGTTTGATCGGTAGCGGCGGGCCTTGCTCATATCCAATCGGGACGAGTTGCGCCGATATTTGGTTATTATTAATGCATCGAGTTCAAGTAGTTTGGGTTGTACTGCTTCCTTGACCACAATTAGGCCTCGTTCTTTGATTTGTTGAAGAGAAGTCAGTTGGAGCTCTTTTATCGCCTGTATTTCGTCATTTTGTTTCTGTATGAGCGGCATGAGTGTTTTGATGACGAGGTCGGCAATCTGTTCGACCTGAGAAGGATTCCCTGTAGCGCTAGGCAGTGGGTCGTGCGTTGTAGGATGTTCTAGTGTATCGGTTTCCATGGAGTTAGGTTCCGTAGTGCGAATTTCTTTGGCGCTCTTAGGTGTGGGGCCAGGTGTTCTAGATTTCAATGCTCTCTCGAGCTGTTCGATCTTTCGTTGCTGTTTTTCTAGGAGTAGTTGCTGCGAGGAGATGGTTTTGTGTAGTTGAGTTATGGTTCGTTCGTATTCCTGGTTAGTGGGTTGAGTGGGAGCTGCGGGCTCTGCCCAGCCTACCTGGGGGTTTTTGCTGGCTTGCTTTGGGCCACGGCTACGGCTGCGGTGTTTCCCGGTAGTAGCTGCCGGAGACGCAGGTCTGGATTCCGGATTCGGCCCCGGGGATTGTCCTGCACTATTCTGGTGTTCGGCGTTCTTCGTGGCTCCGCGTTGTCGGGATGGAGACCGTGATCGGGACGCTCGCTGATTGAGGTTCTCTTGCGTAGGTGTGGTTAAAGGGTTGCCTTCGTTGTCGTAGCGGGGCCTTCTGGCTGGTCGGAAGCGTTCAGGACACTTCCGTGCTCCTGTCGTGTGTGGTCCGTTGCATAGAAGGCACTCCGACGGGCACTCGTGGTGCGCAAGGTTTACGTCGCCTTTCCCGCAGCTGGGACAGCTGTTTGGTGGGGCTGATGGGTTAGGGCAGACGTCGTTCCGATGTCCGATGGTACCACAGCGAGAGCATGTGGGAACTGTTTTACGATATTTCTGAACAGGGTTGTTTTCTCCGAAGATGAGCACGTTTCTTAATTGGGATGTTCGCGTGTTCGAAGGTAAGTGCCACTACGTTGGTTGTGCCGAGGCGCCTTGCCCCAATGACTTTGTTGGCAGGAGATACGGTGCGTTCCACTATGTAGTCCGTTGAGATGTGGTTGGCGATTCTGATGACGCCCCTACCCATTTTGTCGGTAGGCTTCAGGTAACTGTGAACTGGCACTGACTTGTCTGGAAAGAAGAGAGTTGAGTTGTAATCTTCAGTATCCTGTGTATGAGGTCCTCGCGTGGGGTGTTGATCACAATGATGTTTTGATCCTAGATAGGGTAGAGGCCGTATTGGGTGAAGTCAATATGCGGGTATGTTGCTTCTGTCGCTTGAAGGAGTGCCTTGTGTATGGCTTCGGCGAAGACGCACTGGCCTTGGTACTTCGCTAAGTGACACGTGACTTTGGGTTTGATTACAGCGATGAATCCGTCCGGTTCAGTCGGGGCGCATATAGTGTGGGTGCCAGGTCTCCTCTTGGTTTGTGTTGGTCGGTCGCTTACATTGTTGCCCGCCAGGTAGAAAACCAAGTTGGTCAATTTTCCTGCCTCGTCCCATTTATTGGGGACCCTCACGCGTTCATAAATCGCGAGCCAGTCCTCCACGTAGGTCCCATCGGCGCCAGTGAAGACTGGGGGGTCGCGGATACGAGGGAAACACCGGGACATGAGGTCGGTGCAGGCGGAGGCGTCTGCTGGGCGGCGTATATTCAGGCATGGTAGCTGGCAGGGTACGGGATCGAAGCGCCGGGGCATCGAATGAGGACCGAAGTTGTGACGGCACAGCACTGTCCAACAATTTGTTAAGGCGTTTATTTCATGGCACTCGATCAGGGGCAATACGAAGTGGCGACAGTCAAGGCAGAAGCACGAACTCTACTGAGTGCGAGCGGCGTTCTCTCAGGAACGAGCCGAAGAGGACGACCCACTAGAGGCCGCTCGACAGCACAACCCATTACAAAGTATCAAGGCTTCGCCACACTGTGAACTTAATGAGGTGCTTGGGCCGCCTGGGCGCAGGAAGCGATGGGCAAGAAGTGTTTCACACCATGCTGCACAGTGGCGTAGGCGGAAATTATTTTCGGGAGGGGGAGGGGGTCATCTCCTTGATCCAACATTGGGTCCGGGCAGTTAAGTGGGGTCGAGTGTCATTTTGTGCACTGTATCCCATGAGGAAATAATTACGGGGGGGGGGCACGGGTCCGGCGTGCCCCCCCCCCCCCCCTGGCTGCACGACAGGGTACAACTCGTGTACTGAGAAACTCTCACTGTTTTCCACGAAGCGCCCTCTATAGGATGTATACATAAAGCTCAAGTTTATTCCCAAGCTCAAGTTTACGGCGTGACGACAGCCCCGCGCTGCGGCTCTGGAGAGGAGCTCTGGCGAAACTGGGGGAAGGCGCAGCCGACAGCCTGTTTGTCGGCAGCGGGAACACGCGCGCGCGCGAGTTGCTCAGCCGGTGCGGGGGAACTGGGGCGCCGTGCCGACAGCTTGGCACGCTGAACCGAGAGGCTTGCTGTGCAGAGCTGCGACCCCGCGGAAGCGCAAGCGAGGTCCGAAGTATTGCGATGTCATGGCCTGCCACAACAGTGGAGACAACACCAAGGCACGCGATTCACGTGTGAAACTGTATCGGTTCCCAGGGCCGCACCCATGAATTTATTTCTGGGGGTGTTTGTGTGTACAACGGCTAACTTTGGCAACTAGTGGTCGCTGTGAAGGCGTGAAAGTATTTTAGTGTCACCCGAAAAGTTAAAGCACGAAAAAGTTTTGGGGGGTGTCAGAACCCCCTCAAACCGTTACGGCCCTGTCGGTCCCCTGGATCTCGCACCAGAAATAAGGCGGCAAGCGTGGATAGATGACAGCGCTGTCTCGCCTTCTATTTTGGCTGTCTGAGTTCATCGCTTTCGTTCACTGTAAACAAAAATTAGCCGAGATGGGAGCTTTTCTAGCACATGAGCCCCCAAAACCCCCATGCCCCGATCATTTACTCCGTGGTAGCGGAGTGAAGTCGGCACATGTCGTCGAAAAACGCCCCTTGCTTAATGAGGGAGTTTATGAACGACATGACCTTGTTAAACTCCCCACGGAGTTTTAGGTCACGTGGTTAGAAACTCCCTATGGGAGGTTTAAAAACCATTTTTGGTCGTGACGTGCGTGCGTGTGTGAATGTGCGTGTAGCACGCCGGTGTGAAGCTCCAGTGCCTTGTGTGGGTCGCCGTGTGAGCATTTGTCGACAGACAACGAAGTTATCAGTGCAGCGAGGATTTGCAACGGCCGGTTGGTTTGTGTAGACGTGTAGGACTATTTTCTCCACTGAACCGTTCTGGTCAGAGACAAGTTCAACTCGCGCCAGCGTCCGACCGCGAACACATCGAGCTGGCTGTCCCGTGTTTATTCTCCCGTCAAGCGGCAATGCCCATGCACACGAGTGCAAGCCTCCGACACGCCACGGATACCTCGCTTCAACGTGCCGAGTTACGAAGAAGTGCGAAGAATAATTTCATCGGTAACAAAAGTAAGCTGTTGCGATCGTCAGCGGGTTGTTTCTGGAGTTTCACCGGCTAAAACTTCGAAGCAGTAAGAAGTAGGCTTCGCTACGTCGTCGGCATCAAGCCGGCCGGCGGCCGGTGTGAGAGCTGCGCCGACGACGCGCTCGCTCCGACCACCGGCAACGCTTGCTTCTCGGAGTGTCACCGAAACGATGTTTCACCGGCTGCAACTTCTAAGCGGTAAGAAGGCTTCGCTACGTCGTCGGTACCAAGCCGGCGACGTAGCGAACTCGCACCGCCACACCGGTCGCCGTGGTGAGTTCTACGAGCTCGCACCGGCCACCGGTGAAGCAAAGAATATGTTTCACAGAAAATAAAAGCTGCTGGAATGAATAAGCGCCATGCAACCACCGCTGTCAAACGTCTAGCGAGAAGGCGAGCGCCGATACGAGACAGACTGAACCAACGTGCGACCGCCGATGTACTGCGAGCAACAGGAACCGCGACTGCGAGCCGTCTCGTTCCGGATAGCGGCAGTGTGTGTGTAAAAAAAAAACGGCGACGAAAACTGTACAGCAGCAAGTATTTTGTGATCGCGAGCTGTCATTCATCGTACAGCCGTGCCGTACTCCCGGGAGAGGCCTAGCGACGCGCTCGGCCACAACGCGGTATACCGGCGGGGCGACGCATTTCTTCGCCGGTGTTGCTCGTGAATGTGTGCCGCTGAAGCGTTTGTGCACGGCCGCTCGTGGTTCGTGTACGATTATGTGCATTTTACAGAATCACGCACAGTACTGCTAAGGCGGATACACCCCATGTGACAGAGTGCCAGCTGATAATCAAAATTCGCTAATTAAGAAGGCGTTGAATGTTAGGTGGGTTTATAGTAAAAGATAGGTGTGCCTCAGTGGTATCTATAAGCTCATCACAAATTTACACGTACGCCATGAATGTTTGTTGCTTAATTTCGGGGAAAAGAAGTGTCCCATTTGAGCCACATTGGAGGTCAAGATGTGGTGCCTATATATACTCGGTGACGAAAGTTTGGTTGTGAAGCGCTGG
Source organism: Rhipicephalus sanguineus (assembly GCF_013339695.2). Classification (NCBI taxonomy): domain Eukaryota; kingdom Metazoa; phylum Arthropoda; class Arachnida; order Ixodida; family Ixodidae; genus Rhipicephalus; species Rhipicephalus sanguineus. The sequence continues at coordinate 128,143,685 of NC_051179.1, read as the reverse complement.
TGGTGAGTTGTTGTCAGTGTGAGTGTTGTATTACTTTGCGAACGTTGTGTGCATGTTTGTGTACGTGTGATCCAGTTTGCGTGTTTCGATGCTAATTTAATTAAAGAGCGAACAGCATTTTTTTTCTTTTTGATGGTTATAAAAATTTACTCCCATATTTACCTGGAAAAGCTCCCCTATGGATGTAAACAAAAACTCCCCTCTGTCCATCCAAAAACCCCGTCCTGTTGGGGAGTAAATTTTTTACTCCGTCCGGACGGTGTTTTTAAAACCCCCATCAGGGCGTGCGCTAGAGGACAAGCCATTTACTCCCATCTCGGCTTATTTTTGCTAACAGTGTTCGTTTCGACTACCTGAATCAGTACGTAACGCGGCGCATGCACGAAGCGACTACAGTAATGGTTACAGGCTGTATTCTCGCATTGTGAAAGTCCAATTACGGTTGTAGGTGAAACAAGCTTGCGTTTTGATTCCCCGTGTTCGTGAGACCTACCCGTCGTTGTTAGAAGTTCGGCGCCTGCAATTCACGCGTCGGGAAGGCTGCTTTCATGCCGGAACAGACGTCTGTGCATTTTCAGCAAGCTTTGACATCGTTCTGCAGGTTTGCTTTGTTTTTGTCACGTTATTAGGGTGACATATTTTTAAGTCGCTAAATATAACTGGCACTTAATACGTACATACTTTGCAATTGAAACCTTGAAGTAACCGCCTTCTGATTTTGCGCGATTTTCTAGCCGCGTTCGCGCAGCAGGTTGTAGCACAAAACGGATAATTGACGTTTTTAAACGTTTATCCGAGACGATAAAAACGTTTAGAAAACGTCACGGAATAGAAGCTAAAGGTCTAGAAAACGGCCTATATCTCGTCTAGCGTCCGGCTAGAATCCGTTTTTAAAGCCATCTAGAGAACGTTTTTCAGACGATTTTTCAAAACGTCACAAAAAATCCCATTTTATAAAAGGGATTAAAATATCCCATTGCATTGTCTTTGAAAAGGCGTTTTCTAAACGTTTTCAAGCCGTCATGCAGGATCTATTTTCTTTTAGGTGTTTTGTTTTTGCGCATGCAATTATAATAGTGCACGTTTTTAGGAAGCCCTCTCTGTTATAGTAATAACAGTTACTTTATTCTGTAATTACTATTACAGAGTGAGAGCTCAGTAGATTCACAGACAAAAGTGGTCATGTCATAATTTATTACGTGAAACAGCAACGATTCCAGTACAGCATAGAAACGTAAAAACCACGAAATGAGATATAGCATGCGACTATATAACATTATTCAGAAGCGGCAAAAGAACGCAAAATATCGCGGTAATTAAAATGCATCTTTACAGTATCCAACTGTCAAGAACACTTTTTGTTGCGCGATTCATCATTAGCAAAATTGTTGTCACACTGCAATATGACAAAATTTAGGATCTGGCACAGCCATTCTGCAATATGTAAGCGTAGTCTCAATTAGCTTTACTGAATAAAACGCAAGGATGAAGTGAAGAGAAATTGTCGAAAAAGGAATGTCGCTGAAGCCAACGACTCGACAAGGGGACTAGTTTCCGTCAGGGCCGTGACGAAGACAAGCGACGAAGACAAACGTTTCCTCAACGGTTCATCTTCCGCTGAACATTTTTCTTGTAGTAAGGAGAGAAAGAGAGAGAGAAGGAACAGAGGATAGGCAGGGAGGTTAACTAGCGTCCAGTTTGCTACGTCCCTACTCATGGGAGGAGAATGAGGGAGTAAAAATAGAGAGAAAGAGACACATTTCACAACACACACACAGAGGAGTGTATCACAGGCGGTCACTCAATTTTGTTGCCTTGAAGTACTGCAGGAGGTCTCGTGTGGTTTTCTGGGCTGATGTGCTATGAAGACAGACTCCCAAGATCTTTCCTTCAGGAAAAGGCCGACCGTCAAGTCTCCTGAAGGCACACTGGAGAGTCCGGCGATGTGTTTGAAATTGCGGACAGCGGCACAAATGATGATCGATAGTCTCTACACAGTTGCGGTTATCGCACATTGATGAATCTGCCCTACCAATCCGATAGGTGAATGAGTTAGAAGACGCTACACCGAGCCACAGCCAACACAGCAACACAACAAAAAGACGTGGACAGTAGAAGTGGACAGGACAGCGCTTACTCCTGTCCACCTCTACTGTCCACGTTTCTTTAAATGCGAAGCATTTCTTTGCGAACCTTTGGCATTTGAGCGTTTCTTTCTTTCTTTCTTTCTTTCTTTCTTTCTTTCTTTCTTTCTTTCTTTCTTTCTTTCTATCTATCTATCTATCTATCTATCTATCTATCTATCTATCTATCTATCTATCTATCTATCTATCTATCTATCTATCTATCTATCTATCTATCTATCTATCTATCTATCTATCTATCTATCTATCTATCTATCTATCTATCTATCTATCGCCGCTTACGTCTGGGTGCTCTCATGATCGCCTCCTTAACTTGGTGTAGACCAAGATTGGCATGGGAGGGTAAGAGGATTTGACGAATATGACTGTCGGGTCATGACATCAATAACGTGAAAATCCTGTCGCGTACGTCGTCAAACCCTTTCCTCCAAACACGTGTGGCACATGCCCGTTTACCACGGGCCGCGGTGTACGGGTATGCGCCACAGGTGATTGATACTTTATTCTATCCAGGAAGGGCGAGAACAGACATTGGTAATTTAAATGCGAGAGCGTTAAGAAAAACCTACATCGGCAGCATTCAATTAGGATCATAGCAGGAATCGAACCCAAGCATTCTGAGTGGCAGTCAGGTATTAGCTACTACAGAGCCACGCGGGATCTTGAACGGCTTTAGAAAAAGACCTTATGCAGGCGTAGTGTCGGTGCAACGTCAATTGTGGTTGTGGTGCCGGCTATCTGATTTTACAAGAATACAATAAACACTACATATGTACCCCAATGATACAGGCACCACATTAGATTAACGGCTGTGGTTCCAGCGTTGGTTCCGTTTTTGTAGCAGTCTAAGAAACATTACATTTGTATTCTTATCATTGAGCATGCTATATTGAAGCATTGCTCGACCCCGGAGGAATACATTAACGAAAGTTACGTATGATATTCACATGATAAAGTGCACTTTAGTTTCTATAATACTGACGTATGTACTCTAACGTCAGGGCTGACGTTACATCGCATCACAAGTTACCCTTTAAACGTGCCTGGTAAGCACACGATTTGCTCACAGCTACTACACTTACAAAAACACGTCGATCCACCTCGTAACGCTTGGCTCAAAGACAAAGTACAGCATAGAAGTACTCGCTGGCTGCTTCGCATGAAACCGTATCCTACAACGCGTGGGATCTGCCAAATTTTTTTCAGTGTGCTTCAACCTAATTTTCCAAACATGAACGTAAACCAACATCTTGCTCCCTTCGTTTCAAAACAATCGTTCAGTAGCGCTACTTAAGACCACAATTAGTGGAAATCAACTCCAATGTGTTGAAGTCACTAATAACAAAACAAAACTGCAAAATAATATTTGGCCCACCCAGCCAAGAATGCGTAATGAAAAAAGAACGTAAATTGCTTGCAAATCACTGTTGCTGAAGCTTGTATTGCTCACAAAATGAAACTTTTAGGAACTTTCTTACAACATGCCTCTGTTGGAACATTTCTCACGGAAAAAATGTGGCAAAAAACTCTGGCATCAATACAGAAGTAAGACTAGACGTTGTGAACAAAAGGAGCCAATTTAGACGTTAGCTAAAAATATTTGTGGATGCAGCCTCCATGTTTTAAACGGCGACCACTAAAGACGTAACGGTTTCAGGCTTCGAAATGCAGCGTACAAAACTTATCACAGAAATTATGGTCTGACATCCCTAGAGAGCATGCAGTTAACCTTAAATGTGCCATGGCTAGCAGAAAATATGAACACTGTAAATTACAGCAACATATAACAAAAAGTACAACTAAACCAACTGTAGCGCGAAAACAAAATGTATGAACAGAAAACTAATCGAAACGACCACAAAAATTACAATGAATGGGCCACTTACTAAAATGAATAAATAAAATTTAGGAATATGAAAATACCAGCCTGATAAAAAAAAACATATTTCTTTTATGATGCCCAGTATTAAAAAATGTCAGGCTAAAAGAACGAATTAATATAATGATAAGACACATCAGCTAAAGAAATTGTGACTCTTCCCCATTTTTTACTCTATAAGCAAACAGCTATAAACTCAGGATTGTCAGGCGCAGGCCAGGGTATTGCACTTAAAGGAGTACTGACTAGAGCACTGCACGGGCTCGGGCCTACCCGGAAACCCGGGCCCGGCCCGGCCCATGGGCCGGGCCGGGTAAAGTAGCTTTCACGGCGGGCCCGGGCCGGGCTCTGGCCTGAAGCTCCGGGCTTAGGGCCGGGCCCGGGTTTGAGGTGGCGGGCTCGGGTCGGGCCGGGCTTGGACATTGTTCGGTTCTTAAATGGACACTATAGTGAAGCACTGAATCGTTTTAGACTGATGAAGTGTACTCTAAGAACTCGAATGTCATTCATTTCGCCATCTTAACTTTATTATCAAACGAGAAAATGAAGGTCAAAATTCCATTTTTAAGTTTCGCGCCGAAACTCCGAGCATGACGTCACGGATTTCAAACTGTAGTTGTCGTATTTCGGGGATATTGGCTCTACAAAATTTGCTGACACTCGGTATGTTAATTCTATGGCCCCCTCAGAGGTCAATGTACCTCATTTTTAGTGATTAGGAGCTACGTAGGCCTCATTAGGCGCCGTCGCAATCTAAGATGTCACGGCGTCTGTTGCGCGAATTTCAAGGGGGCGTCGCCGCCCGCATTTATTTTTTTGCGCGTTTTCTCACTTACCAAGAGTCTTGTCCCGGCGAGCGTGGTGATTTTGAAATTGCAAAATAGTAATTTACTGATAATAGAAAAATTGTTTTTCTTTCTAGTGCCCCTTCAAGTTTGTTCCACATGCGTTGTGCATACTTATATGTTTCACATTTTCTCTCGAAAAAACGCTTTTTTATGTGGGGAAAGCTATTTGGAGAAATTTTATTAGGGACAAGTACTGAACTTGTTTTGCTCCTTGCTTGTGGGACTACTTAATTTAACTTAAACGGGTGAGCTAAAAGTAGATATAGCAAGCGCTTATACAGTTAACATGTCGTTATTCTGTGTTTTATTTGCATTCGTTATCATATCCAAAATGCTAATGTGGGGAGAGGCTAGGTCGTATAGCTAACGTTGCCATTTAAAAGAAGAGCTTTTCTATATATCACAGATGGGTCGTTTCTGAAGGGTATTTAGCGACAGGATTCCAACAACATATCGATACCTATCTCGAACATTACTACAATCTGGACGCCGATTTTGATTTATAGTTTTTTCTTTCACGGTTAGGTATCAACACATGGTAGCCGCAGGGGATGCCTCACGACAGCAAAGCTTTAGACCTGTCATGCCTGTGTAGCTTAAAGGGGTACTGACACAATTTTTCGAAGGCGAGTTTACTCTGCCATACAATGCTCCTGTGTGCAGAGACTGCTCTGAGCAAGTGCGAAGCTCAGCAAATGGTGATAAGATATTTGATTTTGATATTAAAGTCAATTTTTCCATGGAGCGCCTACTAACATCGACAATAGCTTGACGTCAGGCTACAGTAGAAATTCTGGTGACTTCATGCAGCAGTCTGGCTAATTGTGATGACGTATAGGTACCAAAACATCCAAGATGGCCGCTTGTGCGTCATCAAAACTTACAAAATGGCCGCTTGTGCGTCACCAACAGAGCCACGGTGCGGTGCGGCCGTGGAAACGTCACTATATATTGCGCGGGCATGTGACGAGAAGCTCATACCGTGTTGTGACGTCAGCGTACATTAGGAACCGAAACTAGCTTTTAAAAACATACTGTAATTAATTTTTTCAGGGCGCACTCGCGCTTAGCACTACATTTTCTAGGCCCTTGAGTGCTTGACCTTTCATTTGACGCAAAAAAACGACAACTGAAAATATTCGTGTCAGTACCCCTTTAAAAACATACTCACCAAGAAAATGAAAAAATGGGACGAAGACAGTCATGAGCGGGCCGCGGGCCTCTAGGGAGAGGCCCACGGGCCGCGTATTTGGGTCCCCTTCGCTATACAGGTATAGTGTGAGAGCCACATGATACTGCCGCAACACCGTTGGAATGTGCAGGAATAGCATAGGTTCAAACAGCATAAGGCGTCAGGCAGAATATATTTGCTTGACGAAATATCACGCTTGAAAAAAGAAAAGCCGGCAGATCCCACGCATTGTGGGAATCGATGTAATGCGAAGCAGCCAGCAAAGAGCTGCATACATCGTCTTGTATGTCATTGAGGAAAATGCGTGTCATGGTTTTCATGTTAACTCCTATTATTTATGTTCGTCACACAGTAACGTCGCGCAATACCAACTTCGGGGTCGATCAAATTAGAGAAACGGCCGCCAGTGCCCCATGAGCGTGGCACGCAGTCATGCTGTACATGACATACGTGTCATGACTTTCATGTTAACTCGTGTTATTTCTGTTCCTCACACGGTCACGTCGCAAGATACCAATTTTGGTGTATATCAAGCTAGCGAAACGGCCGCCAGCACCCCATGAGCGTGGCACGTAAGTCATGCTGTACATGACATGCGTGTCATGATTTTCATGTTAACTCGTGTTTTTATGTTCGTCACACAGTCACGTCGCGCAAAACCAATTCCCGGGTAGATCAAGCTAGCGAAACGGCCGCCAGCGCTCCATGAGCGTGGCACGTAAGTCATGCTGTACGTGACATGCGTGTAATGATTTTCATGTTAACTCGTGTTATTTGTGTTCGTTACACAGTCACGTCGCGCAATACCAATTTCGGGGTAGAGCAAGCTAGCGAAATGGCCGCCAGCGCTCCATGAGCGTGGCACGTAAGTCATGCTATACATGACATGCGTGCCATGATTTTCATGTTAACTCGTGTTATTTGTGTTCGTTACACAGTCACGTCGCAAGATACCAATTTTGGTGTATATAAATCTAGCGAAACCGCCGCCAGCGCCCCATGAGCGTGGCACGTAAGTCATGCTGTGCATGTCATGCGAGTTATGATTGTCATGTTAACTCGTGTTTTTATGTTCGTCACACAGTCACGTCGCGCAATACCAGTTTCGTGGTAGATCAAGCTAGCGAAACGGCCGCCAGCGCTCCATGAGCGTGGCACGTAAGTCATGCTGTACATGACATGCGTGTCATGATTTTCATGTTAACTCGTGTTATTTGTGTTCGTTACACAGTCACGTCGCAAGATACCAATTTTGGTGTATATAAATCTAGCGAAACCGCCGCCAGCGCCCCATGAGCGTGGCACGTAAGTCATGCTGTACATGACATGCGTGTCATGATTGTCATGTTAACTCGTGTTTTTGTGTTCGTCACACAGTCACGTCACGTCGCGCAATACCAATTTCGGGGTAGGTCAAGCTAGCGAAACCGCCGCCAGCGCCCCATGAGCGTGGCACGTAAGTCATGCTGTACATGACATGCGTGTCATGATTTTCATGTTAACTCATGTTATTTATGTTCGTTACACAGTCACGTCACAAGATACCAATTTTGGTGTATATAAATCTAGCGAAACCGCCGCCAGCGCCCCATGAGCGTGGCACGTAAGTCATGCTGTACATGACATGCGTGTCATGATTGTCATGTTAACTCGTGTTATTTATGTTCATTACACAGTCACGTCACAAGATACCAATTTTGGTGTATATCAAGCTAGCGAAACTGCCGCCAGCGCTCCATGAGCGTGGCACGTAAGTCATGCTGTGCATGACATGCGTGTCATGATTTTCATGTTAACTCGAGTTTTTATGTTCGTCATACAGTCACGTCGCACAATACCAATTTCGGGGTAGATCAAGCTAGCGAAACTGCCGCCAGCGCTCCGTGAGCGTGGCACGTAAGTCATGCTGTACATGACATGCGTGTCATGATTTTCATGTTAACTGGTGTTATTTAAGTTCGTCACACAGTCACGTCGCAAGATACAAATTTTGGTGTATATCAATCTAGCGAAACGGCCGCCAGCGCACCATGAGCGTAGCATGTAAATCATGCTGTACATGACATGCGTGTCATGATTTTCATGTTATGACTTGTCATTTATGTTCGTCATACAGTCATGTTACGCCGTACTAATTTTGATGCACATTCGATGAATCAAGCGACCAGGAGAGCACAAAGTCGTAGGCGGCTAGATAGATAGATAGATAGATAGATAGATACGCTCAAAGTCGCAGGAGTTCGCTAAGAAATGCTTCGCATTTAAAAAGATAATTACGAATTCCGTGCCGGGTGATGTCCCTTTATCTCGAAACATATGCATCCAATCAGTAAGCGCCGAGAAGCTTATTCAAGTCTTTATTACCAAACTGTAGATCGAAAGATCGAAATAGATCGAAATCGCTTCGTCCACCCCCTGCCAATCCTAGCCGCGTATTCTAGTGATCACCTTCTACCTGTACAACCAGGGGCGTAGCCGGGGGGGGGGGGGGGGGGGCGTTCAACACGACCACCCCCCCAAAAGAAAAATTTTCACTTTTGCTTGCGTATATATATACGCACACACACAAACGCACGAACGAACATACATAAAGTATGGTTGAAGCCCCCACGAAAGAAAATTATGGCTACGCCCCTGAGTACAACATCATTAGGAAAGCATAGAGCATTATGACATAGAAAAAAAAAGAGCGCGGTGCAAGTCGTGCATAACATACACTGCTGAAAACTGCCAGGAGAAGCCCTCAAAGAGGAGCTTTATAGGTGGTACTGAATAGTGCCACGACGTTCGGGAACTATAGAAATGCACAACTACGTTCATTCTGCAGAGGTCCACAAAGACATCCTAAATTTGCTCCAGTGGAGGAAGTTAAGAACAACGGCTGCCGACACCTTCACAATTCGCAAGGCAGATCATGCAGTGCGAGAAACTTTAGCGTGGCAGGATATGTGATGCAACGGTGTATGGCTTGCTTAAAGCCGGAATCTCTAGATAACAATAACACGTGAAGAAATAAGCTATAAAGTATGCCACAAAAGATTTATAGACTGTATATAGTAGCAGTGGTGTGATATATGAAAAGAATTCCACCACAAATACTTTTTCTTCCTTTCGGCTGCCTATACGTTTTTCTAAAAGTACACGTGGTGCACACGGTTCGTTATAATTTTTTATCTAGGTTATCTTGCTGTGGCAAAGGTGCTACAATGCTGAAGACAGGTGTTACATATACAGAAGCCGGGTGCACGATTGCATTTGTCGTTGGAGCATGTTTTAAGTTTCAGTAAAGAGCGCAATAAAAACAAATTGAAGCGAGCGTTCTGTTCTCTGTCTTCTCTGTTTTTATTGCACTTCCTATCGAAACTGAACTCATGCTACAAATCACTTTCCTTGCTGCAATATCTGCTGCAAAACGTTCTTGATTATCCCCATTGCATTCGCAAAAAAAAAACCCAACAAAAAAAAACAGTTATAGTATACCATTGTCGAGCAAAGATTCATTGTCCCCAGTATGTCCACTCAACTGCTTCCACTGTGAGCCCCTTTTTACACCAAATTACCGTAGGTTAAATTAGAACTGTTAGCCAAACATTCGCCATGAAAGCTTAGATATTTGCTACTTAACACTTTGCTGTATATTCTATGTTCTGGCAACACCACCTATTTTATTGGATCGGGCCTCTGTCGGGCCTGATCTGCCGTCGGGCCGGGCCGGGCCGGGTAGGCGAAATTTTTTCTCGGGTTCGGGCCGGGCCCGGGTAGCGCATTGAATCACCGGGCCGGACTCGGGCGGGTAAACTTGAACGAGTTCCGGGCCCGGGCCGGGCCCGGGCCGAAACTCACGGCCCGTGCAGTGCTCTAGTACTGACACGATTTTGAAGTGCAGCAAAACGGACGTTTTTGGTTTCCTTGGCATGTAGTGTTAACGCTCTCCCCACACCGCATCCGGGAAACACGTATAAATATTTAAGTTTGATTTTAAAGTTTTCATCTCCCAGCATCTGCAAGGCAGCTTCACCGCATGGAGAGCCCTATGACGTTTCAAGTCAGCTCACTCGGTTTGCGAAGTCTGGGTTCTGCATGCAGCCTAAATCACAGAAATCGCTGTCGGAGGCACTGGACGACAGTTCACTCATCATGAACCACGTTCGACTGACAGCAAAGGACAGCAGGTGCATATTTCGTGGGTTGCAGTCTGCCCGTGACGTCACGGGCAGACTTGACACGTCACTATGAAGCCACCCTCTCGAAACCGAAACCGAAACTCCTGGTTGAAAGAAGCGGTATTAAAAATATATGCAATGCATCCCCAGGCACCACGACACTCTTTTTAGGGTTCTCGACACCCGTGCTTTCATTTAGAGCAACAACCCGAAAAATTTTAAAATTCATGTCAGTAGTCCTTTAAGTACATCACATTGCTCAGTGTCGAAAAGAACGACGACGAAGTGTGCCTCTTGCACAGCGCTTTGTTTACTGGGTGACAGTTTTTGGTGATTTTTAACGCGATAGCGTTAAAAAGCTCGTATCGCAGAAATTCCGCCGTCGGCGTCGGCGCCGTTGGTTGTGAGCGAAAAATCATCATCTTGTCCGTGACCGAAAAATCGAATAAGCTACAAATAAAATAAATAATAAAAATGTTGGGTCCGAGTGAAAATCGAACCCAGGCCGTCCGCGTGGCAAGCAGATGTTCTACCACACAGCCACGCCTCTGCTTGGAGCTGCACTGAAAGTAACTTTCATGCTTCCCAAAATTACACGTCCTGTATACAGGTGTCACAGTACGAGATGTAATATTGCAGTAATATTGCGTGGTACAAGCGTACATTGCCATCGAGCGTGACACCATGTCAACATCATAACGACTTGGTGGTTTAAAGACAGCCACCCATTAGAAAAGGCACACACATTACTGCGCGTATTCCCTTAAGACCACGTAGTGGGTGCATCGCAACTTCGAAAAAGTTTCTCGCGCATAATTGCTCCTGGTTTAAAGCATGCTACCCATTACATAGGGTACACACCTTAGTGCACGCATTCTGTTAAACACTCGTAGTGTTCGAAGTGCGCACTAAGGGCAGGATATCGCTATCGCGCTCAACTCTTAAAGGCGAAGCCCCAATTTTCATGTTCCTCGCGTAGGCATCGGTATTTTATTTGGCTACACTGGAAGTAGACCGGCCTGCACACCCTCCAGGCATGCCTCCGCCGTCGGCGGGCTCCTCGAGGAAACGGAACAGCGAACTCAGCGACGCCGACAGTGAGTCCACCGAACTGTATTCGGCGAGCAGTGACGATTCCGACGATGAATTCACGCCTGTTTACAGTCGTAAACCAAAACGAAGATCTATGGGTGTTTCACCAGCTTCAACCGCATCTACTGTGAAGCCGAAGGTGGCTTCAACGAACTACACCGTCTTATTTGTGCCTGTTACGCCATCGGACAATCTGAGACACCTGAATCGGCAGACCATATCGAGGAAACTCGAGTCTCTGATCGACGTTATACACCAGGCATCTCTGCTGCTCTGACCAGGGTCACAAACTTCGACGGTATCAAGGTTCGAGCTCACCTTCCACTTAACAAGGACATGGTGGTAGGTGTCATATACGATGTCGACATCTCCATTCCTTGCGGCGACCTTCCAATGCTCATCAAGGAAGTTAGTGACCAGAGCAACATTGTCCAAGTCTCACGTCTGGGTAACTCGCGTTGCCTAAAGATTCTCTTCAACGGCGACATATTGCCATCACAGGTGAACGTCGGACACTTTCGACACGTGGTCCATCCATTTACACCAAGACCACTCCAGTGCCGTAAATGTAAAAAAATGGGTCATGTGAGTGGAGTTTGCAGGAACGTGGCATTTTGCCCCCGCTGTGCAGAGCCCCACAATGCGGAATCCTGCCGATCAACTGCCCTGAAATGTACCAACTGCCATCGATCACACGAAGCCTCATCAAGGGACTGTCCATTAGTGAAAAAAAAAAAGTCACAGTTTCACCGCAAAGACGAAGCAATGAATGCGATAGCAACAAATTGTAGTGTTACACGAAGTGAGGCTGGAAGCTAACTGTTTTGCATCCGATCTCGCGTAACTACAAAACGCTGGTGTAAGAGAATACGGCCAGCTCCAGGGAACGACGCTCTCCGCAGTCACTTCGCGTTGAGAGCGCAGCACGTAGAAGGGTATACGAGCCGCCCGCTGCGATGGCTTTCAAGATAGCGCGCGCGCCAGCGATCGCGACCGCCCCCTTAGATTCAAAGTTGCTCCTCGCGCGACGCTCCCCCTCCCCCTCTCGCGTCTTTTTTCATGCTCGTTAAAGATGGGTGGGGCGTTTCCTGTCTGCTTCGACGGCAGGCCTCTCGAGCGGGGTGATGTTATCGCATTCACCCTTCGAGCGAAGGAAACGGGACGGCTCGTTTGATCTCTGCTTCGGCCGCGTTTGTCGCCCCGCTCGCGCGCTTTTAGCCGCGGTAGAACATACGATGCGCGGGGGGATTTTATCGATTTGGACTTCATACCGGAAGGACATGACGGCGACGGCAAAAACCCGTCGAGACTGTCCACATAATTGCTATCGCAATAAAAGAATGGATCGTCATAAAACAGATGGTACGGGACGGCTCAACGCACAAAGAGGCTGCTGATGTGGTGAGAAATAGACAACGACGCTCGCGTCGGCGACGAAGGTCTAAGACTACTGCTGCCCAATCTGGACGGACAACGCGAGCTTCTACTCCGACAGAGCGTCATACTTCTCTGAAGCGACAGCTACCACCACTGCCGCCACTACCACGCCTAATGCATCACAATCGGAGAGCCGGAAAGACGCAGAGGCTTTGAAAGCTAGCGGCGGCGGATGTCGCGTGGCCCTCACTGCCACCAATGCGCACTCATAAAGAGCCGATGCAGAATGACCCGCAATGTACATCATCGTCCACAGATGCTTGCCACGGCAAAAACCCACAAGTCCTCGCTGTGTTGAGGTCTCTCATGACCACGATGCGCACTCTGCTCAACGGAATGACAACTCCGTCAGCTCAATGTGTTCTGCAAGTTCTGGATTCCTTGGAGCCAGTCCTTGCAAGCCTTTTTCTAACGCCTACTTTTAGACAACTGCAGAGGAACCGATGTCAAATATTTCTCGGTTGTGACTGTCTGTGTGTGTGCGGTACACACTGACGTGATGTCTGTGCGCATATTACTTGTTCCCTCTCTCCTCCTTGCTCTCTATATTCTTTTTTCTCCCCTTCCCCCGTGTAGGGCAGCAAACCGGGTACAACCTAGTTAACCTCCCTACCTTTCCTTCGCTTTCATCTCCCTCTCTCTCTCTTTTGCTCAGTGTCAAAATATCACAATGTGTGGCAAGTCAGTCTGAACACATGGCTTCATGACAGGTACTTGATGGAAATCACTAGGCACATCCGGAAGCCTGTTAAGAACACTACATTGTTGTGCCATTATTAGCAGCATGGGGCAGCGTTCCACGTCAATTATATTTTAGCACAATAGCCCTAGTGCGATTTCTTGAACAAACAAAGACGCTCAAAAAAGTTAACTGCTTTACAAACTGTGACCTTTTGTTTTTTAAAGTTTCCAAGGAAAAGAGAAAAATGTCAATCTCTTGACATTCATCTTTTTTCATACTAAAACCTGTCAGTCAGCCCATTAAAAAAATGTCGCCCGCATCTTCCCACGGGGGGAACTCGAGTAAATGCGTCGCAGAGTGGTGGGGGCATCGCGTGAATGTTGCGTAATTGGGTTTCGCAGAAGCGTCGCGCTGCCCGAGTGATGGATCCGTTGCTCGACGTTCACGAACGGTTGCTGCTTCTCCAGCACGACGTTCAGGACCCACAGCCCGTCGCTGCCGTTTCGCAGCTGCTTCTCGTTCCCCGAGTGAAGGATCCGCAGCCCGTCGTTGCCGTCTCGCAGCAGCTTCTCGTGCACGAAGTTCCGGGTCCGCAGCTCGCTTCAAACGCTTGCGTTCAGCGTCGTATGCTCGTCTCTTCGCAGCCTTGTCTTCTGCGTTGCTTGCTGTTGTTGACGCCGACGACGGTGAGGGTGGGGTAACATTGCCTTCAACGAGTGGTGGGACGCTGATTGAAGGTACTGTTGCTTCCATCGCATCTACTCGAGTCAAGCAAAGCGTCAAGTCAAGCGAAAGCCAAGCAAGGACGCCTTTGACTGAATTCCAAACGCGCGCTCCGCCGCTTTTATACACACCGCCCGCGTTCGATCGAGAGGAGGGAGAGGAGAGGCCTGCTGCCGGCACGAGACGACCAGAGCATGCGCAGTGGGGGTGTGGACGGCGGCCGACGCCGCAGGTGCGAATAAGAAATGCTCCGCATTTAAAAGACGAAAGTAATAATTTAGTTGGTGTAGCCTTTGTTTCTAAACATCTAGGGCAAGTACCACCTGCTATAAATAGGAGAAAAGATCATTTCATTTGTACCGGTAGGGTGCCGGCACCCAGGTGATCTGGCAACACAGGCTCGGGACTCGTGACCAAGGGCGTTGGCTCAATAAATCACCAGTTCGACTACAGTTGCAACGCTGTGTGCTTGTCATTCTTTACATGGTGTCAGAAGTCTAACTCCGAAGTGTAACTCGTCCGCTAAACATGGATAGCCTACCCCCTCCTGAACGCTTGGTGCTGTATGATAATGCTGCAGATAACTGGAAACGCTTCCGTCAGCGCACTGAATTTTTTTTCAAAGCAACAGTCTCGGACAACGAGCGTTCGTCAGCGCGAAAAGCCGCTATCTTCTTGCACGTCGCGGGACCTGAAGCCATCGAGGTATTTAACACTTTAGCACTATCGGAAGCGCAACGTGAAGATTATAACGCCATCGTTCAAGCTTTCGAGGAATATTGCATTCCGAAGACGAACGAGACTTACGAACGCTACGTGTTTCGTTCCCGCCATCAACAAGAAGGGGAGCCATTTGAGCAGTTCTTGCGAGATGTGCAACTCAAGTCAAAGATCTGCAACTTCGGTGACATACGAGATTCTTTAGTACAGGATCAGCTTGTGTGCGCATTCATGACAAAAGGCTCGGTGCGCGTCTATTGCGCGAGAAGAATCTAACGTTAGAAGCCACAATAGAGTTTTGCAAAGCGGCGGAGGCGGCAGTGTTGCAAAACCGGACTCTTGAAAACGCTGCCAGCGGCGAAGTGAACGTGCACCGTGTCACTGGACCATCGGGAACGCCGGAGAGAAACTGAACTCGCGGTCGGTGCGGCTACTGCGGAAGGGTCCATGAACCAAGAAGATGCCCAGCGTGGGGCAAGCCTTGTGCATTATGCAAGAGGAAAAATCACTTCGCGTCATGCTGCAGAAGTGCCAGAGTTCATGAAGTTAGCACTCCAAGGTCCGGCGATGGACAGCAAGGAGCACACGAGTCGGAAGAAGACTTTGATATTTTAACAGTGTGCGTCGACAGCGTCTCGGGGCAGCGAGATTGGATCGTGAACGCGTTCGTGGCTGGACACCCGACGCGGCTCAAGGTGGACACAGGGACGCAGGCCAACATACTACCGTATGTTCACTTTCGCAAGCTGCGTTCTGAAAAAGCCATGCTCCGCCCATGCAGCACGGTGTTGACGAATTACGACGGAAACGTTACTCAGCACTTGGGACAAGCGACGCTGACGCTTCAGCTTCAAGGCAAGCAAGAAAACGTACCTCAACCGTTGCTTGGCCTGAAGTCATGCGAGAAATTCTGATTAGTCTCGCTTGTGTATGACATCAGCAGGGCCGAGCCAGACTGGCAGGAAGAGTTCCCTTCACTGTTTCAAGGCTTTAGGATGTATCCGGAGTCCGTACCATCTACAGCTGAGCGACGAGGCACGCCCTACTGCTATGCCTCCTCGGCGAGTGCCTCATGCTCTCAAGGAACCGCTAGGAAAGGAACTGACTCGCATGGAAGCTGCAGGCATTGACGCCAAGATCACCGAGCCCA
Source organism: Rhipicephalus sanguineus (assembly GCF_013339695.2). Taxonomy (NCBI): domain Eukaryota; kingdom Metazoa; phylum Arthropoda; class Arachnida; order Ixodida; family Ixodidae; genus Rhipicephalus; species Rhipicephalus sanguineus. The sequence continues at coordinate 128,127,655 of NC_051179.1, read as the reverse complement.
CTGACTGGGTAAGCCCGCTTGTCATTGTTCGTAAAGAAAATGGCCGACTGAGACTTTGCATGGACCCCCGTCAGATAAACCGAAACCTAAAATGTGAACACTACCAACTCCCGCGTCGGGAAGATATTGAATCGGAATTAACTGGTGCGACTTTCTTCTGGTGCAAACTAGACGCTAACTGCGGTTTCCACCAGATCCCCCTCGATGAAAGCTCCCCTAGAATTTGTACGTTCGGCACCCCATTCGGACAGTACACTGTAAACGAAAATGTACCCAGCTGGGGAGGTCTTGGGGGATGATGCTCCCGCCTAACTCCGGTGACCTCTCCCCAACTCGAACACATCGGAATTTGCCGGAGTATATACGTTCATTCACCGCCGTTCTCCTCCCGCGGGCGACGGATGGGAGGAAAAGGGCGCCCTTTCCCTGAATATACTCCGGTGCACGTGCCGCAAATACGTCGGCGGCATCGCTCAGCGACGTTCATTGGCTGCTGGAGGAGTGACGTAGGCAGCCTCGCCGGCCGACCGGTTTCCACCAACACCTCCTAGACAGGTTTTCAGGCCTGCGAGCAAGAATTTGAGGACAAGCCGCCGGCCGTCCAACCCGTCCGACGAGTTCGCTTGCCTTGCATTCCAATCCCCCGTCTCCTCAGTGACCCTGCCTGAAGCGCGTGTGTCCCCGTCGTAGTGCAGCGAGGATTGTCCGAAGCCTTCGGCCGCGTTCGGAAAAGGAAATCGTTCCATGCACATTGCGGACATTACAAGCGACTACAAGCGTCAACGAAGGTTGTCATCTCATCGACAGCAGCAAGTTGCGGTGCCCTAATCGCGTGATGGTGCCGTGCAGCAAACGACACATTGTGATCTCGCGAGTGGCGAACAAGCGGACGGTCGCGGGTGCGGCGCAAACCTGGTGAGTGAGCTCTTGTTGAATTATCTGCGTCATTTTTCTCGAAAAGTGCTAAAATTGGGTACTGTTATGTTGATAACCAAAGAGATTACGAAGACTAGGTTGGCATTACAGGATGGCAGTAAAAAAATCCAGCGGAAATTTAGAAAACGCGTTGTTTGGACCAGGTGTTCTTTTTTTTAATATGGATAACTGCGGTAACTTAAACAGAGCACTGTAATATTCGGAGCGCAGAGTGACCCTAGCGATATGCATTCATGGAAAACATCATAGTTGTGGGTTAATTCAATAAAGAGTTATTAAGTGATAAGTAAATCTAATTGGTAAAGAGATATTGTTGGCCTGGTTAGTATAAATAAAAGGTAATTTTTGTCCGCTTTCGATATTAATATACGCCAGGTCGGGGTCTATCATTAAGTGTTAATATTCTTGATCTTTCATATAAACGGAACTAATAGGACATGAAAAACTGAAACCAGTATTAATTTTTATATATTTAACGAATTGAGCTAGAGAAATGTGTTTGGTACAGATTTTTAGAACGCATATACGTGCTCATTTTGGCGAAAAAAATTATTTCATATGATAAGTGGCATCAGAAATATCAATGTAGGAATGTAATTGACACTTCCGAGAATGTGGTCCGTCCATAAAAGAAAGGGAGAGAGGGGTGTCGAGACCAGTCTGTGGGGGACGGAAAATGCGAGAGGAAGGCAGGGGTCGCTTGGCACAGAAACGGGTTGGGGGTGGAGGCGCGGACTAATGGCATGTGAGTGCCAGAAAGGAGCAGGCGCTAGCTGCGGGGACGCGGTGCTGGATGTTGGCTGCGCTTCATTGTGCTCTCGTCGCTTGTGTCCTGCGCTGCCGAAAGGCCCCGGGAACCAAGCCCGAGCAGACAGGCTGAACTGCAGGCGGCACAAACAGCTATGCAAATAGGGATAAAGCTGGGGAGTAGATCCAGTTCCATCGGATCCCGTCTGCAATCGCCGTTGCCGACGGCCTTGTTCGCGCACCGGCCGCCAACGACGGCCCTCGTTGCATCAAGCTACATGAAATACATAGACTGAAGATAGCTCTTGAAATATTAGAATCCGCGACGCATCGAAAAGAAAATGAAAGCAAAACGGGAACAGGAGTTTGCACGATGTACACCGGAGGAACAACATGTGCGATCGGCGAAGCATTGCGTAAAGAAAGCCGAAGATCGAATAAGAGACGTAGGGTATCCTTTTCAAATGTTGGGAGACAATGTTAACATGTAGACAGAATAACAAGGTAATAAATATTCGGCAGATCCCACGCCTTGTGGCAATCGGTTTCATGCGAAGCAGTGAGCGAGGCTGCATTTTTTTTTTTGTGTGTGTGTGTTGGGCCAAGCGTTACGAAGTGGATCGACGTGTTTTTCTAAGTGCAGTAGTTGTGTACACATCGTCGTCTTACCAGGCAATAACTATTTTGAAAAATGTCCGTTACGAAAAGTTTCATGACAGAGCGGGCGCAGCAAATTAAGAAAGAAAGGTACAACGCCAACTTGCCTCGAAGCCTGTTTTGGAAAGCAGAATAGAGGAACGCTTTTCTTATGGAGCGGTCGTAAGCATAAAAACTGGAAGCGCCTAATATGCGGGAAGTAGGACGCTAAGAACAGATTGAAATGCAACTGTAATAAATAGTAATGATATTTTATAAAATTAGCAAGTTAATCGGGAGAGGCATTCGTGATACTTTCGTCGAGAGTACTGAAATTCGCTCATTTTAGTGAAAAAGAATGTTTTGAAAGACTGAGCAGAAGTAGAGGTATCGATTTATAATTGTATGGAAAAGTTTCGCGCGTTTTGCACTTTGTTCGCGGCGCGGAGGTGTGTTTTTATCATAGAGCGGCTGGCTGACACCAGAGTACGTGGGATGTGCTTCTTTATATTGACTTCTTTGTGATATTGTGTACTTTGTGTGGTCCGTTTAATTAGTGCTGCTCTGTCAAAGTTTGTCGTTAATTTTAGTATTGACTATGCTGTAAGAACCTGGGTGTTCTCATGGACTGCCACCCTGTATGTAATTTAATGAGTATCTGTGGCTTCAGTGTCCTCAGTTTTCGTGTTTGTGGCATGACTTAGTTCTCATGTACTACTTTTTTGCTAAATTATGCAGGAAGAAATCAGCTCAATCCTTGCGTCGTCAATGAATCTGATGGACGGTCCGTCGTGGATGGTTTCCGGCGACTACGCTTCCTTCGTTTGTTGTGCATTCTTTTGCAGCATTCTGGGCTTCATTTCGACACGCTGCGCTTAAAACTTGAGCGCCGTTGGTTTCACGTGATCTGACTTCTGCTTTGTTTTTTGGTGGCCTTTTGCATATTTGTTTCTTGTATTGCTTTCCCAAATGCTGGCTCATGAACAGAAAACTGCAGCTTATTGTGAATAAATGAAATAATGAGAACTCACGTGTTCTCTTGACTTTCATCTGCTAGAGGTCTGTGGATAAAAGTACACAGTGACTCTGCAGTGTTTCGATGAGAATTCCCTTATGTAACCAACGCGTGACACGATCAGCATAGAGTGAAGAAACTGTAGCAGCGAAGCAAAGAGAAGAATACTCCCGATGCATCTCACTGAAATTCCGTCCGGACGGAGTAAGGAGATTCGTAAAATACTCCGGAGGTGACACGAAAAAACTCCGGATAGCCGGAGTGAAACAACGGCGAAAAATACTCCGAAGGTGCCACGCAGTCACTCCGGCCAGCCGGAGAGAAATAACGGCAAAAAATATTCCGGAGGTGCCGCGCAAAAACTCCGGCCAGCCGGAGTAAAAGAAGAGTGAAAAATACTCCGAAGATGCCACGCAATAACTCCGGCCAGCCGGAGTGAAGGAGCGGCAGAAACACTCCGGAGGCGCCACGCAATAACTCCGGCCAGCCGGAGTAAATGCTTTACTCCGGAAGACCGGAGTATAAAAAACTCCGAATGGGGGGGTCGCTAGAGGACAAGCATTTTACTCCCACCTGGGAGTAATTTTTTTTTACAGTGTACCGGATCCTACGCTTGCCATTCGGCATTGCGTCTGCCCCGAAGTGTTCCAAAAAACTATGAGTGAGATATTCGAGGGTCTGCCTAGAACTCGAGTGTACATTGACGATATTCTTGTTTGGGGAGCGACGAAGGAGGAGCATGACAAGCGTCTTTGTAGTGTGCTAGAAGCGGCAAGAAGGGCAGGACTAACTTTAAATAGGGACAAATGCGTATTTGCTACTCAGGAAGTGAAATTTCCGGGTGACCGCAATTAGACCGGACCCTGAACTTACCAGCTGTATTACCAACATGCCCCGCCCTTCCTGCAAGCAAGAAGTACAAAGGTTTCTGGGAGCAGTAAACTATTTTGAGAAATTTTTTCCGAATCTCTCGAAGAAAACAGAGGCATTGAGGTCCCTGATAAAGCA